>NW_017728947.1:66179721-66182492 GCF_001723895.1 Crocodylus porosus | reverse complement strand
ACTCCAGCTGCGGCCTGACCAGCGCCGCATAGAGGGGGAGCAAGACCTCTCTGGACCTGTTAGTGATGCCCCTGTTGATGCATGACAGGGTGCGGTTGGCTCTGCCTATTGCTTCGTCGCATTGGCGACTCATATTCATCCTGGGTCAATTCTGACTCCAAGATCTCTCTCTGCCTCTGTGCTGCCAAGAGGGTCAGTCCCTAACCTATAACCATAATGCTGGTTCCCTCTTCCCAGGTGCAGCACCCTGTACTTGTCCTTGTAGAACCGCATCCTGTTAAGATCTGCCCACTTCTCTAACCTATCCAGGTCTGCCTGGATGCAGTCCCTGCCTGCCAGTGTATTCACTTTACCCCACAGCTTGGTGTCCTCAGCGAACTTGAACAAGGTGCACTCCACACCCTCGTCCAGGTCGCTGATGAAAATGTTGAACAGCACCGGCCCAAGGACCGAGCCCTGGGGGACTCCGCTGCCCACACCCTCCCAGGTCAACATCAACCCGTCCACCACCACCCTCTGGGTGCGCCCCTGAAGCCAGTTTGCACCCATGTGACTGTGCATTCATCAATGCCACAGTCCCTCAGCTTGCCCACCAGAATTGGGTGGGACACTGTGTCAAAGGCCTTCTGGAAGTCCAAGAAGATGACATCAACTTCCTCCTTCCCATCTAAGCTCTTTGTTACCTGGTCATAGGAAGAGACCAGGTTAGTCAGACAGGATTGGCCTGCCACAAACCTGTGTTGGTTACCCCTCAACATCACTTCCCCTGCAGGGCTCTTCCAAATGTGGCCCTTGATAATTTTTTCAAATGCCTTCCCCAGGATAGAAGTGAGGCTGACTGGCCTGTAGTTGCCAGGCTCCTCCTTCCTCTCCTTCTTGAAAATAGGGACCACATTGGCCTTTTTTCAGTCCTCAGGGAATTGGCCCGAGCACCAGAAGTCCTTGAACAGCCGTGCCAATGGCTCTGCGATGACACCAGCCAACTCCTTCAACACCCGCAGATGAAGGTCATCTGGGCCTGCTGACTTGGACACATCTAAGCCCTCCAGGTAATCCTTAACTAGGTCTGAACTAACAGTCGGGGGACTCGCATCCTTCCTCGACCTCTCTACACTATCACGCAAGAGCACCCCATTGTCAGCAGACAGGAACACGGAGGCAAAGAGCTTGTTGAAGAGTTCTGCTTTCTCTCATGCGTCCATCACCAACTGCTCTGCCCTGCCCCATAGGGATCCAATGTTACCTTGAGACTTCTTCTTGCTACCTATATATTCGAAAAAGGACTTTTTGTTATCCTTAATCCCAGAAGCTAATCTAAGCTCTAGTGCTGCTTTAGCCTTCCTTACCAAATCCCTACAAGCTCGGGTCAGGGAGGTGTACTCCTCCTTTGTCCCTGCCCCCTGCTTCCACCGCCAGTACGCTTTTTTCTTTTCCCTCAGGCCAGCCTGGATATCCAAGCTTAGCCATGAAGATTTCTTGGGCCCTTTTCCCGCCCTCCTGTGCAGAGGAATTGTGTCCTGCTGTGCCCCAAGGATAGCCTCCTTGAGGAAGGACCACCTTTCCTGGACTCCCATACTAGTTACGCCCCGGGCTCTGAGTGCCTCCCTGACTACTGCCCTGAGCACATCAAAGTTGGTTTTCCTAAAGTCAAGCATTTGTGCTGTGCTAGTTACCCTCCCCACCTTTCTCTGAATAGCAAACTGGATCATTTCATGATCACTGTCCCCTAGCCTCCCTTGTACTAGCACATCCCCCACCAGGTCATCTCCAGAGGCTAACACCAGATCCAGTATGGTGTTACCCCTAGTGGGGACGAGTACCTCCTGCATGAGGTGTAGGTCCTGTATGCATGTCAGGAACCTTTGTGAGTGGCTAGACCTGGCCTACTGCTCCTCCCAGTTGATGTTAGGGTAATTCATATCACCCATGACCACAACATCCTTTGCATGCACAGCTTCCCCAAGCTGCCTGGAGAATTCCAGATCCAGCTCTTCCTCTTGATGTGGTGGCCTGTAGTGAACCCCTACCACCAGATCCCTCTCCCCCCGCCCTCCTTGAAGTTTGACTCACAGGGTCTCAGTTAAGCCTTCCTCTGGTCCCATTTGGAAGGTAGAAGTGGTATACTGTTCCTTAACATAGAGCACAACCCCCCCACATTTTTTCCCCTTCCTATCTATTCTAAATAACCTATAGCCCTCTATTATCATGGATAAAAAAGTCCTTCAAGGATAATAAAAAGTCCTTTTTCAAATATGTAGGGAGGATGAAGAAGGCACCGGGTAGTGTGGGGCCCTGCAAAATACGCTGGGCAATCTGGTGGTTGTGCCAGAGGAAAAAGTGGAACTCTTTAACCAATTCTTCACCTCCGTTTTCTTGTGCAGGGACTGGGACTTCCCTGCTGTGATGCAAGACAGACTTGAGGGGAACACCTTCAGACCTCAGGTTGGAGAGGACTGGGTTAGAGAGCTTCTGGAGGGGCTGGACGTGTTCAAGTCAGCGGGTCCAGATGCTCTCCACCCCAGGGTGCTAGCTGGGGTTATTGCAGGGCCCTTGGCATGGCTTTACGAGCGCTCGTGGTGCTTGGGCCAGATGCCAGATGATTGGAAGATAGCTAACGTGGTCCCCATCTTCAAAAAAGGGAAAAGAGAGGACCTGGGCAACTATAGGCCCATCAGTCTTATCTCAATCCTAGGGAAACTCTTTGAGAAGATCCTCAAGGAGCACATCTGTGATGGGCCGGCTTCAGGGATGATGCTCAAGGGCAACCAGCA
>NW_017728947.1:66174485-66179185 GCF_001723895.1 Crocodylus porosus | reverse complement strand
AGGCAGTAGAAACCAGCAGCACACTTATAGAATGGGAAACTCCCTTCTTGAGAGCACGGAGGCAGAAAGGGATCTTGGAGTCATTACTGATTCCAAGATGAACATGGGCCAACAATGTGAGGTCACGGTTGGCAGGGCTAACTGGACCTTGTCGAGCATCCACAGGTGCATCTCTAGCAGGGACAAGGAGGTGATCCTCCCCCTCTTTGTGACACTGATCAGGCCACAGCTGGAGTACTGCATCCAGTTCTGTGCGCCCCACTTCCGGAGGGATGTGGACAACATTGAAAGCGTCCAGAGAAGGGCAACCCACATGATCCGGGGACAACAGGGTAGACCCTACAGTGAAAGACTTTGGGACCTAAACCTGTTCAGCCTTCACAAGAGAAGGCTGAGGGGGGATCTGGTGACTGTCTATAAGCTCACTAGGGGGGAACCAGAAGCGTTTGGGGAGACACTGTTTCCCCTAGCGCCCCCTGGCATAACAAGGACTAATGGACACAAATTATTGGTAAGTAGGTTTAGATTAGACATCCACAAGAACTACTTCACAATTAGGGTGGCTAGAAGCTGGAACCAGCTTCCAAGGGAAGTGGTGCTGACTCTTACCCTGGGGGTCTTTAAGAAGAGGCTTGATGCCTACCTGGCTGGACTCATTTGAGTCCAGTTTTTTGGGTTTTTTTTCTCCTGCCCAGGTGGGGGGTTGGACTTGAAGATCTACAAGGTCCCTTCTGACCCTACTTCTATGATTCTATGATTCTATGTCTACTGCCCAGTCAAAAGTTTCATCCCACCATGTCTCCACTAGGCCAACCAGGTTGATTTTACTACTTGCAAGCAGGAGAACAAGCTCCTCCTGCTTGTTCCCCATGCTTCTTGCATTAGTGAAGAGACACCTTAATCCCGAGGGAGCCCTGAGCACCCCTCTACCTGAGAGACAACTGGTCCCTTGGCATATATCTGATCTCTTACCTGGGCAGGTCCTACACCTGGTTGAGTTTTCTCTTGCTCCTGTGGATCACCATCCCCCGACAAACTTAGTTTAAAACCCTCCAGAGGAGGTCAACTAGCCCGTAAGAAAACAAACGCTTTCCTTTGGGGGAGAGATGGAGACCATCATGACCCAGGAAGCCCTCTGCTCTGAAGTGCGGGTCATGGATCAGGAAGCCAAATCCAGCGTGATGACACCAACTCCGGAGGTGCCAGTTCACCTCACGGATGCAACGCTCTGCCACTGATGGCCTCCACCAACCAGGAGGATGGAGGAAAAGACCACCTGGGCCCCCAACTCTCTAAGCTTGGCCCCCAGAACCATGTAGTCATCCATGATCTGGTCCGCACTACTCCGGGCCACATCATTGGTTGTCACATGGATGAAGACCATAGGACAGTAGTCAGAAGGTTGGATGAGGTCAGTGATCTTCCCTGCGATGTCCCCAATCTTGGCTCCTGGGAGACAGTACACTTCTCTCACATTGGGGTCCATGGGGCAGATGGGTCCCTCCATTCCTCTGAGAAAGGAGTCCCCTGTGATGATGACCCACTGTCTCTTCCTCTGGGTCACTGGATGATGCTCAGTTGGTACGGATGCTGGCTTGTTGGATGACAGCATGGCTTCCTCCCTTCCTCCTTCCTTGTGCCCAATCTCCTCCAGTGCTGCCAGGGCCACATACCTGTTCCCCAGTTGTACTGGGGTGACAGATGATGTAGCTATGCGCTGCCTGCAACGCTGTCTGGCCCTGGAGGTGACTGTCCTCCATTCGCCTCCTGCAGACTCCTGGGTGCTGACAGCCTGAGGGGATGGACCCTGCAGAGAGAGAAAGTACCCATCAATTTCATCCTCCATAGCCCTGATCCCCTGCAGCCTACTCATTTCCGCCTGGAGCTCTCTTACTTGCCCCTCCAGCACCACAATCCTGGCAGAGGTGGGACAGGTGAGAGAAGCCCCCACCTCTGTGTCCCCCCCAGCTCCAGGGACCAAGCCAGGCAGCCCCCACAGGCAGGTGGCTGCACCTGTGTGGAAGCCTCACCGGTCCCCGGGCCAGGAGGCAGCCATGGGGTAGGAGCCCTGGCTGCACTCCGCGTGACAACTCCCATGCTGTCACCCCCACTCACTTACCTGGAGATGACTGCTGCTGCTGCTCATGCCACCGTTGGCTCTTCCACTGCCACTCCCTGGCACAAACTCCGGTGCACTCCTAAAGAGCACACCTGTTTACGCTCCCTGTTTGCGTATCTCCTGCCTGGCGTTGCTAAATAGGGTCAGGCAGCGAAAGAGTCCCCTGCCCGATCGCCCTCACCTGGCCCCATTCGCTCCCTTCCACCAGCTTGCCTCCTCAGTGCCACAGCTGTCCCTCAGCTGTGGATTGCTGCTGCTGCTGGTGCTGCTACCTCCACCTCCTCAAGAGTTGGGCGATACTGGGGGCATGTGCGCTTCCTCCAGTGTCCTCAGCTGGGTTCAAATTTCCCGGGCCAGTCAGCAGGGCCAATCAGACAATCAGCTGAGCCAGTCAATCAGTTGTGTCTGCCTGGAGCCCCGCCCCCTGTGGGAACCCCGCTTGTCTGCCGGAGCTTCGTTCCACCAGGGGATCCCTGGTAAGTCGACTCTTGGGCTTCCAAGCCCTAGTCCTCACCCACCCCAATTCCTAGCCCTCTCCCACCGTGGCACAAACTCCAGTACATATCAAAAGAGTGCTTCTGTTTGCGCTCCCTGTTTGTGCGGCTCCTGCCCGGAGCGGGTAAATAGGGTCAGGCAGGGAAGAGTCACCTGCCCGATCGCCTGCACCTGGCCCCACTCGCTGCTTTCCCACAGCTTACCTCCTCATTGTTATAGCTGCCCCTCAGCTGTGGATAGCTGCTGCTGCTGGTGCTGCTGCTGGTGCTGCTGCTGCTGCCTCCTCAAGGGTTGTGGGATATCGGGGGCACATGCGCTCCCTCCAGTGTCCTCAGCTGAGAAGGCGGAAAGAGACAGGGATCAGGGAAAAGGCAAAGACAGAGAGAGAGAGGCATGGGAGGAAGATCAGAGGGGCAGAAAGCAGAAATTGGAGTAGGGCTGGGAGGTCAGTAAGATGAAACCCAACTCAGATTCCAAATTAACAGTTTTATTAAACAGGTAATATGCTGTACATGCCTACGAATCTATTGGTTCCTACACATGCACACACACACAGAAGCTCTTATACATGCACTCACACAACGGTAACAGGAGAGAAAAAGGCTTGGTGGAGAGACTGAAGTTAAAGTTTGTAGGGACAGAGTCCAGATATGTTGCTTGGGGAAGGAAGGTGTGTGATAGCTACCTAATCTGGGCTGTGAGTCGATCCTCGATGGCCAGTCAGGGTCTTCTCCAGCAAGGTGTTGTCCAGTGGGGGTCATCAGCAGGGCCTCTGGGTGGATAGGTAGTGTGGCCTAGTGCTCATCCAGATGGAGAGGGTGTCCCAAGGACACCACACTCTACTACCCCTTTTATAGGGGTGGTCTACATGTGTCTCCCATGGCATGTCCAGGCAAGGACAGTCCTGCTCAGATGCCCACATGCAGATCCAGGTGTCCTCATTATCTGGTAGGACACAATGGTGGGGTTGCTGGTTTTTGTAGGGCAGGCATAGGCAATTTTTTTTGGCTGGAGTGCTGGAAAAAAACACAATGCCTACCTTGGAAGATGCTGGAGTGCTGGCATGACAGAAAAACAAAATGAGGGTAGGGGGTACTACTTAAATCTCCATGCCCCCCAGCCCTGCCCATGCCCCGTGCCCCCCAGCCCTGCTTGTGTCCTGTACCCCCCAGCCCTGCTCATGCCCCTGCCCCACAGCCCTGACTCCGTGGCTCTCAGCAGCTACCCAGAACCTGGGCCAGCTGCAAATAGCTGATGTCTCCCCACTGCAGCCCTGGCCCCAGCTGCCTCTGAGCCCCAGCCCCCGGCCCTGGACTCTGGGGAGGCAGCAGGTGCAGGTGATGCTCCCTGCTGTGCTGCCCTCACTGCTGCTTCTGAAGAGCAGCGTTAGAACTTGGCATGGTAGGACACAGCGGGGGGCACAGGAAGCTGCCTGCCACTCTGAGTTTTCTGCTGCCCTGGCCACACTTCCCCTGCAGATGGGGACAGTAGAGAGGGGAACAACCCTGTGTGCTCCCCATGCTGCTCCTGTGCACACAGGGGACATGTGACCCTTCAGCACAGAGCTGGCAGCAGCAGGCAGCTTCCCTGTATGGCCCCTCTGTGCACTGTCATTCTGGGTCACACATGCAGTACTCTGGAGGACCCTGGGGAGGGGAGTGGGTGTTTGAAGCTGGTCCAGGTTCTGGGTAGCTGCTGAGAACCACGGAGCCCGGACACCTTGCAGCAGGGCTTCCATCCTCCTAGACAGCTGCTGGGAGCAGCCTGGGTTCTGTGGCTATTAGCAGCTACACAGAGCCTGAGCTGGCTGCAGCCAGGAGGCTACAAACAGTTTCTGCCATCTGGCCCTGGCCCTGGCCCCAGGCTCTGGGAAGGCAGCAGGTGCCAGCACTGTGTCCATTGAGGCTGGGGTAGCAAGGCAGCAGCTGTTTGCAGCCTCCTGGCTGCAGCTGGTCCCTGGCTCTGGGTAGCTGCTGATAGCCATGGAGCCTGGGCTGCTCTCAGCAGGGCTTGCAGCCTCCCTGTCACCTGCTGGGAGAAGCCTGGGCTCCTGGCTGGCAGCAGCTATCCAGAGCCAGGGCTAGCT
>NW_017728947.1:66166357-66174385 GCF_001723895.1 Crocodylus porosus | reverse complement strand
CCAGCCCCATCATGTGCCGAGGAAAATGGCCGCATGTACAATGCTCAGCAGATGTGCCGGGGGTTGCCAATCCCTGCTGTAGGGTCTTTGTCTTTCAAATGCTGGGTTTCTGTTCTGTTCCTGGGTGAGGTCTTTGGTTCCTGGGTGAGTCGATGCAAGGCAATAGCCTGGTCCTTGAGTTGATTATTCAGTAGAGGCCTGCTACCATTGTATCTCAAGCACCCTCATTCATCCCCATTCTTTCAGGAACCAATTTACATAAGAGGGGTAGGTATGAGTCACAGTTGCAACATATTGTATAAGGCAGGGGACACAAGATGGAGACTTGACATACAAAATAGAAACTTGATATTACTTGACATTAGTTTACAGACACAGGTCTAAACCATGCAATATTAATATGAAACAATAAAAATCAACGCAAAAAATGATAGGAATGCAATATAACACAATATAAAACAGTAAAAATCAATACAAACATAACAGACAAGAACCTAGCTTACCTAGTACTACTTGTAATCACTTATAAGGGATAGAGAGGACAGACAGAAAGTCAGAAATGGTTGGGGAAGGGGAGGGAATGTATTTTAAAAGAAAAACAAAAAGAAGAACTGGGGGTTTTGCTACACAGTGGGTAAAGGGTGCAGGAAACTCTCAGGGCTGCTTCAGCAGTCCAGCTGGCACAAGGGGTAGTGTCCCCAGGTACCAGTTGGCTGGGCCCCAGAAGCTCCTGAGCTACTTGACAGGGCAGCTTTTTGTACTGATGGGGCCAGGACAGGGCAGATTTTATACTGCTGGGGACACCACAGGTGCTGGCCCTGCGCTCTAGCTTCCCCTGGCTGAAGATCCAGAAGAAGCCAGGCAGGGTTATTTTGCCCCAGGTGGCACAATTTGCCCCACACCAAAGTGCATGTTGAGGCATGTGCACTGAAGCAAAAATCCCTGGCTCAAATTTGCACCACTTCTATTTAAGCTGCTGCAAGCGCACATACTTGCATGTGTGGATGCGACCAATGTGTCTTAACCAAAAAAACCAAGCTTATCTACAGGAAAAAGAATAATAGTTTCACAGATCCTAAAGTCAGAAGGGACTGCTAGTCTGATGTCTTGGGTATATGTGTCACCACAATAGAAATCATTTAATTTACTTCTGTTTGAACTGCAATAGCTTGATTTTAACTGAACTTTCCCAGAGGATATTCAATCTTGGTTTGAAAATTTTGAGAGATGGAAAATCCACTCTTGCCTTTGATAGTTTTTCATAAGGGATAATCATCTCTCCTTTAAAAAAAAATATAAACTTGTTGTATCTGTTAAAAATTGAAAATTATGTTTTTAAATTCCCTCTGAAATTGAAAGGAGGTGGATGGCTAAATTCTTTTGAGGGCCTGGGTCTTAGTCAATAAACTAAAATAACTTTGCTGCAAAGCCTACAATTAGAGGGAAATCATAACAGGAAATTTAAAAGGCATGAAACCCATAGCAGTCTTCAGAAATGTAATATAATGGTATGGAAATTAATGTAGAAACCCATAGAATTTAAAATGAAAATACTTATAGAAAAGTCCTGTAGAATCACATGGGGATAAAGCCAGTAAAGTACTATATAATTAGGTGCAGTTCAACAGAAATTACTCTAATAATCTGAAAATAATAGACAACTATATTTCTTTCATGGTGTCTCT
This sequence comes from Crocodylus porosus, assembly GCF_001723895.1. Lineage (NCBI taxonomy): Eukaryota > Metazoa > Chordata > Crocodylia > Crocodylidae > Crocodylus > Crocodylus porosus. The sequence continues at coordinate 66,172,700 of NW_017728947.1, read as the reverse complement.
AAAAGTCTATCCTACAAAAATTTATGGAGGGGATGGTTGTCCATTATATTGCATAATATAATTTAAAAAATGATAGGAATATTATAATTTTCTATTAAATTCTATAGGAATTTTCTATCTAGACTTTAGGCACTGTGGGATCCTACAGCGAATATAATTCTTAATATGCAAGGTTAAAGAATCCATAGAGAAATTGTACAAAATGGCAGTAAAATAATTTAAAATGGTTAATAAAAATAGTTAAGATGATCTTATGTTATACTTTACAGTGAAAGTAAATTAAAAACTAAAAGATCTGACACTTCATTAGACTTTAATATTCTTTTGATGAGATTCTCAAGCATGGTGTAATGGTTGGCACTGCACTGATGGAAGATTGTAGCTACATGGAGTCAATATACTTAGGCCCAATGGGAGCACTGATGCACTGATATACAAGGGTGCACAGATGTACTTGGTGCATATGTTTCATAGGTCCTTACAACTCTTCCACAGGTGGAAGAAAGGGGAGTAGCTGTGATACCCTAATGCTCCACTAGGCTCTTACTGTAGTTTCAGCCTGTTGGCAGTGTTTGTCATCAGTGTAAAGCAGTCATACAAAATGACACAGAAAGCCCCAGAAGCAGGACAGTATAAAGTATAGCCTTTAGGGCACTACACTGCACAGTATGTATTTCACTTGAACCTTGGAATTTGTAGTTTGGTGTTGCAGAGAACCAAAACAATACTATAGGGAAAGTAGAAATGTTTTAGAAAATCTTATTCATGCTATAGATGAGGTTGTTAAGTTTGTTATATGGGAATAAGTCATTTCAAGATCACTGTATTAGATCTCCCTAGTGATTTGTGTGAAATGAAAAGACTCCTGAAATATTGAAACTAGATGAAAAAGTGAGGTTAAAAAAAATAAAAACACCCTTCACATCTATAGTACATTCAAAGAACATGCCAGAGTCTAAATTCAGTACAAGGTAAAAATGCTCATCTTACTTTAAAGGTAATTATATAGAAAAAGGGGCATTAAAATGTATAAGTAGAGGCTTTTTTTTGCATGCATACAGCATATAATTAACAAACTTCTTTAAACCTTTTCATAAAAGTAATAAACCACTTGTAAATAATGGCAGTCTTGTATTCTTCACTGTTAAATGTCAATAATCTGAATGTCTTTTTTGTGCTCTGTTATAAAAGTATATTTTTGACATATGCAGAAGCAGGTATCATTACTAGTGCAGCATTTCAATTTTCTAGAGATGTAAATGCATTAATGTAAAAAACAGGCAAAATGAAGAACTGTAAGTATAGAAAGCTGGAGTACATGGAAATTAAATCAATAAACTACCTGAGAAACACAACAAGGTGATAGCAGAAAAGTGAAGTTGCAGAACACTTCACAGCAAAATTAAAAGTTGTAGGTGTTCAGACCTTAAATAATAAACTGTAGATGCAAAAAACTGGGGCATTTGCAAGGCAAAATACTAATTCTTTGAATTGTATGTAAATTAATTAGGATTTGTTTGTTGCAACTTTCAAATACACCATGAGATTTATTTTTTAAATAATCCAAACAAATCATAAGGTGATTTAAAAGATTGCATCCATGGACACAGTGAATATTTTTTTGTGTGTGTTTATGTATTAAAACATTTATCTGGCACAGAAATATCTTCTACAAAAGAGGAAAATCCACAACAAAACCAAACCAAAACAAACACATGGGCTGGCACATGTGGTTGCACTAGCTCAAATAGCAGCAGCGCATATTTGTGCTGGAGATGGGGGGGCGTTCCTCTGCTGCTGTCCCTTGGGGAGGGGCCCACTGCACCCCAGCCCTGCATACCAGCTTCTGCACCCCTGTTCCAGCCTGCTGCCCAGCCCACAGCTAAGTCATGGTTGGAGGACAGCCTGCGAGGAAGCCTGCATTGCCTGTGGGCCCCTCCCCCACCATCACTGCTGGAGCCTAAAGGAACCTTGATTGCCCCAGCTTCCCTGGCAGGCCATCCCCACCTTCACTTCCACTTTCAGCTGAAGTACACCCTGAGTGGCTGAATTGGACGGCTGCTACAACCACTGCTGCTGTTGCTGCTGCCCCGTCTCAGGAGAGAGGCAGATTTCCTGCTGTACCACCTTGCACCACTGAACACCACCCCTGCACTGGATTACTCCCTAATTGACTGATTGCTCCTGCACTCCCTCACAGCTGCCTTGCTGCATCTGATCCTGCTTTGTTTTCATGCCTACTGCTGTGCTGCTGAGTGCCTGGCTGGAGGCCTGTGGAGCTCCTGGACTGATATTCAACAAACAAAGCCTCTTCACCACTCCAGCCATTTGCCTCAGCAGCCTTCCCTGTGTGTTTTTTGCCCTTGTGTGGCAAGTCCTGTGGTCCATTCCCCTTGCCCTGGTGCTTGTTGTGTGGCTGAGTAGGCCAGCTTGAGTCTCCCCAGCCCTTGTGTGTGGTTTTTCCCCTCCCCTACATTCACCACGCATAGACCTTCCATGTTTTTCCCCGCTGTGGGGCTGTAGCTCAGTGAGCTTCAGCACTCTTTCCTCTCCATTTCCCCCACAGCTCCAGTGCCCCTATTAGATTCACCAGCACCACTGTATATCTTGGTTTTCCTTATTGTTTTTACTCTCATGTGAAGCAATGGCAGGGCAGGACAGATGCCCCACAGAGCTTCCTGCAGCTCCCACTATGGGGGCAGATCCCAGCTGAGGCCACCAAGGGGATGCATGCCTCTGCAGCTCCCACCCCAGAGGCAGAGTCCAACTAATTTCCTCTGGGGGTAGAGAAGCCTGCAACCTCCACTGCAGGGGCAGGCAAGATTCCAGCAAGGAGGTAACAGGACCAGGGGGTCTCCCCTGGACATCCCCCCCAAGGGATTCCCAAGCCCCCTCCCCTACCATCAGGGACTAAGGGCAAAGGAAGTGGGAAGGGCTCCTTTTCAGCCTCCTCCACAGCTGCGGGTGGAAAGGGCAAGGGCCCCACCCCCAAGCCTAGACCACTGGTGCCTGAGAGAAGCAGGTGTGCTACACCAGCCAGCACACCCACTCAGCCTGTCCCTGTCCCTAGCCATGGCCAATGCACAGGTGGCTGTGGGGTGCCCCAAAGCCACAGGGTTTGGACCCTTCACCACTGGGTGGTGGGGCCCCCTTTCTGGCACTCACCCACAAGCACATGGTGAAATGCCAACTACCCAAGCAGAAGAACCTGCATTTTGAGACCTGGGTACAGGCCCTGGCTTGGGTAGTGGGGGCCTCCAAGCTCATGGCATTCTCCCACTTTCTTGGCAAGGGGGTCTTTTTCCTTTCCTTGAAGGCTGCTGCACAAAAGGTGGTGGAGAGGGTGCTTGTGATGGAGGGTGAGTACATCCCCCTTGGTCCACTAGAAGAGCTGGGGACCAGGGTGGTCCTTAGCTCCTTCCCTCTCTATATCTCTAATTGGGCCCTGCTACCCCAGCTCCAAACCCTGGGGAGAGTTATCTCCTCAGTTGTGGCCCTCCAGCTGGGGTGCTGAGAACCCAGTCTACGCCACATGCGCTCTTTCCATTGCCAGGTTATGATCCAACTGGCAGCGGGAATGTGGCTGGAGGCTGAGGGATGCCTCATGATTCCTTTTCAGGGGGCTCTGGTGAGGGTTTTCTGGAGGACCTGCAATGCTTCTGATGCTGTCCCCCAGGGCACTTGGGTCACGAGTGCCCCATGGGCCAGGAGGAGAGGGTATCTGCAGTAGGGTTATGTGAAATTTTGCTGGCTATTTTATTTTGATGCTGCTTTGACTCATTTCAAACTTGAAACAGTGAAATTGAAACAAAACAAAGGGCTTTGAAATAGTCTCAAACTGAAATGAGAGCAGTCAAAACATTTCAGAATGTTTTGAGTTTCAAAACTTATGCTGGGCTTGCCTGCAGGGAAACAGAAAGGAGCAGGAGGGGTGAAGGGGGAGGGGAAGGACGCTATCATATTGACTGTGTAGCTGGCCAGTGACTGTCATCCTTCCCTGAAGTCCCTTCCAATCCCAGTGCTATGGGGGAGGGATGGTAAAACAGCATAAAAGGCAGCATTGTTTGAACTGTCCTGCTTTCTGCCTTGGTGTGACATACTGAGCTATCTTCCAGCAGCTCAGGAGTGCTAGACAATGAAGGCTACTAGCACTAATCTGAAAGATTTCCTACATGCTAGCCTAGCCTAGAAAGAGGGATTCCAGAATACCTTTTCCTTTATCCCAGAAGCTTTTATTTTATTATTATATTCATTGATTTATTCTTTTCAATTTTATAATTATATTGGAGAGGATATTACTATAGTATTTAATTTATATAGGAAGGGAAATACATTTATATTTTTTCTATACCTTTAAGGCTTGCAGCATACATTATAGAATTTATATAGAAGGAAAGACATATTCAGATTTCTTTTTATACATTTCTATTTTGAGCCACACACACATTATCAAATTTATAGAGGAATGTGTATACATTTATATATTTGTATAAAAGCAAGACATTATGAAACACACCATAATGTGATGCAAAAGCCTGCGTGATGGAAAGGCAGATGGTGGCAAGCATTCAGGGAGGGGTGGAAAAAGGGGTACAGGGAGAGGTGTAAGTTCCACTCCCCCCACACCAAAATGATATGCAGCCCTTTCCTCCAGGTAGCAGGGATGAGGCTTCCAAAAGCAGCAAGGAGAGGGGAGCAGTGCCAGTGCCATTGTTTGTGCCTGAGACTGAGACTGCATCCCCTCCATGAGCACCAGCCATAACCGAAGCCACCACCATGAAAACAACAAGCAGCACCAGCATGACAGTCTCTTCCACCCCTATTTCACTTCCCTTGCTGAGCCTTCCAGTGACAGAGGAAGAGCTGGATCTCAGTGCCCTAGCAAGGGAAATTTTGGGGAAGGAGGGGGAATCAGCTGAGTTTGTGCTCCACGCCTCTCAAGTTTCCCCTAGAGCCAGGTGTCCTTCCCCAGAAGGCACTTTGGAGCAGCTTGATGTAGAGGTTGTGGAGACAAATGGCTCAGCTGAGTACACTCCTCCAGTTGCTGTGCTTCTGCCTGCTGAGAAGGGGGAAGGTGCAGCATCCACACATGCACCCACACCCCAGAAATGAGTGGGTAGCATGGTCTGGGCTCATTTTAAGCTGGCAGAAGATCCTACATATGCTATCTGCCTGCAATTGGGAGCCAGGAGCAGCGGGGAGAGGAAGGACACAGGTACATGTGTGTCTTACACACACGTGTGCCCCCTTACTGGACCCAGAGCCGTGACAAGTGGAGCAGCAGAGGTGAGCGGAGCAGCAGCGGGGGCAGCAGCAGCTGATCCCCATAAGGCAAGTGGGGCGGAGGGACCGATGCAGCTGAGCTAGATCTGGAGGGGAAGCCCCCCGGATCCCTCTTAGCTGAGCTGGTAGGGAGCCGTGCTCCTGAGCCACGTGAACAGAGTGTGCAAACAGGTGCGTTCTGTAAGAGTGCGCCAGCGTTTGCATCGGCGTTCATGCCAGAGGCGAGCAGGAGGGGCCCGGAAGCTGACTCCTGCAAGCGTGGGCAGAGGCACTGCATCCGGCTAGTAGCAGGCAGCAACTCCTACGATGGTCTCAACACAGAGTGCTACCAGGGCCCCTGCCTGGGGGGTGTGGCCTTCCCGGGGCTTGTCTGAGGCCTCCACCCAGACAGAGCCCATGGGGGGGCTAGCGCCCCCCATCCCCCTAGCCTGTGGGAGCTGCCCAGCAGGGCCTGGGGGGGCAGGGACTGGGGACCCCTACACCTGTCCTGCAGGCACCCACCTTAGGTCCCTGGAGGCATGCGTGAGGGAGCTCCAGGAGGAGGTTAGCAGGCTGAGGGGAATCTGAGAGGCAGAGGAGGAAACTGACAGGTATTTTCTTTCCGTGCAGGGTTGTACGACCAAGGAGGATGCACCTCAAGATGAGCCCTCCACTGCTAAGTGGCAGATGGTCACCTCCCATGCCAGGGCTGCTCGTACCACGGCAGCACCAGTTCCTCCAGTCCAGCTGGAGAACAGGTACAAGGCCCTGGCAGCCCTGGAGGAGGAGGAAGGAGAGGATGGAACCGGGGTGGAGGCAACTCCACGCTCACTGCATCTCAAGTGAGCGGAAGGAGACAAGCAGGCCAGGAGGAGGAAGCGTCACGTGATTGTCATTGGCGACTCCATCCTGAGAGGTACAGAGCACCCCATCTGTCACCAGGACCCCTTGTCACGTGAGGTCTACTGCCTACCCGGAGCGAGGATTCAGGACGTGAAACGGATGCTCCAGCCTATAATCTGGCCCACCGATTATTACCCCATGGTCCTAGTCCATGTGGGCACTAATGATGCGGCCAGGA
>NW_017728947.1:66144383-66165762 GCF_001723895.1 Crocodylus porosus | reverse complement strand
AGGATAGGAAGGAGAGATGGGGGCGTGGCACTCTATATCAAGGAGGAATACACATTCTGGTTAATTAGCAAGGTGTCAGAGGAGGGGCATTCTGAGGTGCTTTGGGTTAGAGTACAAGGCAGTCGAGGGGTGAGAGATTTAATGGTGGGGGTCTACTACAGACCTCCTAACCAGGGGGAAGAGCTTGACCAGGAATTCTTAGGTCAGCTTACAGTGGTGGTGAAGGCTAAAGATATGGTAGTCATGGGGGACCTGAACTTCCCGGACATCTGCTGGGAGGAGCAGTCAGCCACGTCTGACCACTCACGTAGGTTCTTAGACAGAGTGCAGGACCTCCATCTAACCCAGGAGGTGCACAGCCCCACCAGGGAGGACGCCTTGCTGGACCTAGTGCTGGCCATGGGTGATAAACTGGTGAGGGGGCTGCGGGTGCTCGACCATCTGGGCGACAGCGATCATCACCTGCTGGAATTTACCATCCAGCGCAAGGTGGCAAGGGCATGCAGTAAGGCAGCAGCCCTAGACTTCAGAAGGGAAACTTCAGTGAGATAAGGAGGATAGTCAGGGATGCACTGAGGTCCCAGAGGGGAGGGGAGCCAGATGTCCAAGGAGAGTGGTTGCTCCTTAAGAAGACGATCCTCCAAGCACAAAGGAAGGTAATCCCAATGAGGATCAAAGGGAGCAGGAGGGCACACAAGCTTCCATGGCTCACCAAAAGCATCCGAGAATGTCTCCTTGCTAAAAAGGAGGCGTATACCCAATGGAAGGGAGGGGTCATCACCAGGGATGACTATTCTGTAGTCACTCGGGGTTGTAGGGGGCAGTTAGGAAGACCAAGGCAAAGATGGAACTAGGACTAGCTTCTCAGATTAAGGACAACAAGCAGTCCTTTTTTAAATACATAAGGGGCAGAAAGAAGGTCCCGGGTAACGTGGGGCCCTTGCAGGACGCATTGGGGAATTTGGTCATCACATCAGATGACAAAGCTAACATGTTTAACGATTTCTTTTCCTCTATCGTCCTAAGTAGGGATCAGAACAGCCACCTCCCTGCTGGGCCCCCCTCGGGCTCCAGGGAAGGCACACCTGGGCCAAAGGTTAGCGTGGATTTAGTTAGGGGGCTTCTGGAGGGGCTGGACGTGTTTAAGTCAGCCAGCCTGGATGATCTCCACCCTAGAGTCCTTAAGGAATTGGCCGAGGTCATTGCAGGACCCTTGGCATGGCTCTATGAGCACTCGTGGTGCTCTGGTGTAGTCCCAGAGGACTGGAAGAGGGCCAGCGTGGTTCCAATCTTCAAAAAGGGGAGGAAGGAGGACCCAGGAAACTATAGGCCAGTCAGTCTTACCTCGATGCTGGGCAAGCTATTTGAGAAAATTATGCTGGCACACATCCATGAGGAGCCAGCTGGGGACTGCATGCTTAGGGGCAACCAACACGGGTTCATCAGTGGCAGGTCCTGTCAGACCAACCTGGTGGCCTTCTATGATCAGGTTACCAGATCATTAGATGCAGGGGTAGCAGTGGACATAGTCTTCCTGGACTTCCGGAAGGCGTTCGACACTGGCTCTCACCCCGTTCTCATTAAGAAACTGGGGGACTGGTGTCGACACCCACACAGTCAATTGGGTTGCCAACTGGCTGGAGGGCCACACCCAGAGGGTGGTAGTGGATGGGTCCTTCTCAACCTGGAAGGGTGTGGGCAGTGGGGTTTCACAGGGCTCGGTCCTCGGGCTCGCACTGTTCAACATCTTCATCAGCGATTTGGACGAGGGGGTAAAAAGCACCCTGTTCAAATCTGCTGATGACACTAAGATGTGGGGGGACGTGGGCACACTGGAAAGATGCAACAGGCTACAATCAGACCTAGACAGGTTACAAGGGTGGGCGGATGAGAATAGGATGGGTTTCAACACAGACAAGTGCAAGGTGATGCACCTGGGGAGGAACAACCGGCACCATACCCACAGGTTGGGGAACTCCCCTCTTGTCAGCATGGAGGCGGAAAAGGATCTTGGAGTCATAATTGACTCCAAGATGAACATGGGCTGGCAGTGTGGGGATGCAGTCAGGAAGGCCAACTGCACCTTGTCATGCATCCACAGATACATCTCAAGCAGGTCCAAAGAGGTGATCCTCCCCCTGTATGCGGCACTGGTAAGGCCGCAACTGGAGTACTGCATGCAGTTCTGGGCGCTGCACTTCAAGAGGGATGTGGACAGATTCGAGAGGGTCCAGAGGAGGGCCACTCGCATGATCAGGGGACAGTAGGGCAGGCCCTACGGGGACAGGCTACGGGACCTGAACCTGTTCAGCCTCCAAAAGAGAAGGCTGAGGGGGTATCTAGTTGCCTGTTATAAACTAGTCAGGGGGGATCAGCGGGCACTGGGGGAGTCACTGTTCCCCCGAGCACCACCAGGAGTGACCAGGAATAATGGTCACAAGCTGGTAGAGGGAAGGTTTAGGTTAGATATCAGGAAGCACTACTTCACGGTCAGGGCAGCTAGGATCTGGAACTAACTTCCAAGAGAGGTGGTCTGGGCTCCTACCCTGGGAGTTTTTAAGAGGAGGTTGTTTGACCCCAGTATTGTTTCCTGCCATGGCGGGGGGTTGGACTAGGTGATCTTCTCAGGTCCCTTCCGACCCTAGAAACTATGAAACTATGCACTGCTGAGTCAAAACCAGCCAGGGAAAGGGAACAAAACACATGAGCACCACGGGGATGCTGATACATCTCTTGAGGCACCACCCTTTGCCCTTGCTCCTCCTCAGCCTTGCACCAGTGAAAGAGTGCCCAAAAAGAAGTCCCCCATCCCCTCAAAGCAGAGGCAGGCTACCCTGGAACACTGGGGAAAATGTGAACAGAAAGCAGGTGCGTACAAGGGCAAATGAGATCACCCAGAGCATTGAGGAGAGCCAGCCCTTTTCCTTAGTTGAGTGGCCAGGGTTCAGGTGGCTGATGGCACTCATGGCCCTATCCTACCAATTGTCCACATGCACCACCTTGAGCAGGATGGTGGTATCCTTCCTGTATGAGGCATGCAGGGAGTATTTGAGGGAGGAGCTGTGCAAGGCAGTGGGGAGATCACATGTACCTCTCCCTTACAGGGCACTGGTGGGTTCTCCCTGAAGCTGAGGTGCTGGATGAATCCCACATAGCAACAGATATCATGGGGGGCCATGAACTGCTTGGTGCAGGGGTGGCTCATTTGACAGGGTGAGCTCACCCAGAGGTTTATGGTCACCAACAATGGGGCCAATATGGTCAAGGTGGTCCGTGATGCCAACTTTGTTGGCATCTGCTGTGTGGCACATAAGTTCCACCTCATTGTCAGGGATGCCTTGGAGGGGGACAGGACTGCCGGTTATGATGCCAGCACCACCAGCAAGCTCATTTCAAAATGCAGGAACTCCACGTACCTGATGCTCAAAAGCTTGCTCAGGGACATTGGGATCAGCAGCCACTTTAACTGAGCTAAGTGGGATACCATCTTTGAGATTTTAGTGGTTCTCAAGCCATTCCTCGAGGCCACCAAGACCCTCAGTGCTGCCCATATACTCCTTAGCCAGGTGATCCCCATAGTGAGAGAAGTTCAGAGTCAAATGGAGGCTTCCAGGGGATCACTGTTCCTGGTTGGGGCAGGCTGCTGTCACCAGATGTCTAGGCAGTGGTGAGGTGGCTGAAGGAGGGCATAAGGAAATGGCCTGATCCCTTGCAGTCCAGTATGGTCCATGTGCTGACTGCCATGTGTGACCCAAGGGTGAAGGGCAGTATATGCAGCAGCCAAACCCTGAATTAGTGGATGGAGGTGCTGGTGAAGAGAGTCAGGGAGGCAGAAGAGTGGAAGTGGAAGGACATGGAAGAGGGGGATCTATTGTCACATGCTAGCATGCCATCCACCAGCCAGTCTCCTCCTCCACCACAGGCACTGCTAATGTGGGCCAAGGGCATGGCTTCCATGGTGGGGTCCAGAGGCACCAGACCCTACCATCAGGCAGGTATCAGGCCTTGGTGGCTGCCTATCTCGCCAAGGATGTAGAGCCATTGCTGTGTGACCCGTTAGCCTACTGGGCAAGCTGCAGCCAGATGTGGTCAGATCTGGCCATGGTTGCCAACGAACACCTGTCCTGTCCACTGACCAGTGTTCCAAGTGAAAGGGTATTCAGTATTGCTGGGGAGGTAGTGACACCCCACTGCACCTCCTTGGATCCTAGTTTGGTGTATACAAGCACCAGGTACAGATAGAGTGAATGTCACCCTCCTCATTCTGTCTGCACCTATTTCCTTTTTTATTTTTAAAAGGACAGTTAGTGCCCTGCTCTCATAGCATTGTCAGGCAGCAGGGGAAGAACATGTCCCTGCTGAGCTTCCACGCCAGGATGAACTCGGAGGTATGGGCTGAGGCTATGGAGAAGGAAGAGACCACAGGTCCTGGGCATGACCACTAAAACTTCACTCTGCCTGGGTCAGGGAGGCCTGGTGGGACTGCTGGCAGTGTGAAAGCCCCAAGGAAATGCCAGGACTGAGGATCCCCCTAGTGAAATGTGGGTAGGAGATGCCATAACCTCCAGCTACCACACACATGCACAGATTCCTGACTCAGAAAAGCCCAGACCCATCAGGTCTTTGACAGGCCTCAGGCTTGCTGGTTGTAGTGGAATTGTGAGGCTCCAGGTGAGCTCAGCTTAGCTGCCTGGGATGCCAGCTTAAGGTTGAAAAACCCTTAGTCAGGCTGAGGAAGCACCTGCAGTTCATGTGTGTGCTGTTCCTGGATGGAAGGAATAGTAAAGAAGCCAGAGGCTGGCATGCAATGCAGGTAAGAAAGCCAGTCAGTGAAAATGGAAATAGAGGCGTTGGGGGTGAGGGAAAGGCTGGGCATGGGGATGGGGGGATGGGTGATATAGCAGCACAGGTAAAAGTGGAGAGGTACTTGTGGAGTCAGATGTCTGGCAGGTTATAGTGTCAGAATTCCACTGTCTATATTTTTGTTCTGAATAGTTTGAGGTGCAGTTTCCCTGCCCCCACAACCCTCTGCAGTGCACAGCCCCTGGCACTGGCAGCAGCAACCAGCCAGGCCATTGGGGCACTCATGGCCTGCTGCAGGCACAGACCTACAGTGGAATGGTGTCACCTGAGAACCAGGGGCTGCATGTGGTGAATTGAGATGGCTTGGCCCACTGGCACGTGCCTTCAGACAGGACCAGGTCAACTCCTGGTGCCACCCAGGGCTCAGCACTGGATGAAACAGAGGCATGCTATCAGGCCAGGCACATGGAAACATATTAGTAGCAGAGAGCAGGGCCACTAGGGCCCCTCAGCCAATCAAAGGTATGGGGGGTGCACCATGATAAACCCTTGAAAATGGTGGCTGGCTCCATGATCTGCCTATGAAATTGGCTGCCCACTTCCTTGAATTGGGTAGACCACCTAACTTATGGCAGGGAGTGGGAAGGAAAAAAATGGTACTATAAAATTGTGTTTCAGTTGCCGTTCATTTAGTTTAATTCATTTAGTTCATGTAAACTGCAACCATTTCATAGACAGCTTTATGCTGTTCCAAGCTTCAAATTTTTGGGCTAATCAGACTTTCAGGCAATAAGCTGAATGGCTAAATTCTTGTTATATAGAGTAAAAATAGTTTAAAACTAATTTCAGTTGTATTTCATTGTATTAAAAATTAAGCATGTCCGGTAATGGCAAGTACTTCAGAATATGTCACTATTTACCGTCAACTTTGGACATCAGATGAGCAGACTTAAAAAAATTCAGGGAACTGGTAGGCAGAATCCCATGGAAGGCCAGTTCAAGGGAAAAAGGGAATTCAGAACAGCTTATGCCTTAAAGAAACAATACACATACTACCCCTGTGGAAAGGAAGGATAAAAAGCCAGCAAGAGACTAGCCTGGCTGAACAGCGAGGCCTTCAGTTACTTGGAAATTAAATAGAAATCTTACAAAAAGTATAAACTTGGTCTTTTTACTAAGGAGTAACAAGAGTAACAAGAATAAGAGTAACAAGAGTAACAATGTACAGACATTTCAGGAAAAAAAATCAGTAAGGCCAAGGCACAGATTGAGATATGACCTCCAAGGGACATAGGCAACAAAAAAGCATTCTCTAAGTATTTTAGGAGTAGGCTGAAGACTAAGGAAAGGCTTAGAACCTTACTGAAATGGGGGTTGAGGCATGAGTAACTGGTGCCTCCTGAATCTGGGGGAAGACCCGCAGAAGCCACCGACCCTGTTGGGGGGGAATCAGCCCTACTGACAGCATCAGTGTTGGCCATCGGGGGGCACCAGCCCTGTCAGGGAGGGCATGTGCACCCCTGTGCACTCCCTACCAGTCACCTATGGGGGGAGGGATATCTAATAATGTGTGGCAGGCTTGCTGGTGGCAGCCCGACTTGTCAGCTTGAGCCAGAGGGCTGAGACTGATTGGTGGGGGCATTCCTCTTCCCACCAAGCAGGAGAAGGTAGGAGAGAGGCATGCCCCACCCTGACCTAGGGGCAAGGCCAAGAAGAGGGTCTGAGGGGGAACCAACCCCTCAGGCTTTCCTATTGGTCTGTTCCCATCCCAATCTGGGTGTGGAGCCTCTGGAAGAAATAAAAAGCCAGTGTACCCAGCACATAGGGAGCTTTCATCAAGGGATGATGAAGATGAGGGCTGTAGAAGAGCTGGTTGAGTTGAACAGCAGGGGCAGAGCAGTTGCTCCAGAAGCACCCTGAGCCCACTCTGGCATGGTGAAGTGGTGGGCAGCTGCATTCTAGGTGCTGCAGAAGAACTGCAGTGACAGTGCACAAGTTGGTGCATGGAAGGTCTGGGAGTGGACAGGATGCCAGCAGCTGCACAAGGCAAGAGCAATGGTGCACAGATCGGTGCACAGAGGGTCCGGGAGCAGATGGGACCCTGGCGGCTGCATGAGGCAGCGCAGGTCTCCAAACCTGCATGAGGCAGGAGCCTCTCTGGTGCACAGAGCAGTGCATGGGGGTTTGTAGAGCTGAAAGGGACTCAGTGGCCGCTCAAGGCAGTGTGAGTCTCCAATCCTGCATAAGGCAGGAGCAGAAGTGCATGGATCAGTGCATGGGGCTGGAGAGCTGACCGGACTCCAGGACCGCATGAGGCAGCTTGGGTCTTTGATACTGCAAGCTGCAGAGGTCCCCACGGTGTATGGATCAGTGCACAGGGCTGATAGGGTTGAAAGGGCCCACAGTGGCTATATGATGCAGCGTGGGTTCCCCACCCTGCAGAAGGCAGGAGCCCTCAGTGCACAGACTGGTGCAGAGCACTGAGAGAGTGCTGATAGGCCCCAGGGGCTGCATGAGGCTGCTCGGGCCTTCCTGCCATGCACAGTGATATGGGTCAATCCCCCTATGAGTGAGAATGCTGGGAGTCATGAGTTACTTGGGGAAGAGGATTCTCACAAGGAAAGAGGGACCTACTCCATTGTGGTGATCCAAGGGAAGTCCTTGAGGAGGGGGTGGTTTCAAGGTTATGGGCCCCTCCTAGTTGAGTGACCTAGGAGAGGGTAATGATGTGCTGTTAGGTAACAGGATCAGGATGTCATTTTCTTCTCTGGGCACAGTTGCTGTGGCATTGAGGTGTTCTGGTTTTTCCTGTTTTGGGGATTCTTGATGTAACCCGTGTTCTTGTTGTTGTATTAGGAAAGATTATAAGCTGCTTTTATATTTAAATTAATTGTACTGGCTATCTGTATATATTTGTGGCTTTTCTGATATAACCTGATTTTATACATGTTCAATTATTGTCTTATCACTTCCAGCTATTCCTGTTGTTGATTTGTTGATTAATCTATGTTTTATCATAAAGTGCTCCTTTGCCTGCTACCTAGAGGGCCCACTGCAGACTAGTCAGAAGGTCATGGAGGATAGGCCTGTGCCTGGGTTCAGGACTGAGAAGCATATTTGCTTGTGTAAACCTACATTTGTAAATAACATCTGTACATGTGTGTGTGTGTGTGTGTGTGTAACTATAAATGCATGAACTCCTGGGTTCAGCAGATTCCCCGTGCTTGAACAAAGGACGTACTCATGGTTGTTTTCACCCTTGCAAAGCTTTATTTAAGGATACTTGCAGAGGCAGGTGATAGAACAGAGCAGAGAGGATGGTCACCTCACATCGGCCTTAGGCGTCAGCTGCCACCCTGCATGGTTCCCCTGGCCCTGGAGTGTCCCGATCTCGGGGATGTGATAGCCTGCGCCGGTGCTCCACACAAGTCAGGACTATTGCCAGAGCTGAAGAACCCTGCGTAACTTAAGAATGTACAGGTTATATAGTCTGAAGTAAACATCGTTATCTTGAGCTAAGAAAGAGGGGGATGAGTCCTGATCCAACACACCCGGTGTTTACCACGTTCCACTGTATCACAACATTCTACTATCTAGGTTCGTGGCTTGGTCACACTCACAGAGCAGGAGGCTATGTGCCGCTTCACCAGCCTCCTATGGCAAAACTCTTTCTATTAACAAAGCTCTTACTATTACATGCATATAGATATATGTAAGTTTATGGTTATAAGTTTTATATTATTTGTATTCCATTAAACTTGTACATAGTTAAATTGTTGCCCTGAGAGGTCAGGCCAATGGTCAGGATCTCAATAGTGCACTGTTAGACAGGAGGGTGTGGTGTACAATTGCACATGCACACATAAAAATCAATTAAGCAAACATACACTCACTAGGTGCATAAACCTCTACTGGGCATACACACTCACATTGGCAACTCAGATACACACACGTTTAAAATAACCAGTCTAGGTTCATGCAGACCTATCACCAGTTTAAGCCCATACACGCTACACACACCAAATTTAGACAGAATCAATTATCAGCTACCAACACCTGCACATCCAATACACATACGTGGATTACTAATTCATATACCATACACACACAATGGTATCTGTATATGTATATATATGTATTCACTAATTCACACACATACCACCCATGTACACAGACACCCAGGTGAGTTCCTAAATTGGGTGTTGTGATGTTTGTGTGTGTATGTATGTAGTGTAATTGGGATACCTGGGGAAAGGTTAAGGTAAGAAAGTAGAAGTGTAGGGAGTGAAAGTTGCTGGGAGTGAAAGTCACCAGGACCAGGATTAGAACTGGTGGACTAGCGGGGCCTGGGCTGAAGAACTGAGACTTGGGGGTAACTTTAGGTTAATTGATCTTAATTGATTAAAAGACAATGCCCAAAGCCTGCAGCAAAGGGGAGCAATGCCAGCACAGAGGCTGGGACTGGAGCCAGAGCTACGGGGGAGCTGAAAAAGTAGGTGGGGAGGGAAAATGGGACTAATGGATAATGTGGGTGTTAAAGAGGGGCTCTGGGTGTGGGGAGCCAGAGAATGGCTCTGGGGCAGCTAGAGAAGTTGCAGGGAGCAGCAGTAGGAGCTGAAAGCTGGAGAAAGGCTCCTGGAGAAAACTGCAAGACAGCCATGAGGAGCTGGGAAGCCGTGGCGGGATGGAGGACTACAGAAGGTGTGGGGGAAGCCTGAAAACAGAGAATTGGACAGCAGAAAATCACAGGAAAAGTGGCAGGAGAGACTGAAAGACGGCAGGGCAGTGGGAAAGCAGAAAAAGGCAGCACAAAATCACAGGGAAAAGGTAGTAGGAGCAGGGGGAGAGCAGAAAATCACAGGAAAAGCAGCAGGAGAGACTGAAAGGCAGCAGGGCAGCAGGAAAGCAGAGAAAGGCAGTAGATGGTACAGGAGGCTGAAAGGCAGCAGGGACAGCAGGAAAGCAAGGAGAGGCTGAAAGGTGGCATAAAGGGGAGATGGAACTGGGAGAAGATCGGGAAAGTAGCAGAGAGGGTGGGCTGGAGCTGAGAGAGAGAGAGCAAGGCTGGAATTTAAGATAGGGAAGGGACTGGGATTCAGTAAAATGTGACCCAACCTGGGGTTGCAAATGACAGTGGTTTTTATTGAACAGGGGAGATGGTGACAATGCCAAATTGGTTTCCTTGCACACACACACATACACACACACAATGGCAACAGGGGTTAGAGGCTTGGTGCAGGGGCTGAAGTCCACTGAAGTCCAAGAGGAGAGAGAGAGACAGAGAGAGAGAGAGAAAGAAAGAGAGTCCAAATTGTAGGAGGAAGTGTGCAGGTAATATCTACTTATCCGAGGTTGGAAAGGGGTCCTTGTCCAGTAGGTGTTGTCCAGAGGGGGGTTGCCGACAGGGTCTCTGGGTGGATAGGTGGTGTGACATGGTGTTGGTGCAGATGGAGAGGGCGCCCCACTGGGTCTGTCTTCATTGTCCCTTTTAATAGGGGCAGACCTTTTGTGACCCTAGTGACAGGACGCATGCCCAGGCAAGGGTCAGCCCCTGGCGTACTGAGCATGTGTGCTCCATGCAGGGATGTGTAATTTTGGGTGTCTGTAATGGTGGGGTAGAGTTGCTGGTTCTGCAGGGTCTTTTGTCTTTCAAATGATGGGTTCTTGTCTCTGTTCCTAGGTGAGGTCTGTGGTTCCTGGATGAATCAGTACGAGGTGATAGCCCAGTTGTTACAGGCCATTTAGCAGAGGCCTGCTACCATTGTATTTCAATCATTCCCACTTACTCTCATTCATTCGGGAACCAATTTACATGGGAGGGATACGTGACTCATACACTTGCGCCACAGGGGATGCCCAGGCAGAGGACACAAGATGGAGACTTGACATACAAAATGGAAACTTGACATGACTTTGTTTCACTTACAAACACAGGCCTAAACCATACAATATCCACATGAAACAATAAAAATAAATACAAAAATGATAATAATACAAGAGTAAAAATCAATACAAACCTAATAATTATACACCATAAAACAGTGGATATCCAAAACCAAAAACTTGCTACCAAAATAAAAATGTTAAAGCTTATCCTAAGTCTGAGCTCACTTATACTTATCTATAGGGCATAGAGAGGGAGAGAAAAAGTCAGAAATGGTTGGGGAAGGGGAGGGAATGCATTTTAAAATAAATAAGAAAAAAAGAAAAATTGTCAGTTTTGCTACAAAATGTCACTGAGTATCCTGGGTCTCTGTTCTGCTCTGTAGGGAAAGGGAAGTGAGTGGGCCTACAGCTAAGTGGGCATGCTCCTCCCACAGCATCCATGCACCCACTGACATACCTTTGATTGGAGAGGGGGTACCTTCTGTGTACCACCCAGGTTACAAATGGGCGATGCATAGATATACCGAATCCCCTTTTTTACTTCAGTCTTTATAAAGAGGTTGGTTATCCAATGACAATACAGTTTACAGCAAGGATAAGAGGATATAATTAGACTATAGAAGGGAAAGAACAGATACAAGATTATTTGGACAATCTGGATGTTTTTAAGTCAGTAGGGCTAGATGAGATTCAAAGTAATCAATGAGTAATCAAAGAACTGGCTGCATAATTGCATAACCATGGGCTATTACCATGGAGAATTCATTGAGATCAGATGACTTGAAGAGGTCAAATACAGCAGTCATCCTTAAAAAATATAGAAAAACATATAGATGGTAACAAGGAACAAGCAACATAGATTTATCAAGAACATACCATGCTTGACCAATCTGATTTCCATCTATGATGAGGTAATAGGCTTTTTTTTGGATGAGGAGACAGCAATGGATAAGATATACCTCAATTTTAGCATAGCTTTTGCCACTTACTCCCTTACTCTGTCTCTTGCTAGTGAGCTAAGGGAATACAATTTTGACAAAACTACTTTAAGGTAGATGCATAAATGACTGGATCATGATACTCAGATAGTAACAGTCAATAGCTTGATGTCTGGCTGGAAGGATGTATTAAGTGGGGTTGCCTAAAAATCTGCCCTGGGTCTGATCCTAATCAATGACTGGAAGGTGGAATTCAGTGCATATGTAGTAAGTTTGAAGATGATACTAGACTGGATGGAGTAACAGACACTGGAAGTTATGGTAGAATTCAAAATAATCTTTATAAATTGGAGAAATGGTCAGAAATTAATTGGATGACATTCAATAAGGCAAGTACAAAGTATTGCACTTAATCTGCAACAGTAGGGCTGTGCAAAATGGCACCATTCCATTTTGACTTGGGTTTCGAGGTTTCCATGGAACAGTGTTTTGTTTCAAATTTCATTTTGATTCAAAACAGCTGTTCTGTTTCGATGTTTCGCACATTAACTATAACAAGGAAGCTCAAAACAGCCTCTCTCATCTGAATGCGGACCCCCAGTCTGTCTGCCAGATGCTGCCACCTGGGACTGGGGAAGGGAACTGAGCCTGATTGTTCAGGTTCCCTCCCCAGCACTAGATCAGGCTGGGCAGGGGAAGTAAGCCCAGCTCAGCTGACTTCCCTTTCCCAGCCCAATCGTAGGGCAGGGGAGGGGAACTGAGTGATTGGGCTCAGTTCCTTTCCTCAGCCCAACTGAAGTGCTTGGGAGGGGAACTGAGCCTGGGCTGTGATCAGCTTCCTGCAGCTGGGAGGCGGGAGACAGGGAGAACCAGGGCTCTGCTCTTGGCTGCTGCTGGGAGCACAGCCCTGGTTCTCCTGTGTCTCCCACCAACTCACTGCTGGATGCTTCAAAACTCAAAATGTTTTGACTAGCCTCGTTTTGTTTCAAGGCTGTTTTAAGCCCTTCATTTTGATTCGATTTTGTTGTTTTGAGTTTGAAATGAGTCGAAACAGTATTGAATGAAAACAACTAGTGAAATTTCACACAGCCCTATGGAACAATCAAATGCACAAATACAAATTGGGAAAATTACTTGTTAGGCTGTGTGAGAGAAAGAGTTACAGGGCTCAAAAGTACAAGGACTAAACAAAGGGTCAGTTGCCCCAGACTCACAGCCCCAGAGAGCCCGGCAGAAACCCTCCTTACCCAGGTGCTTCTGGAGGGGAGGGGCTGTGGGCACCAATGTTGGTAAAAGAAGAGCCCAGAATGGACAGAGGAGGGGAGCATAGACCCTGAAGGAGGAGGACCGAGCCGACGCACACTGCAGGGAACAATCACAGCAACGTGGAGAGTCGGTAGGAGACTCCTGCAGAGAGCGAGCTCCCCAGAGGGAACTTAGAGGAGGACTGCTGACCCCGCAGTGCTTAGAACTGTTTGTTACCATGCCCGGAGCTGCTGGAGTCCGGCAGAGTTTTTGTACCATAAACTACCCAATAGAGGGGCACTTTAGAATTGTGGTACTGTAAATTCCCAAAAAATGGTGCAAGCCAAAATGGTGTCACAAATGCACCTAATGGGATGAGGGGAATTGTGACAACCTCAATAAGAGGCTCAAGAAGAGCCACCCAAGTGTGGGTAGAGGATGAAGAGAGGGACTGACCTCCTGAAAGTCAATTTTGTTTTTCCCTGGGTTAAAAGGAGCTGGAATCATAACCCTGGGCCAAGAGTGCCGGGTTTTGGTTTTTTTTCTTTTTTGTTTTTCTTCTGCTTGGGATGGAAGTCACACTGCAGGACCAAGCGGCTGATCAGAACCCGGTGGAATGGGCGAGGGTGTAGGGGTGGCGGAACCCTCAGGAATGTAGGACCTCCTTGGGACAATGGTAAGATGACTAATGGGACTATACATCCAGGTACTGAATCAACTCCTTTAACACCAAGTCGTGGATGGCCAAAAGTGTGGGTGTGTGGACCTCCAAATTAGAAACTGTCTCACTCGAGTCGGCTGGCAGGCGGTGGCCTACAGGTCTGCAAGTGACAGAGATACTTGACAGGCTGCAGTACTTCAAAATAGAACTTCAACAGCTCTTCTGAAGACCCCACCCATTTTCAGTAGCACATAATATTTTACCAAAAAAGCTATTAACTGCAGTCTCTAACTTACATTTAAGATACAGCAGAAACAAAATATACTTTAATACTTTCACCAGTTTCACAAAATGATTCATAGAAGTATTAAAAAGGTAAAAAGACAATTTCTTTCATGTATTTTTGCTTGAAAGCAAATTATTGAAAAAAGCCAATGGCTTGTGCATCACAGAAGAGAGCCTTTTAAAAGTCAAAGGGCAACCCCCATTTGCTGCTATGAGCTGTCAAGAATCAAACTTTAACCATATGAATGGCACTACTCAGCCTCACCACAACAATTACCTGAGGGAAAGAACTAGTGTGGAGAAATCTCAAGGAAAGCCACTACTGCAAGGTTTTGTTTATTATTAGATCACAAAAGGAAAAGTCTTAAAGTTCAGTTTTGATTCTGAGATATCTGGAGATTTTAGATGGATGTCTGAGAACACAGGGTAAAAGCTACCATGAAAACGTAGCAGTTTTCCATTCACAATTGTTTTGAACTAAACATAAACTAACAAATCTAATCTTAATTGTTTATTTAATTTATATACAACATAAACAAAACAAACAAAAATGCACACTTAGTTCAAAGAAGACACTTTTGCCCTCAAAATTTAGACATGTAGTATGTAACATGGGAATATCGATGGTAACCTGATGACAATTTGTCTATTTTTTGTTCCAATTCCAAATATTAATTTATTAATAGAATGGGAATCTTTGCTTGCTTTCTGAACTCCAACCTTGACACTGTGACACAACCTACTATGTTGATATTAATGATTTGGGAATTCAAAAAGATTTGCTTTTCTATATTCCTAAGATCTGAATTTCATATTTTATTAACTATACCATAACTATTCTCATAGTCAGCAAAATGAGCAAATATGGGTGAAAAGGGACCCAGAAATATTTGTATCCAAAGGCTTAAGTAAGTAAATTAATAAAATGGGGAATAAAAGAAACCTCTAATCACCTAAACTATGTAAAAAGCAATCGGCTAAGACAGTGGAGAGCATCTAGACTTGCTGATTTGAACACATCCAGCCCCTCCAGAAGCTCTCTAACCCAAACCTCCCTACCTTAGGCCTGGTGGCATTTCTCCTGAGTCCATCTGGAATCTTGGTCAGGGAGTCCCAGTTCCTGCACAAGGAAATGGAGGTGAAGAATTTGTTAAAGAGGTTTGCTTTCTCCTCTGGCACAACCACCAGATTGCCAAGCATATTCTGCAGGGGCCCCACATTACCCGGTGCCTTCTTCATTTTCCCCATATATTTAAAAAAGGACTTTTTATTATCTTTATCCTTGACACTAGCCCTAGCTTGGTATCTGCCTTAGTTTTTCTAACAGCCTCCCTACAGACTTGAGCGGTGGAGGCATACTCCTCTTTGGTGATAGCCCCTCCTTTCCACCGGGTGTACGCCTCCTTTTTGGCAATCAGGCCAACTTGGGGGGCCTACTAGTCCTGGGCCTAGTATAGTTTAGTATTGTCACAAAAAAAGGATCAACCTGTCCCTTTTTGAGGGGAAGGGGAAAGCTCTTCCTTGGGATGCCCCCCAAAATCAGACATATTTGGTCTCACTATCCTGAGAAGACCCCCTGAAGCCAGCCCTAGCTTCATTAGGGGCAAGTCTTTGGCTTTAAGATGCTGGCTGAGTGAGACTCTACATGTGGCAAGGGTGGGCAGCCATGCTTCCCATCAATGCAGCTAACGTGGGAGCCCAAGCTCAAGGTTGTATAACATTCTGCCTTAAAATCGCTGTTCTGATCATTTGAAATATTTGATTGCCAGCCTAAATTTACATCTATTTGCTCTCATGTTAACAAACTTGAATAGGATCATAGGAATGAAGGGCTGGAAGGGACCTCGGGAGGTCATTTAATGTAGCGCCTTCCCGACCCAGTGTCCATTTAACTTGCTTGTGTACGTTTCCAAGGATGGAGATGCCACAACTTCTCTAGGTATCCTGTTCCAATGTCTGACTACCCTCATAGTCAGAAAATTCCTCCTAATTTCCAGCCTAAATTTCCCCTGCTGCAGCTTGAGGCCATTGCTCCAAGTACTGTCCCATACAGTCACAGAGAAAAGCCCATTTCAATCCTCTCTATAATCGTCCCGTAGGTATTTGAAGACTCAGTCCCCCCTCAGTCTGCTTTGCTCCAGACTAAATAACTCTAGCTTTTACAGTCCTTCCTCATAAGTCTTACCTTCTAAGCCCCTAATAATTTTTGTTGCTCTGTGTTCGACTTGCTCCAATCTGTCCACATCCTTCTTGAAATGTGGGGCCCAAAACTGGATGCAGTACTCCAAGTGAGGCCTCACTAATGCTGAACCACTTCCTTTGATTTGCAAGTGACACTTCTATAAATACAATCCAGTAGGTCATTGGCTTTTCTTGCAACAAGAGCAAGAGCTTATATTCATCTTATGATCTTCTGTACCCCCAGGTCCTTCTCTGCAGTACTGTAGCCTAGCCAGTCATTCTTCTGTCTGTATTTGTGCATAAAATTGTTCTGTCCCAAGTGCAATAAGGTTCTTGTTGAATCTCATCTGATTGATTGTGGACCACTTCTCCAGTCAATCCAAGTCATTCTGGATCCCAGCCCTACCCTCCAGACTATTTGCAATTTAATCCAACTTGGTGTCATCTGCAAATCTTCTAGGCATACACTCATCCCATTGTCCAAATCATTAATGAGGATATTAAACAATACTTGGCCCAGGACAGACCCCTGGAGAACTGCACTTGTTACTCCCTCCCAACTAGACATTGATGACTACTTGCTTACCATTATAATGCAACCAAGTATCTGATTTAAAGTACTTCCTAGTATGTATTTCCTTAACTTGTTAATAAGAATGTTATGAGAGACAGTGTCAAAACCCACTGAAGTCAAAGTGTATTACATCCACTGCTCTCCCCCCATCCACATAGCTTGTTATCTGATCATAGAAATTAGGTTGGCCAGGTATCACTTGCTCTTGGTGAATTCATGCTGGCTGTTCCTGATCACTGTATTAACCTGTAGGTGCTTCACAATGGATTCCTTGAGGATCTGCTCTATGATCTTTCCAGGTATCAATGTCAGACTGACTGGTCCATAATTCTCTGGATCTTTTTTCCCTTTCATAAAGATAGGCACTATGTTTACCCTTTTTGAGTCATCTGGGATCTCATCTAATCACCATGAGTTCTCAGAGGGAGAATACCCAATGACTCCAAAATGACCTCACCTTCTCTTTTTAGTGCCCTGAGGTGCATCCCATCTGACCCTGCCAAACTGAAGGCATCTGGCTTCTCTAAGTAATCCATAACCTGTTCTGCCATTATTCTAGGCTGTTTCTCTTCTTCTCTATCTTTGCTGCCAACTGCATTTGTTATGCGGTAACTGTCCCTTTTTGTGAAAACTGGAGTAAAAAAAGGCATTAAATAAATAGTATAGCCTTTTCTGAATCATCCATAATCAGATTGCCTTTTATATTAGTAAGGGAGCCATGGTTTCTTTGGTCTTCCTCTTACTTTTGACATATTTGTAGAATCCCTTTATTAGTACCTCTTATGTCCCTTGCCACCTGCATCTCAAATCATGCCTTGGCCTTTCTAATTTTCACCCTGCATGCCTGTAAGATACTCTTATACTCTTCCCTAGAACTATGACAAATTTTCCACTTTTTATGGGATTCTTTTTTTGAGTTTCAGCTCAAAAGCTGAAGATACTAATCTCTTGAAGATATTACTCTCTGTCCATGCTGGCCTTCTGTTGCTTTTCTCATACTTCTGTCCTATTTGGATAAGTTGCTCCTCTACCTTTAAGAAGAACCACTTAATGTACAACTAACTCTCCTGGACTTGTTTTTCTTTCAAACTTGCCTCCAGAGGATCCTGCCTCTGAGTTTATTAAAGTCTGCTTTTTCGAAGTCCAGTGTCTTTAGTCTGATGGTTTCCTTCCTTTCTGCCCTTAGAATCTTGAACTCTATCATTTCAGGATTATAACGATACTCCATCTCTGATGTTTGCTTCCTGATAAATTTTGGAATACCAATTATATTTCCTCTCAATTTTCTTTCTGCAACCAATCTCTTCTCATCTTCTTTTGAAAGATAGGCCCTTCATTTCCATAATTATCCTAATAACCTTCTTCCGCTTGCTCCAGTTTGAACGAACCTTTCCTGGTGACAAGTCATCTGAATTTTATAGTTTCTAGATGAAGTCTTATCAGTGCCTTGTACTTTGTGCATTAATACTGTCTTATCTCTGCTGGAAATTTGTCACCTGATATTTGTCATGTTAGAACTGGCGGCATAATATTATTGCAGTTATAATGATGAGAAGGACCTGGGCATATCGGTTCATCAAAGGAAGAATATCACCCATTAATCTGAAAAAGGCCAATATAACTCCTGGATGTATCAGGCAAAGTATGCCCAGATGGGATAAGAAACTAGTAATTCAAGGATATTGCAAACCTGGAAAATGTAAAACCTTATGATAACAGATTTAAAGTCTGATTTGTTGATCAAAAAGTGGATTGAGAAGCAATTTGATTGGCAAGTTTTTGTATTTTAATAGGGATAATATATTGGGTAGTAAATAGCTTTTTAATATACTAAGGAAAGACTTAATAAGAATCAATGGCTGGGAACTGAATTGAAACTAGAAATTAGACATAAGTTTTTAATGTGGAGGAAGATTAATCACTGGAACAAAATACAGAGTTAACTCAAATGTCTTCAGATCAAATCAAGACCAAAATACAATTATGCTTTAGTTAACTGGGTAGTACAATGATTTCTTTTGTCCTTAAGCTCAGTGAATCCACCAAATAAATAACATAGGACATAACACACATTGCTTATATTATTTTTTTAGATTCAGTTCCTCAGCTGAAGAATCATGGAAGGCAGTCTGGATCATTTCCACTGGTTCTTTCTGCTAAAATAATCAGTAGTTAAATAGCTGTAACAATAAAATAGTCACCTTTTAGGTTTGAACTTTAATGCTCAACTTCAATAAAAAATGGTAGTTCATACCAGTCAGCACTATTGATTCAATGCCTCCACAGAGTCAGGAAGGTAACAATATAATGACTTATACTTACATGGACAAGGAGGGAGACACTTGAATTATCTTGAGAAAATATTATCTGTGCCTAAGTTTACCTGCTTGATATTATTCTAGTTGACTGAACAAAGTCGAACCAAATGTGGCCGTTAAACAAGAGAACAAGAAATGAAACAATGATAGAGGCAAGAGGTGACATTCTTATCTTTCCTGGTTTCTAAGTGATCATTTTTTCGCAGTTCTACATGCAGAATTAGATTCCTCAGTGCATAGCCCTGCACACACGGATGACTGTCTGCAACCATGCAGTCACATACACTGGACATGAGCAGTAGCAGCCATAGCACAAAAGTGCTTGTGACCTTAGCTACCTGAAAATGCAGTTGACCAAAACCTTTCAGTTGGCTTCAGGAACCAAATTTTTCAGTGACCATGGCATTCACTTGGGAAGTTGGAGACTCTGGGTTCTAGGCACCCCCCCACCTAGAGAAGGTTTAAACCTGAATATGTTCCTAGCACAGCTTTTTAATTACCTTGCCATAGGGCATTCATTTTCCCTTCCCTTTTTCTACTCTCCTTTTGAAGTTGAGCCACCAATATAGTCATTGTGGAAAAAAAGAATGATGGGCAATATAGGATGAAAGCTTTTGCCAGCTATGGACCAGTGGCCAGGTTAGAAGTCAGAGTCCCTCCTTCCAAGCTGGCAGTTACCTTACTAAGCCACACAACCTTGACTTGCTCCTGTCCTTCTGGTAAAGGGGCCAGGTTCAAAACAAGTGCTGGCCTGTGGTACCGTGATTAGAGTGCCATGCTGGGAAGGGAGAGCAAACCTAGATCAAACTCTAGGTGTGGGGGGACTTGGTAACATGTCCTCTGGGTTCCCTGGTGAATGCCTTAGCCCAGGGGTTGGCAACCCCCGTCACGAATACCAAGCATGGCATGTGAAGCCATTTTGCTTAGCACGCCATGCCTTGGCCAGCCCTGGCTCTGGGTGACTGCTGCCAGCGATGGAACCCGGGCTGCTCCCAGCAGGGCGTGCACCGTCCCAGCTGCCTGCTGGGAGGAGCCTGGGCTCCCAGCTGGCAGCAACTACCCAGAGCTGGAGCCGGTAGATCATGGTACCAAGAAAGTTGATGTTTATTTAAAGGTATTCCAAAGATAATTTGGTAAAAAGGTCGTACTTCTTAAAGTTGGAATACAAAAAAGAAAAAGAAGCAAATTCAGGTGTTCAGTCCAGATATTGATGTTATTTATACATTATAGATATAGTATGGGTTAGCTGTGCTGGACTCTGGAGCCCAGGCATCAGCTTTGTACTGGTGTGTGCATGCGCCTCTCAGAGCAGGCAGCAGGGGAGGGGCCTGAGGCAGCGCAGCCCCGGTCTCTCCCTCGCTTCCAGCATGGAGGTGATGCAAATAGTGCATATAGCTATATATAATTCTGACGGATTATACTCCAGACAGACAGGGAACAGTTTCATAAGCTCTATTTCAGATAACTTCAAAAAGCATTTTCTTTTTGCTATAAGTTGCTTGTTAACCCTTCTGGTTCTGGCCATCACACTGGCCCTGCTATAAATGCATTGGCGTGGTAATATAGAGCATCACCATGTTTAAGAAGTCTGAGTTGTTTGGCAATATCTTTTATTAGATCTTATATAGATGGAAAAGTTTTTAGAGAACTTTCTCTGACAAAATGTCCTTCCTTAGGTCTGGGAAAGAAGCAGACATGGCTTAAAGTAAATATTAGTTAGAGCAATTACTTCTATTGAACAATATTATGTTTACAAAAGGGATCACTTCTAAAGGAAAGGGGACTGTATGCCTGTACAGCAAAAAGAGTTAGCAGAGGTAGTTACAGACCAAGTAAAAAACCGCTACTATAGATAAACCTAATTATAACACTGTTCAAAGGAAAGAGGGCTGTTTGTAAAGAGATGTTAGCAGAGAGAGCAAGACATTTTGATGTGTCTTAAGACCACTGAGTCCTAAAACCACTGAGCTTTTTTAGTGTCCAGTAAAGTTATGATTTTTTGTTCCCAGCCTTATCTTCTAAAGGTATTATGTAGATTTATTTTAAGGACTGTGAGGTAGAGTAGCTGTTCTGTTAAAATGTTCTCTCAGTGATGAGCATATTCTTCTGCCCCATATTCATTTTAATGTAAGAATTCATTCTGGAGATAGTAGTTGTATAGTTCAACCCCATAGTTTCTATAAATGCATTTTGTGATAGGCATGAACTCTGTATTCTGATGGTAATGTTGTGGGTTCTAGTCATTGTAATGACTGTGAAGATATGTTGGCAGGTTTTGCATTTGTTACTTAGGCAGGGTCTCATGTTGTTTGTGAAGTGTGAAGCTGTTGCACAAAGGTGGTTCGTTTCCCTGGAGGCAACGTGGAGATCACAGACACACAGACATCAGTCGGCACAAAAGGATGTATTTGTTTGCAAACAAACGTCAGAGAGTGGAGCTTTGAAGCTCAGATCACCTCTGGCAAACTAATTGTGTTTGCAAGAGGAA
>NW_017728947.1:66095259-66144372 GCF_001723895.1 Crocodylus porosus | reverse complement strand
GAACAAGTCTCTTTGTCCCCGGATCCAGAAACCAAATTGGGCAAGGGGATTCGTATACTCACTCAAGTATCCTAGAGATCTCGATCAGAATGCCGGAATGTGTGTCTGGCGTCCTCAGAAACCAAGAATTTTGCACAGGTAGCCTTTAACCTCCCAGGTACCCCGACTCATGTCTCAAACCCCCTGGGCGAGCCCAAAAAGGTGGCTCGGTGCGCACTCCCCATGGCAGCAGGGACGATCTTGTCACTGGGTCCCGGGGTGGTCCAAGGAGCTCCTGCCTGGCTCGCCAAATTGTTGTACAAAGGCCATTCGTTTCCCTGGAGGCAACGCGGAGATCACAGACACACAGACATCAGTCGACACAAAAGGATGTATTTGTTTGCAAACAAAGGTCAGAGAGTGGAGCTTTGAAGCTCAGATCACCTCTGGCAAACTAACTGCGTTTGCAAGAGGCACGTGTGCACGTGTGCAGACACAGGAGTTCCTGCAGCTTACTTCCGTTTCATACAAACATACATGTAGTTACATCATTACATACATCCCATGTATATTATAATTAGCTATTTGAGTATGCGGGGTGGAGAGGTAAATATGCAACAGCTCATTAAGCATGCTCAATGCTACAAGAGTTCAAAAGTTTATACCCCAAGGCCATGCAGTTGAATTATAGCCTAAACTGGTTTTTGTAATCAGCATGTGAAAGACTAAGGAGGATGGGGGAGAGGAGCCTTGGAAAGTATTTCTTTCTTATCAGGAGCAAGATGCAAGCTGTGCATTTCTAACAAAGCTAAGTATGCTGGTCCATTTTTGTATACAGGCAACCCCTGCTTAGCGCTCTTAATTGGTTCCAGAAAAACTGAGCGCTAAGCGAAATTGCACTAAGCAAAACCTATTTGTCCATAGGAATTAATGTAAATAGGTAACTGGTTACTGCTGCTTCTTGCCTCTGCCGCCTCTTCCCATTAGCCCATTAGCTGCTCCAGTCCCTTATGGACTATGGTGAGTGGCAGCAAGTGGCCCGGCCTGGACCTGCATTCCTGCTGCCTCACTCTGGGCCCCTGCTGGCCGTGGCCCCGGGCACCATCACAGACCCTATGCTGATGCTTCTCACTGCTGCTGCCTCTCCCCACCTACCTGCCTGCCCACCAGCCCCACGTACCAGCCTTGGCACCTGCACTCCTGCTGCCCCACTCTGGGCATGGGCCCCTGCTGGTCCTGGCCCTGGACACCACACTCCTGCTGCTCCATCCTGGGTACAGGCCCCTGCTGGCCCTGGCCCTGGGCACCAGTGCAGACCCTGCACTCCACCCTATCTCTGTCGCTTCAGCTGGTGAACTCAGGTGGTGGAGCATCCCACAGGAGTGGGGTGGATGTTTTCAGCCTGCCAGGAGCATCCCTGCTATGTGCCCCACCCTGCTCTCAGCTGGCTGCAAAACTGCACCCCCTCCCATGGGACACTGCACTGCCCCACCAATCTGTATTCACCAGCCATGCCTGGCTTCTCCCCATGCTCACACACACTCCCCACTCACTGCCACTCACTGTGCTTGCTGCTGCTACCACCACAGCTGCTTCTCCCTGCCTTCCTGCCAAAACTCCCTGATTCCACTGAGCGCTATAGCAAAACTCACTGAGTGCTCAGTGAAACCAGGTATGAATTTCAAATGAGCACTATAGTAAAATAGCGCTAATCGAAACCGTGTTAAGCGGGGGCTGCCTGTATGGATATTTTTAGGGTGTCATGGTAGATCATGGTACCTAGAAAGTTGATGTTTATTTAAAGGTATTCCAAAGATAATTTGGTAGAAAGGTCGTACTTCTTAAAGTTGGAATACAAAAAAGAAAAAGAAGCAAATTCAGGTGTTCAGTCCAGATATTGATGTTATTTATATATTATAGATATAGTATGGGTTTGATGGTGCATTTTTCTAGATTTTTTTTTCCAAAGTGACTCATGAAGAGGTATATTGGAAGGCTATATTTTCCCCTGGCTGGGCTGATGTTTTGGAGGACATGTTGGTTGCTGAAGGTAAAATTATTGTAGGTGGAGATAAAATAGATATGTTACAACTACAATATGTTGTGGTTGGAAATCTTAATGGTAGCCTAGTGATATTTCAGGCAGATTGTGATTCCTTTCTAGAAGGAGATAGGATTTTCTCTGTGGCTGTAGGGGACAGGACTAGGACACATGGTCTCAAACTTCAGCAGAAGATATTTAGGTTGGAGATGAGGAGAAATTCTGACTATGAGCATGGTTAAGCATTGGAACAGGCTACTTAGAAAAGTTACAGAATCTCCATCCCTGAAAGTTTTCAAGAGCAGCTGCATAGACATTTGACTGGGCTGGTTTAATCAAGAATGATTCTGCTTTGAACAGGGGTCTGGAGTAAATGATTTAATGAAGACCCTTCCAGCTTTTCCTATGATCTTTCATGGTGGGGGATGTTAGTGTATTAGCTTCTGATGAATAATCCCTGAACCATTAGAACTGCAGCAACATTAGAACAGTACTACACCATACGAAGGGGTATTTTATTTTCTATGCCCCAGCATTATTGTGCAAGGTAGTGACATCCTCAAACACTCTGCATTTGATCCAAAAGTTACCTCCTAAATTAGAAGAAATTGTAGTTGTGTCTGTGTTAATTAAACCCATTCATAGTGCTGTGTGAATGCAGCTACAGCTGTTTCCAGTTAAAGTGGTAACCCATATGGATTCAAATGCTGCTTTGAGCTCCCTTTTAAAATGGATAAAAGGTATGTTTGTCCATGCCCTTAGAGTAGTAGACAAATGGGTTTCTACCTGGAGAAATACGAAGAAGGTGAAACTTGTCACCTGAAAAGGCACTCTCACAGTGAACTGAAGGCATTGGATATGACCTTACTTGCTTCTAACTAAGGCAGATTGATGAGAATTGTAACAGGCTTGGCATTAGAATGATAGGAATCCCCTGGGGTCTTGTCTCCCCTAGCCTGCTTTTCCCACTCTGGCTGTCCCGTTGGATTCCTTGATCTGGCCTGACATACCTTTGTTGTTATATTTTGTTACAAATTGGGAATCAGCCCTCAGTTTTGCCAGAGTGACACACCTGTGCCTCTCCTCACAGTGTGCATTACTGAGCTGTTTCAAGTAAGTTCCAGCCAAGATCACTGCATGGTAAACCACTCCAAGAAACCGCCTGCTGTTTCTTCCAGTTTACTAATTTTGTCAGCTCATCAGGCTTATTGGCTCTCTCCAGCTCACTCCAAGTCCTCTATCACAGTCTAGTCCTGTAAGGACCTAATGAGCTCTGCTCAGTTCAGTGTTGCAAAGCCTTAATGGGCTCCACTCAGTCAGTTTAGTTCCTTCCTTGCCGGTAGCCTTCAATTAATGCCATTGAATAGGCTGGTGAAATATAATGTAGGCCCCAGTATCACTTTTCTAGCCTTCTCTCCAGGACCACTCAGAATAATCCCACCACCTCCCTTGTTAGAGATAGGTTGCATCAGGGCTCACAACACTAACAGAATCGGTGGCTGCACTTTTTCCATGAGTCTGTTTAGTGACTTTCCTTCACCCTAAATAGCCATCCCAAGCCCTTGTGACAAGGTATCTAGTCCCAGGATATACCTTGCCTGAAATGAAACTACAAACTACTTCCAAATGAAAAAACGTCCAGTTCACAGAGATTCCTTTCTCTTGCTTGCTAGCCTCTGTTTATTCTCACTCTTTAGGGTTTACTCACTGTTTGTTGCTGTGTAATAGGGGTGTGCAAAGTGGGCCCTATTCAATTTGGATATATTCTGAATCGGGGACAGTGATTTGATTCGTTGATTCAGATTACTGTCCCTGATTAGATTTAGCCAAATCTGAATCTGAAGATTCGATGCTGATTTGGGGAATCAGCGATTTGGACACAGACACAGCTTTAAAAGTTTTTTCTGCATACCTTGAGGTAGCAGGCACTTCTCGTGATTGCTGAGATGATGGGGCACATGGAGCATCCCACAGGAGTTTGGGGGAGGCCCTCCACATGCTTGGCAGTGAACCTGGAAGTGGACTGGAAGAACTTCCGGATTGGCAATTGGCTGCAGGGGATCCCAGGTGCCTCCCCCCAGACCCAGGAGGCATCAGTCACTGAGCTGGGGAGGCGCAGGAGACCCCCCTAGTGCACTCTGCAGTGGACCCAGAAGTGGAACAGAAATGCTTCTGGTCCACTTCTAGGTTTGCTGCCAAGCACAGTGGGGATTCCCCTGCACTGCTGTGGGACACTCTATCTGCCCCAGCATCACAGCACTCATGAGCCCCTGGTATGAAGAAAAAACTTATAAAGCTGTGTTGATGTCTGAATCTCTGAATCTTTTTAAAACTCTCTGATTCAATTTGGAGGGTTCCAATTTGATTCGGAGAGATTAAAGGGTCTTCTGATTCAATTCAGATTCAGAGATTTGGCCACCATATTGGGCTGAATCTCTGCTGAATCAAATCAGGGACCAAAGCTTTGCACAGACCTACTATATAGCAAGTTCTGTCTAAAGAGAACTCCTTTCCATTTCCAGATCTGGGCCATTGTGCCTTGCACTGATTCTGAAAAGCATTTATCCAGCCTGGTGTTTCACTCTTCTGGGTTACAATATTCTGAAAGGAGCCACTCCCTTTTTCCTGGACTCCCATTCTTTCCATAGTAACAGAACAGGGTTCCCTATTACATACTACTCCCCACTTCCTTATCTCTGAGGCTGGTCAATCTGATGGCTGTTCTTCTTCTGACTTTCTTGAAAAAAGAAATCAGCATTTTAAATTCTTTCTTCCGGATATGTGTTCAGTTGTATAGTAGTGTGGATGTGGGCTCAGGTACTGATGCATTGTTTTAATTTGTTGGAACAATGAAAACATTTTTGCAGCTAGAGCAAAGTGCATGGTCTGTTACCACCATGAACTGGCTGCCTAGAAGATAGTTTTCCTCCACTCTTTAGGCTATTACCACCCCCACAGCTACTTCTGAGGTGTCAGTCTATAAAATGAAGGGTTCTGCAAAATCTGGGTTAGTATTACAGGGTGCAGGCACAGGGCTTCCCTCATTTAATCAAAAAACCTGGTCTATTTTTACTATCCACCTAGTTTTTATCACTGCCCCAGTCTTTGTGAGTTTGGTGAGGGGAGTTGTCATATTTTAAAAACTTGGCATAAACTGCAAATAATAATTTGCCAGTCCCAGGAAAGCCCTTATCTGCCTTTTTTGTAGGCCATTAATAGTCTTTCAAAGCTTGGACCTTTGAAATACACAAGGGGTCATAATTGCCTCTGCCTACACTGAACCCCAGATATTTTTTCTTCCTTACCTAACACACTTTTCTTGGCATTTGTCATAACCCCAGCATTTCTTAGCTTCTGTAACATAACTTTCCTGAGTGGCATCAGGTGTTTTCATAGGCTCTTGGAAGTACTCTGGGATCTGCCACCTATGCTTTTGGGACTTAGATGCAGATATACATCCACAATGGACATGCATACACTGCCACATTTGTAATGTACTGCCAACCTGTAATGTACTGAACATGCTTAATCTATCTGTGCACGCATGCATTCATACCACAGGGAAGCAGAATCAATACCCCTCCATACCCTCTCCAAGTGACACTTACACTAGTAGGAAGCTGATATTTAGATGCACAAAAGGAAAAAAAAAGACTATTACCCTTAGTTAATGTTTATAAAGTTATCTTCATGACCATGAATACTAAAAACTAATGTTCTGAATTTTGAGAAGCCATTGGGAAATCCATTTCTCAGAACAATTGAAAATCCAGACTATTCTTTTTTATTTTATTTTTAAAGTAACCGGTAATATTTTTGGCTGAAAAATTACACACACTGAGGACATATAGGCTTGACAGACATTACACATAAACTGGTTTAGGTGATCAGAATTTGGTTTAAACCTGTAACAGAACTGAAGTTCAGTGCACATAAACCTGTTTGAAAATGACTGAAACTGGTTTGAGATAAACCTGGTCGAATGTAGTATAAGACTTAATTGATTTGGGTCAAACAATGTCTGTCCCAAATCCCTTGTGGGTTTAAGTTAAACCAGACTCCCCCAGCATCCTGGCATGCTCTCTGGGCTGGGTGGAGCTCTCTGCTCCACAGCAGAGCTTGCCCCTCCCCTCTGCTCCCTGGCTAGAGTTCCAGCAGAGACTGCAGGCATCTACCTGGCTTCCCCCTGCTGCCCCTCTCCCCTCCCCTCCCCTCCCCTCCCCACTCACTGCTAAGCAGGCATTCCCCCATCCCCTCTGCCTTTGTTCTGTCTGTCTTACACAGACACCTGTCAGCATTAGCTAGCAGACCACATGCTGGCTATGGTCCATGTTGTGGCAGACAGGACAAAGGCAGAATCAACAGGTAGCTGGTAATGTCCCTCTGTTGTTTTCTTAATGGAGTGATAAACACTGAGTTAGGGGTGATATCAATTTCCTGCTGGGCTAGTCAGGAGGGTGGTGGGGGAACCCCTCCCTAATCAAAGCATCCTGCCATGGCTCCTGTGAGAGAGCGAGAGAGCCACAGGGGGCAAAGGAACCCATGCTAAAGACAGAGGCAGCTGCACTAGACCCACAGCCCCAAAGGACCCAGCTGAAACCATTCTTACCCAGGTGTTTCTGGAGGGGAGGAGCTGGGAACTCAAACTGCAGTATAAAGAGGAGCCTGGAATGGGCAAGAGGGGAGAGCTTAGGACTGGAAATAAAGGAGCCGGGCCAAGCAATGCTGCAGGAATCTGTGAGAGCAACGGAGGGCTGGCAGGAGGCCTCTGCAGAGAGGGAGCTCCCTGGAGGAGCTCTAGAGGAAGGCATGGTGGAGCAGCAGGATCAGGAACTGCCTGTGATCTCCTCAGCAGCTGGCAGAGCCTGATGGAGAAAAGGTACCATAAAGACTGTAATAGAGGGGCACTATCAAAGCCTGGTACCATAATGACCCTAAAAGGGGTACAAGAGAAAATTATAAATGATGACCTTAATGAGATGAGGGTATTGTGATGACCCCAATAGAAGGCACAAGAGGTGCGATCATAAGGACCTGAACAGAGGAAGGAGAGAATAATCGTATTGACGTGGTTTTGTTTTTTTTCATTGCCAGAAGACAGTCAACAATACTCCAGGACAGGAGTGCGTGGGTTCCTTTTGGTTTTTTTGAGGTAAAGGGCCCGGGGAGGAACCTGGCAGCTGAATCCAAACCTGAGTACAACTAGACAACCGGTGGACCAGGTGAGGGTGTAGGGGATGGTGGAGCCCCCAGCGTCATAGGACAGCAGATGACAAGCAGGCAGAACTGCACATCCAGGTACTGAATATACTCCTATAAACACCAAAGACGTGGCAGGTGAGAACGTGGGTGTGTGGACCTCGGTCTGAGACTCATCCCTCACTTCAGCTGGCAGGCAGAGGTCCTATGGAAATACACATAGAGAATACATAGGTATATGTGTGTATAGTTCTCTGTAGAAGGAGAAAACAAAAGAGGAGGCCACAAAGACTGTTGGGAGTGCAAACTACCTAGCTGGCCACTTGAAAGCTCCCCTCAGCTCAGCACTATGGAAGGGAAGGGAAGGGAAAGGAAGCCCTCTGGTTTCTATCCTGAGCCACTACAGGCATGTGCCTGCATGTCTGGGATGTCTGTGCAGTTACAAACTGATTTAGCCTAGTCAGGTTAGACTAACCTGCAAAGATTGAATCAATTCAGGCTTAAGCTTTTTGAATGTCTGTTCCCTGCCATACTTTCAGCTGGTCAGGGCACATTTCTCTGTAGTGAGATGAAATTTATGCTAACTTGAAGAAAATCAAGTCAAAGAGTTAAAAAGACTTCATGAATTCTACCAGATTATGCATGCAAACCTCAATTCCTGCCCTTTTGGGAGATCGGATATTAAAGGAAGTGCTGGAAATGGAGCATGTAGTCATATTTCCTAGGAACTAAAGAGGGACAGAAGGGACCTCAGGACTTGCAGGTAGGATTCAAGGAATTAACATATACTGGAGAGAAACCTCCAATTACTTCATTGGGCAGATAAACTCTGTACCTTGTGAGAAGAATATGATAGTTTTCTGTCTTATATTTATGTATGTAAGTATGTCTCATATTTTTCTCTCATGAGGTGGACATTGGTCTCTAGAATGTTAAAAAGCTTTTATTATGTGAGTGCTGGACAGACCACTAATAATCTATGCAGCTCTATTCAACTATCCTGTTTTGATCCTTTTTATCAAATTGAGGATCTTAGTCAGAAATGAGTTATCTCGGTAGGGGGCAGAACAATAATTATTCATGACAGGACTGCAGTTACAGACATTACTCATAATGATTCAAATTAATCAAGAAGGCATATGATTGATGATGAGTACATAAAAATGTGTGGTGTGGACGTATGAGGACTATGGTTATTGTTAAACATGTCTTTGGTCCAAAATCAGACGATATTCCTTTGAGTGAGATCAAATCATCTGGTTATTTCACTTTGCTATTAATGGGAATCAACGTAGGAAATAAAGGCATCAAAGGCAGCTTAGTTGCCACTGGCAACTTTAGAATTTCTGAAAGAAGAAACTATGAACACTTGCTTTTCAGTATATGGTAGTTTGTTGTTACTGAAACATTCCAAAGACATATTGTGTACTTAAAGCCGTTAGCCATTCAGTGGCGGGTCACGACAGGTGTCATGCATCAAATCAAAGGGAAACTTTAAAAGCTGTTTTCTGATACAGTGCGGATTTGATGCCATCAGTCTGTTAGCATTTTTTCCATAATCACATGCTGCTAATTGAGAATTTAGGGTCAGATTGTTGCTTAGATTTATCTGATTTACAAGAGCATAAGAAAGTGCAGACTCTAGATGTACACACTACTATGTGGTCCCTCCTGAACCTTGGGTCTTCTTTATAGTGAAGAATAGAATCTACCCACCTGGTACTGAATCTACCCACCTCATCCCTCACAGACATGCAAGGAATCAGGGGAGTTTTGACTCTGACCTCTTAGTGCCAGACAACAGCTCATCTGACACAGGGAGGGGAAATGGTCTATATTAGTTGATTTTCTTCCTGCACAAAATATGGGGCCATGGAAGGTACAAGAATTCTCGGAGTAACAATTCCTTCTATGGACTGCCATTAGGCTGTGTAGATATGTGCTGTCTTATACATGGCAATTGAGCATAGCCTCAATTTGACCCTTAATAAAGGATAAATCATAAAACTGAGAAAAAATGTTGTATTTCATGATCCCATTTACTCATTATAAGACACAGCTCATTTACAGAAATTCTGCAAACAGCACAGTAGAAGACAGATGTACTTCATCGTAGATGAAGATAAATTGCTTATATGGAAAAAATAGTTTCTTTGATAACTCATTATTCCAAAAATTGCTTGTTAAGTTAACGGACAGTATTAGCATGACAATTAATTGTTTCTCCTACACTAGAAGCTAGAGGCTAGTATAGAGGCTAGAGACTCAGAAATTGGGGTCTCATTTGTGCTAAGCATTATACATATGTAAACCTGGGTGTGACTCAACCTGTGTCCTCACCTGAATATTGGGATCCTGGGGTACCTTGTAGCTAGTGGCACTGCCAAACTGGGTAGCTGCTGCAGGGTCCCCAAGTGGAGAGCCTCCCCTTACAATCAAACAATATTGAAGACTGTTATAAAACTATTTCAAGGATTTAATTATTTACAAGATAATATATAATCAATGTGTGGCATTGGGGCCACCCTCAGGGACTGGAAGCTCCAGGGACAGACCTTGATGCTCCTGGTGGAGGGATCAGGGACCCTGGCCCCACTCAAAACTTACCAGAGAGGCAGGACAGGAATGGGAAGGAGTCACATGAGCTGGCATTGCGCTGCTTTTCAAGTGGCTGTCAATCAAGCTAGGCATCAGCCAGCTGATGACATCAGCTGTGACCGCTGCTGCGGGAGATTTAAAAACCCCAGCAAAAACCAGGTGCAGAGGAGAAGGCAGGAGGTGAGATGCTGTGCTCACTGAAGAGTGAGGGCCAAGCTGGACCCTCACATGATGTTACCCTGCTGAGAATATTCAGCCCTAAGCCGGCAGTGGGTCCTGCAGACACAGACCCAGGTCTGGGGCAGAGCCAGGAGAAGAAACAGGGGTGAAAGGCAGGCTGCAGTCTCAAGCCTTCACTTTGAGCAGAGGCCAGGGAGTTAAAGATCTACTGGATGGATACAAGAATCTAGGCCAGCAGCTGGCACAGCAGCTCAATGCAGCGGATGGTTGGAGAGTAGATGGGGTGTAGGGGAGGCAGAGCCCCAAGACCAACCATGATGAATCAGTGAGTAACCCCATCTCTGGGCCAGGGATGAGAACATCACTGAGCTCCTCCTTTTAGTTACAAATTCCATCATGTTGTGGAAAGTTGGCGGCCTGACCCAGGGAGCAGGGGGATACCCACAGCACCAACTGAGGGCAACACAATGCACTAGAACAAATGTTACACTGCATGATCTAGTGATGGTGGCTTAAGGGTTAATGCTTCTTGGATACACATTACACAAATGTGGAAGGTACACAAATACCCATGATAAATAAGTAACCAATAAATAAATATATTAATAAAGCATCAAGAACTTATTTACCCATTCTATAACTTGAATACTGTGTACTGAGGACCCGGTGTACACAGCCCCTGGCTGTCTCAGGCAGCAGGACTGCATCTGTGTCCCTGGCATAGGAGCTGTGGGCAGCCCTGGTGCTGGAGTCCCTCACACGAGCTGATTCCTGCCCAGAACCCTTCCCTGGCTCAGCAGGGAGCAGTGTCTGGGCTGCAGGTTATAACAGTTTCCCTGTCCAGCACAGCCTCACAGCACCTGACACACGCAGTCCCTCCCTGGGCCCTGCCTGGCCTGGGGCTTCTGGTGACTGTCCCTTTAGCTCAGGGTTCCCTCCAGCACCCTAAGCCTGCCCTCCCTGCTGCTTTGTCACTCACAGGGGAAAAACCAGGGCAGTCTCCAGGAGTCTCCCCCTGGCCCTTTGTCCCCCTCCCCTGCTGTGCTCACCCAGCCACACAGGGGCTTGCAGGAGCACAGGCAGCTCCTTTCTTGTCCTGCCCCAGCACAGCTCTGAGGGGAAGAGAGGGAGAATGGATACAGTACAGCACTATTGGTGCATTCTCTCACTGCTACTTTTACAGGACTCTGACAGGGGCTCTCAGAGGGGTGGCTGTGGGGAGGTCCTTTCTCTAGCCTGTCTCTCACCCCCTCTCTTTCTCTCCTGCGTTCTTCCCACCTAGGGAAAACTGCTCTCCTCTTTTAATGAAGCCTCTCAGCCAATTCCAGGCCAGGACTTTTCCCCAGCTTTTGCTAATATCTCTCATTCAAATCCTGCTGGGTTTACATCACTCTTCCCACTTCCATTCGGGCTACCTCCAAAACAGCTTCACTCACAATCAGGGTAAATGGTATCCCTACTGGGAGAAACTCTTTCTCATTGCACTCTGTCCCTCTGCAGAGCAGCCCTTCCTATTCCTTTAGATGGGTCCATTTTTAATGCTGCTCATACATACCACGAGAATGCAGTCCCTGGACCAAAAAGCTTACATGTACAGGTCAGCTCTGATATTTAAATGGTTATGTTATTTAACATACTTTAAGCATTTAGGTAAGTCTTTGCAGGATTGGAGGGTAAAGCCTAAGGATTTTAAAAATGACTCAGTGAATGGAACCTAAACAATAAAGACCTGGAATTTTTTGAAAGATTCTGTTTTTATTAGAGGATTTTGTCATAAGGGAGCTTCCAATGGTAGAAATGTCCAGAACAATTTAAATTTATGTCAAGCCATTGTACGTACTACAATTTTGAGGTGAATGATAACTTTATTCTTGAGGAACTGAACCTGTTGTAATGAAGGCCCATTCTTCAGGAAGCTGCTAAATGAAGTGTTCATAATCACTGCTTTTAGGCTGATGGTAACTACTGTCAATATACTACTGTAAGATGCCTAGTTATCAAATATTAGGCATGCACACAACAAGTTCTATAGCATTGTTATTACCAAAATTCAGCATTATAGCAAACCATTCTGTAATTTGTCCAAATACTTTATCCATCATTAGCTCTGGGAAATTAAAAGACTGTTAAGTTCTTTAAAAGCTGATATATTCATAGATGCAGAATAATGAGAAAACTGTTCTCTGTTTCACTGTTTGCGGTTCCCAATCTGTGGGTCGCAACCCCAAATGGGGTCACAACATCAGTGGATAGGGACACAATAAACATTACAATTAGGTACTTTGTCATGACACTTTTATAGCTTTTCATGTATTTTTAGCAGAAACTATATCTCCTTGGCTCCCATATGCTTTTCTTGTCCATTGATTTTTTTTTATCACTTAATTTGGCAACCCTAATTGATAGCCTTTTTTGAATCAGCACATATATCCTAAAGCAATTCATATCACAAGCATGCCTCCAGTAAAGCTGC
Source organism: Crocodylus porosus (assembly GCF_001723895.1). Lineage (NCBI taxonomy): Eukaryota > Metazoa > Chordata > Crocodylia > Crocodylidae > Crocodylus > Crocodylus porosus. Next base: position 66,131,902 of record NW_017728947.1, on the reverse strand, counting down.
CCACTCCATGTGTTTCATTGGAGATACTCGAATACTTTATTAGGGGTTCCTTTATCATTTGATTTAGTGCATCTGACAATAACTTTTTCATAATGAAAATGTTAAAATAAAGTGCACCAATTCAAACCCCTTCACTGGCACAAATAGAATTCAATCTGCTTATACCTGACATGAATTTGCCCCATATGTGATGTTCAGCTTATAGATCAGTGGTCCCCAAACTGTGGGTTGCAACCTCAAATGAGGTCACAACATCAGCAGATGAGGTTGCAATAAACAGGGATCCAGGTTTTCCATTCACTGTGGAAAAACAAGGAAAAAATATAGATTTTCTTCTTCAAAGAAGAAAAATTACAGATGCACATGGTACCCAAGCAGCAGTGGAAAACAGTTCCTGTACTACCTCCAGCTAAGTCTATGGGGGCAGAAGAGGAAGAGGTACAGGTGACACGCTATGGGGGGCATGAGCACGGGCAACATGGCAGAGTAGGGTGAGGAGGCCAAGGCAACATGGCAGGTGGAGCATGTGCTTCCTGATATTTCTGCACCCATGGGGTCATAACAAGGAAAAGTTTGGGAAGCACTGCTATAGACATTTGATCTTTTTTCCCTTTAACATAGATAATTTGTTACTTTTGATTTTTTGCCACTGAATCTTAACTACCACTTTTACATACAGAGAACACTATCACATAGTACTCAATCATTTTTTTTTCTTGAGGCATTTCCAAATGTAAAGCAGAAAGTCACAGACTAACAACTTTGGTTTGTTTTCTTCATTTCAATTCTTGTTTTCATTAATATTATCACTTTACTATACCAATAACTATTTACATAAAAATCTTGAATGTTCAGATGATAAAAGATTGAACCCTATTTCCTTGAAATTGATCTTTCTTGCTGCATTCAGTATGTTTACTAGCTTCACTGTAGTATCTGAACAGTTATTCACTTTTGTGGTGAATGATCAGGCTCTAAGTAATTTGTTTAATACGTGAAATCTGTGGTAGAGTCTTCTTCTTCATTGTATTTCTAGTCCAACCCTCCTATATGGCCTGTTTGTAATATTCTTTGCAGACCACTGCTTCCAGTGTTGGTGTTGACAGATCTTGTGTGGTGCATTGCAGTGGTACAGAATATCTCAGGGAATGAAGTACAGTTTGCTTCTCTGGACAAACACATTGGTTGGTTGCATAGATGACCCATGATTTCATGAGAAATTTGCATCTTCGGAGACCCACTCTCAATCTGTTCAGGTTCTGCCATGTATGCCACTTTGTAGCTGGAGCCGGTTGCTAACACCTCACTGGGGCTAATTCCTCACCAGCTCCATTCAACTGCTTTGTCACCTAGTTTCTCCCGTTCTTTTTGCCAGAGGGTAGTATTGGCAGATTCTGGTGATGTGGTCAATGGTGTGGTAGAAGACAAAAAGATCTCAATGAGAGATGATGGTGCATTGGTTCATGACCATATAGCAGGTGGTGGTTGTCTGACTTGTACCTGCTGGTCAATGTTGCCTGCTACTTTCCTCCTGATGTAAGGGGGCACTATGCCAGATAGTGCATATAGGCAGGGAACACGCTTGGGTTTTAGGCAGCCTGTTAAAATTCTGCATGTATCATTTAGGGTGGCATCAATATGTTTATTGTGAATTGAGCATTCCCAGGTGGTGCAGGCAGATTCAGCCACAGAGAAACAAAGAGCTAAGGCAGTAGTGTGTAGGATGGATAGATGTTTTACCCACTTGGAATTTACAGGCTTACACAGAATGTTGTTTTGTGTATTGCCTTTTGCTTTCGTATTTAATATGTGCTTTTTGTAACAAAGCATACAGTCTAGTGCTACTCCTAAGTAGACTATGTGTTTCTGATGTTCAAGACTCTGGTCACATCAGGTGACATTCAGGTGTCATTCCACACATCCTGTGTCATTTTCCTTCCTCAGATGGAAAGCACAGATTTGGGTTTTACTAGGGTTGAGTTTGAGATAAATATTTAGGTAATAATTTGACATCACTCTGTCCCTTTCCAGGATCTTCTCTGTGTCCTCAAAATTCTTGTGCTGGCAGTAGATGAAATGCTGACATTCAGCAGGTTTGGGTAGAGTTGGGGATAGCAACTGAGATTACCAGACTTAGTCTAGGGTCTTCATTACAAGAACATAATTTCTGGGCCCACCTTTTAATAAAGGTTTCCATATGTAAACATGGCTTTAAAAATACTTTTAAAACTTCTGACCAGTTTGAGTTGTTTTCCAAAGTATCTCTCCAGTGAGTAATTTAAATGACATGAAATAAAAAGTTTCATATATCATATACTAGTTTCATATATCAAATGCTAGTAAAAGTTCAGTCATATAATTGGGAAGCCAAGATTCCTAGATTTCCTGTGATACAGAATAGGTGTTCACAAGACATCAAAACTAAAAGATGTCACAAGAAAATGAGACAAATTATTTTATTGGGTCAACTGTATAGTCAGGAAAGACGTTAGATAAGTGCTTGGGCACAAAATGCCCTTCCTCATGTCAGTCTCAGCAGATCCAAGGAAGAACTTCATGCTTGAAAGCTTGTCTAACATCTCTCTCAGCCATACAATTTGTCCGCTAAAAGATATCACCAAAAATCCTTACCTTACTTATATTTCCTAGACCAACCTAACTACAACAGCACTGCAGCCCTGCTGTTCATATCCCATTCATTCTGCCTTCCTCATAGAGGTCATGAATATTATAATTCCTTCAAAATGGGAATTCTTGTTGAGCATCTATATCATTTGCTACATGTTCAGAGTGCAGCCATACATTTCCTTACTATGGAGTCATATTTCACCTGTCTTTTTATGTATATTGACTGCCTGCAAAAGGGACTGATTTTTAAATTGGCACTTGACTTTTCTAATCTCTTAATGGTATAAAGCCTGGTCACATTCCAGAGCTTTTGTTTTATGTGATGTCTCCTTTGTGTTTTAAATTGGCAGGTGATCATGCTGCACCGGGAACAACATGGTAGAATTTACTTCCCGTTAGGTGCATCTACATGAGACTTTAGCTATGCAGTTGACTCATTAAATGTGCAGTAAATATTTCTGTGCCTACATGTGCCCCTACTAGGGTGCACGAAACTAATAAACTCAGCAGCAAGGTAGTACTTGTAAATACAAGTACTACCCCATTGTGGAGTTTTCATGCACAGAAACACATGTGTAGATGCTGACTAGCTGGCTGGAGTATGAAGATGCTTCAGAGCCAGGGCTGGCCAGCCCCTACACAGCATATTGAGCAACGTTGGGGAAGCCCTAGTTTGGCAGGGGGACCCCCCAGATCCCCTGTCAGCTGGGGCTGCTGTGACCTGGCTCAGTGTGCTGCTGTCTGGGCACACATGCACCCAGGAACTTTTCAGGAGCAATAAACTGTGGAGCAAGAAGCTTCACTTTTATAGCTGCCCCTGATGGCACATGAACACATGCCTTTTGAAATTCATTTGAGCACCTGCCTCCGCACTTTTAAATGAGTGACATTTAAGTAACATTCTTTGTCTTGGAGAAGTGTTTTAGAATGACCACTGTCTGGCCCCTTGTTTACAATGACACTTCTAGTTTAACTGCTTTGGGTTCTCTTTTTTATAATTTTTTTGGATTGTTTTTTAAAAAACTATTTTATTAGCTTTTAAAAGATGACCCATTTCTCTTTCCAGAGGATGCGGGTCTTTCTGCTGTCTCTGGCTTGCATTTCATTTGGTATTTCTATATGATTAGAAAACTTTGCAAGAACAAACACACTCAAGAATGAAATTTGTGGAGACTTGGAACAAAACACTGTTATAAAACAATCGCTTAGTATCTTTCAGATATTGTGCTGCAATAGCTTTCTTAATTTTTTACACATCTTACCTGCAGGTTCACTGTAAACAGAACCACCATGCAATTTGAAGACATGCAATTAGACAGTTGTAGTTTGTAGACATGCAATTAGAATTCAAATTACCATGGGAGAGAAGGCACTTCTAGCCTTATTAGGATACTGCTGCTATCAGTCAAGCAAAGAGTGTTATTTTCTAGAGAAAGGTTAACAGAACTTTTCTGTAAACTTCAGCAAAGTCAGTGGCATTTCAGTCACAGTGAAGAATGATAGCTGAGGAATTGTCAAAGATACTATCGTTTTTTTTCTCTGTTTCTCAGCCTTTGGAAAGTTACATGTATCCAATTGTATTAGGCTGACAAAGGGTGTTTGTACCCAAAAGCTTGCAAAGAAGATTTTTTCCAACTGTTTGTGTTGGTCTAATAAAAGATATCAGATTTACCCAAAGAATTTTGTCTGCCTATGTCCTTAGATGGGGATGGCTACAACCTATACCCATATATCCAAAGAGACTGCACTGAAAAGCACAATGACATTATTCTTAGGGTACATACAAAAGTTACATTTAGATCAACGTGACTAGACCTAGGTTGATCTAGATGCCTAATAGTATAGGCATTCAGAGTGGGTAAATAAGGCAAACAATTATGGTTCTAATCTAAATTAGGTCACCAGAGGAGGTGAACTAACATGGATTGGGAATGGGTAAACCTGATCTATTGAACTCCTGTACAGGTTTAGAGTGCAGCTCCAGTGCTGGGAAAGCCCAGCTACTTACCACAGCCCCAGGGCTGTTCTCTTCCAATCTCTCCCCACACCAACCCGCACACACACCTGATGTGGCTATTTTTAGACTCTCCCCACTCCTGGACAGACACCCCCCCCTGCAGACCTACCAGCCCCACCCTGCTAAGTCCCCCCACTCTCCTCCCATCTGGTACCAGTGAACACTTGTACATGCCATTCCTGGTGTATGTTTATGTGGCTTAAAAGGAGCTGCATGAATGTAGACCAAGTGCAGCAAATGACTAGACACACCCTTAGTGTGTATGCACCTTTAGAATATGGATTTGGCTACACTCCTTTTAGTTTAGGTAGTGGGGCTGGTGCAATTTAGGTGTGTTGGTGCTAAGTTGCACAGTTGACAGCACAGAAGTCACTAGTTTGAGGCCATAACAGAAGCGCTGGCAGTGTGGCCTTGTCAGATTCCAATCAATTTGTGAATTCTGCTGAATACTCTGTCACGAAGACATGAAAAAGGAAAGTTTACGCCGCAGTTCCCAGATTTCTTGGGTCTGATAGCCTCTCCATTTAGTCCATGTCTAGGTTGAAAACTTATTTTCAATTAGCAGTAGCAAGCCTTGTTGCTCTTTGCAGGCTGCCTGCTGGCCCAGAATTAGTGCACACATATCTGCCATCAGGTTAATCAGAAGGCAGCCCATGTAGAGCAGAATGGACATATATTTAAGGGTGCTGCTGCCAGGCATGTTAAGTTTGTGGTTTGGGCATAGATTCACAGATGTTTTACAGTGATGTAACTTTATTGATTTAAGTTGTACTACTTTTGTAATTACACTTATGTAACAGGAAAGAGAATGAGGATTCAAAAGTTTTGACATAAATCATCTAGGAAGTTTCTGCTCTTCCATGAAAAGCATTCACAGATACAATGGTGTATACTTTTTATTTGCTTCAAAAGAGCTAGGCCATCTTGCACCAAATAAGGGCTTACTTCAATTTCCTGTCAAAATCAAATTCTATTATTTAATGACTAGCTTTTTATTTATGTTATTGCTCAGTATTTTGTACATTGCTTAAAGGTTTCCACACTCCTTAGGGAAATCCAGGTAAAACTTTAGCTCACACATTGGAATAAACAATACTGAAGAAAAGAATGTGAACAGGAAGTCCATAGTGTTACACCAGATTTTACTAGCTGAGAATCTGATCCAAACATTTTTTTGTCCTTCCTTCCATCCTGTTGGTGTTAATATATAGCCAGGACCTTTTGTTTGATTGCTTTAGGTATATACTGGAAAAAATGCGTTTTGGGGGACATCTTTTGACCAAAGCTTCTGTCAGTTATTCAGGCCATAGTTTGGCACAAGCATTGCTCTTCAGAAAAGGGTAATCTGTTCCTTTTTGCAGCCCATCAAAATATTTACTATTGCTTTGGGAATTCAAAGCAGAGATGGTTAAGAATTTTTTTGAGAGCATGTCTTTACTTACTGGAAAATTCTGTTTTATTGAAATTGAAACTGTAGGTTGCTTATGAGTACTGCTACAGGTTACCTTCCTCTAGAGTCCTACTAGCGCCTACACCATCCGGTCTCTCCCCTATTCAGTAATCTCACCCACCTTGTCTTGATGTTAAAATTAGTATGGGCACAGAGGGAAAGGCATGCTTTTGAAAAGGCAGGCCCTGCCTGGTATGAGGCTTCCCACTAGCCTTGTCCCAATTTTACTTTTGCTGAGCCCTGTAACTCAGGGCTAATGTTCAGGACCACCAGCTCCTGAATCAGTTCCAGTCATGACCCATGATGTCAGGTTCTAGCACCCACAATATCTGCTACATAGGAAGCTAGGGGCCTCAAGTCCTGTTTTTCCTTTGCCACCTTCTGCCTTATAGTCCAAGCAAACTTGGCCTCATGTGGCTGCAGAACATACTTTAAACCCTCTGGCTTTACAGTCTGGGAAAGCTCAGCTTCATTTAGCCACAGAATACAACTCTAATCCTTATTATCTGTCCACTCAGTGCAATTTCAAGTTTGGGGTACCCCAGTCACACCTTTTAGTGATCTTTGCCTCTTCTACAGCCACAATCTGGCCCTCTGGGAGAAAGTGAAAACCAAAAAATGCACGCCCCAGTCCCGGTTCAAAGGAATGTCTTACATGAGGTTCACCACACCCCTTGGTGGTGGGCTCCAAGTAGAAAGGAAAAGAAAACAGAAAATGCCCTGGGGTACTTAGACTGTGTAGCAGGGCACTAAGACATGCCTGCTCTGTCAAGCTGAAGAAGCCAGGCCAGGGAGCTCTGCAGGCCAAACAGTGGTCCCCAGCTGTAGGTTGCTGGGGTAACAACCTAAGGGAATAATTGGCCACACCTGTGGACATCATCTTACTGGCAGGAGGCAGGGTTCTGGGATATATAAACCCAGGATGTAGCTAGCAGACACACACTCTCTCCCTGGTGACTGATGGGGAGGGAGCTCTTGCTTGCTGAAGCTACTTGAGACCTGCTACTGCCTGCTTTGCTATCTGGGTGCTACATGCCTACAGGGAGTCTCCCAGGTACCTAGATAGTGGTATGTTACTTTGAGTAGAAGTTTGTTCCCTTAAAGGGGCATAGCAAGGTTATTATTGTTAGTATTTAAGTTATAGCCTAGTGGCTTGTGTTTGTGTTCATGTTTACCCTGCTGGATTGGGATGAGGCTAAAAGGGGAGGTTTGGAGGCCTCATTAGTGCCTGGAGGGAGAGGGCATATGATTTTGTAGAGCCCAGTGTCAGGCACAGTGAATAGAGTACCAGAAGGGTGCAGCTACCAGGGTGCAGTGAGCCTAGAGGAGCACAGTCAGAAGGGCTCAGTGAGCCCATCACACCAGGAGGATGCAGATACAGGGTTGGTGCAGCTAAGGGGGTGCAGAACTATGTGTCTGGGAGAAAAGCATAGAAAGCCAGTCACTAGGGAACTCGGTGCCTGTGTGTTGCAGAGACAGGAGTCAGAGGGCTCAATGCCTCAATGCATATAGAGTTGACATTGTAGTAACACTTTTGAGGCATGGGACATGTGTAGAGGAGGTTGGAGCATGTATGCACCAGTATAGCTGGGTGCATGAAGGGCAGTCTCCTGCCTAATGAACAATTTAATTATTTACTAACAAGGCATGGCAGGAAAGATAGGTGGACAGACTGCCCAAGAGAGGTGGGTAGGTTGACACAGAGCTCAGCCTCAGGATGACCCCCCTGTCACAGATTGCTTTCCATGCAGGTACCTAGCTTCTTTTCACTCAGGGCTGCCTCCTGAGTCCTCTCATTGCAGTCTGAGCTTGTCCTCATACATCTCAGAGAAAGTTCCATCCATGATGGCTTCCATAGCCATAAGAATGGGCTTATAAAAGGTTCCCTCGGTCACATGCCTCCACATGGACCTGGTGGCCACTTTGCTTCAGGCTCCCTTGCCTGTGAGTTTGCCTCTGGATTCAGCACTGGGGCACAGGCAGAAGAGAGACAGAGATGAAGGTGAAGGAAGCAAAAGGGAAAGGGCACAGAATCAGTATCATGTAACTAGGAAACCAAGGGAAAGGGACCTCTCTTAATGAAAGAAGGCCCTGTCAAATGCACGAAAGGTAAGAAAGGAAAAGGTGGAGGCAGGGGGCTGAAGGAAAAGAAAATGGCCAGGTACCCCTGGATCTACTTCCCACTCCCCAGTAATGGGGTTGGGGCCACATTAAAAACTGTTAATAACCATTTGATTCTGTTTAAGTTTTGACAATGCTTATTTTTAAAAAATTGGGGGGCAAAGTTTCAAATTAGAAACATGGTTGATATTTTTAAATGAGAATTAATATTTTTATTTAGAAAATTAAATTAATTATAATAGAAAATAAAGCTTGTAATAGGAACAAGACATTAAAAATGTCATTTGACTACACTAACTTTATTTCAGGGCCTCAGTTCATAAACATTCAGTTTCTGTTTTTCTCATCCCAATTCAAAACAGGGAAAATGTTTAAAATCTTAGAATTTTTTCCAAGATAGGAAAACCATTTCCAGTGAGGTGATGAATTGCTTTTAAAGGCATAAGCAACCATTAGGAGTATTTGGACTGACTACCTACATATGAGAGAGCATAGAACTGAACATATACTTGATTTTCAAGAATGCCTTTATAATTGAATTGGACTTACTTTATATTAAAATATAAGATTTTTGTGGTTGAAGGAAAAGATGCAGATGCTAGGACAAAAATAATCTTAGATTTTTAGGAATGTTTTAATCCACAATTAAAAGTATTTTACCTTTTAGAATTATTCTGCTTGTAGTAAATTTTCAGTTTGCTAGAAAAAGTGATTTTTCTTTTCCGGTACTTAGGTACAGAGAAATATTCTGATTGTAATATGTCAGAGGAACCTGATGTAACATGATTCAAGTTAGAATTAATGACTTCTTGCTCTCTGAATAGTATATACCTTGGGTCATAAGCTGTCTGCACATATTCTAAGCATGTGTATAACCCCACAAAGAACTATGGATTCAGAACAGTTATAATAAAGACAGATTTATCAGCATTACTTTTGGATTAAGTAAAGATTTCACAAATGCAATTATTTTAGGTATTAGCTGGTGTGCAAGTTGTGTAGAATACCAATGAACTAGAGAACTAGCTCAGGAGTACCTGAAGTTAGTTAAGGTTCTCTCTTGGGTTCCAGTTTGGTAAAGACATACACCTATCAGTAATCCTATTTAAGAGAATGCAAAGTTAAACACATGTATAAATCCTTGCAAGATTGGGTTTTAGTAATATAATAATAATATTTTTAATATAGTAGAAAGTGTCAAATATTGTTTTCAATATTTATTAAAACTCACTGAAAAGCTTTGAAATAGTCATCCAAAAGAGTATTTTTCTGAATTTTTTGAGAACCTCTTATTTTTAATAAACTGCAAAACTAAGTATAGAAGCTTAAAATTGACCTAAGAAAAGGGAAAATTTAGAATAAAAAAAGAAAATAAATCCTTTATATAGATAACTGGGAATAGAGGGCTCTCTTCGGAATGCTTTCGGAAGCATTATAAAATGTAATGGCTAGAAACTGAAACTTGACACATTTAACTGGAAATAAAATACAAATGATAAATTAACAGTAATTAATCATTGGAACAAACAACTTATCTAGTACTGTGATAAATACTTTATTTGGCAGATAGTCTTGAGATAGTTCAGAAAGACAGACTATATACTTCAGCCCATCAACAAGACTTGGGGTTGTAGCAATAGCTGGGTGAAAGCCTATGGCTTGCTTTATTTAGAAGGTCAAATTAAATTATGATAATGTCCTTTCTGGTTTAGAAACTGGAAATCGCTAAATCATTTATATTTCCAAAACAGCAAATTTTTACTCCCAAAATGAAGTTGTTTATTTTTGTATTGCTGCAGCATATTAAAATCCATGCTAAATGGAATGTGTCAAGACACTTGTCAAGGTTACTCTGAGAGAACCTGGAATAACTAGGACTCATTGATTTTTAGCTTTATATGTATGGCAAAATATAAAGGCAAAAATAAACGCAGAAATATGGAATTAACAGTACAGTATCATTTTACTTGAAACAAATTAAATCATGTTTATAAAAATCACAAAGGGCTATGGGATGATTGCAACGGAGTCTAAGCCATGTTTTTTATGAGTCACAAAAAGCCGTGGCCTTTCCCAGTGTTTTGCTGTTTCTAACTACCTAGTCTTTGAACCTACTGACGTAACGCAATGTTTGGCAGAGCATAAATATATATATATATTTTTAAGCTTACTCATTAACACTTTGGGCCCATCCATCAGCATGATTGACATCAAGAGATAAAGCAATTTTTCTGGGACACAACATGTACCAAAGACTTTCTGTGGGCTAATGTAGCATACCTGACAGTTGTGTGAGTCATTTGACATAATCAGTGGCTTCCATGAACACTCTGACTGGCAATTGACATGATCTAGTGTTCCTCCTTATTTTCTGAATCCCTTTTTCTTCAGAATACTGTTATTCCTAAACTCTAAGCTAGAAAGATTTGAAACAAAATCATTTATATGTTCCATCCCTGAGATTCTGCTAATAATGATGTTCATGACATTATCTGAAATGTTATTAGGAAAATAATAAGGACTTTTTGAACTGTGTCTGAAAGATAGGCTTCATATGCTCCCTGCCACGCACTTTGTATTACTGAACCAAATGTATCTAGTGAAGACTAATTGGCATGAGTGACTAGCATAGCAGTGCAATAAAGATAACTTGTCACCTTTTGTACATCTGCTCAATATTGTCTTTAAGTGGTAATAGGCTTCATTAAATCTTGGTGTATTACATTTGAAATTCAGCAGATGAAATATGCAAAAGCCAATGAATTTCAGTATGTGTCTGAAAAACACTGTTGGCTGAAGAGGTGGTCATGGATCATATGTGCTATAATTGTACAGCTTTAATTTAGTAGTTTTTTTTTTCTTTAGGTGTATTCCAAAAGGTTTTTGTCAAATAGCTTTGCCTAACTAGTTTCTGAGCGTGTTTACATTGGGCGTGTCTACATGAGATGCTGACTGCTCAGTAGCTGAATAATACTGTGTAGCAGCGCATCACAGCACAGGCGGTGCTAATAAACTACTGCAGAGTATTATTAGGCTACTGCACAGTAGCTTCACTTAATGAATATTTGCCAGTGCTACTGTGCAGTAACTTGTTACTGTGCATTTATTTAGTAGTTGCTAATAACCACTGCGCAGTAGCATCTTGTGTAGAAGCATCCACTGATATACAGTATGCTCCATGGTTCATCCTGCAAGCTCTGTTCAAGCAAGATAACCCCTTCTGCCCTCCATGTTGCTTTTATCATGTGCTCCAAGCCACACTTCCCCACATCTGTAACATTTCCTAGATCTCAGGTACGATGCTAGGATTTGTATATAGCTAGGTTCCTTGGTGATATTCAGAGCAGATCCCTTCTATGTCTTGGTCTGTGGTGCATTTTTTGGGCAGTCTGTCTTAACAGTTCTATGTTGGAAATTATTTTATCTCAGTCCAACACGCTGCTTGGTTTTGTAGCAACGTGAAATAAGTGTGGATCTACTGAAGGAGATTCTAGTGATTATGGTCCAAGCACCAAATTCTGTTTGTTTATGCATGAAATAAATGCACTTTTGGCACTTGGGTAAATTGTGAATTTTATTTCCACTTGTGGAGTTGTGCTTCAATATGCTTGCCTGGTATCCTTTCTAGTGCTACTTCTGAATCTGCTCTCCTGGGTAGTCAAGAGATATGTGGTATCAAGTGGGAAAGAATGAGTAGAAGGGTGTTGCCTTAGTGAGATGGCCTCAGTTGTGGAAGGGAACAGGCCTTGTGTTCTAGCCTCTGCCCTTGCCTCTGAAAGAGGCAGAAACTAGGTGTGAATGAAATGAGCCATATTCAATTCAGACTCGGCCTGAACTGGGGACAGTAATTCGATTCAGATCACTGCGGCAATTTGATTCAGCTGACTCTGAGTTTGAAGATTCAATGCTGATTCGGAGAATGAGTGATTTGGCCATAGACACAGCTTTAAATGCTTTTTCTACATACCCTGAGGTACCAGGCATGACTTGTGAATGCTGCAATGGTGGGGTGGATGGAGTGTTCCATAGGAGTGTGTGTGTGGGGGGGGGGAGGGGCTGCATGATTGACAGTGAACCTGGGAGTACTTTCAGTCCACTTCCGTGTCCGCTGCCAAGTGTACAGGGGGGCCCCACCCACGCTCCCCTGGCTCAGTGATCTCCTGTGGGAGGACACTGTGTGCCCTCCCAGCCCCAGGAGGCACCAGTTGCCAAGCTGGGGAGCAACAAGGGAGGCCCCCAGCATGCTCCCTGGTGGATCTACAAGCGCTTCCGGGTCTGCCACTCAGCATGCTGGGGAGCCCCCCATGCTCCTGTGGGACATTCGATCTGCCCTGCACCTCAGCACTGATGAGCCACCTGGTACCTTGAGGTATGTAAATAAAACGTTTAAAGCTCTATCTATGTCTGAATCATTGAATCTCTCCAGAACCCTCCAAAATGGATACGATTTCAATTTGGAGAGATTAAAGTGTTTCTTGATTTTTTTTTTTTTTTTGATTTGGCCACTGAATAGGGCTGAATCTCTCCTGCTGACTTAAATCAGGCACTGAAGCCTTGCATAGCTCTAGCAGAAACTTCCCACCACACTACTATCCATCCATTTTATCCAATGACTATTAAATACAAGGGAGAAGTGTTTGGTTTCAAAAGGAACACCAGAGAGGGGCCTGCTTAATGCCTGACCTCCTGGTGTTCTGGGTGTTCTGGGCTGACATTCTGGCTTCTTAGGATTCTGCCCTGCTGAGGCACCTGCAGGTTGGCTGTCGAATGTGTCCCAAGAAAATTCTCTCAGGATATCTGGGGGAACAGCTGGGTGAGGAGGTAGATCCTGTTTCATAGTGGGTTGATATGTCATAATCATGCTTGCATCCGGAGACCACTCTAGCAGTATCCTTAACTTTATCCTTGAAAAGTAGGACCCCAGGAGAAAAAATGGAATTATGGGAAGCAACAGCTTGCCTCATCAGATCACTGGCAAGCGCCTCATTCAGTTCTGCAGAGAGCTTGGCTGTTACCAGAACTGTGTGCGCTTTTGCCTTCTGGTTTTGTGCAGTCCTGAGCATTCTGCTTCAAACTTGCATTGGAGCAGTGCATGTTTCCACCATTTTGGTTGAATTTATGTTGTGTGTTGAGTTCTCCCAGATATTGACCAGGTTTTAACCATGCTGTTTTGGCCAGCTAACTGCATGTTAGAAGCAGGGTTTGGCCAGCAGTATGGAAGGGGTTTGCTGACTATTAGGATTCTGTAAGGCGAATGGAAAGTTAAATGCCAGGCAAGGAATTATAAAATGCCAGTTCCCCAGTAGTAGAGGAAGAAGCTTAAGAGAAGGGCAGGAACAAGGAATTGTGGGATTTATGATGGAACACTGTATTTGAGCCCTGTAGCATATAACTGCGCTTCAAGCAAACAGTGAATTGGCCATTTATGGAAATGAGGCAGGTGCAACAGGTACATATTTGGTGAAGGTCTGAGTAATACTATCTTGGTAGATGTACCCTCAGAGTAGATGACAAATGATTTAAATAAAAGAATAAATGTATGAACAACAAATCATAGAATCTGGGGAAACTTTGGGGCTATTTCTTAGATTTCTGAAAAACTGAAAAATATGACCTTATAAATCACAGTGAACTGTGCTTTTCTTTTTTCTCTTATTAATGGAACACAATTTTTACAAGTTGGTCTGCACTAGCCCATAGCAGAACTTTGTAATAAAGTAATCAAACAAAACAGACCCAATTCCATCCAGCATCTTTCAAAAGAATATCAGAAGAAGAAATACATTTTGGTCATTCTCAGGTATAGAAGAGTTTTTCAAACACTGTTGAAGAGTAAAGGGAAGTTACAGGAAATTGTGTTTATATGGTGAAATATAATAATCTTGAAACTGTCTTTAGTAAAGTTTGTTCCTTACCTCAAGTTATAATATTTAGTAATAGAGATAAATGACAGCTGTTGCAGCTCATGTAAAAAACAGTTCTAATACCTGATCATTTAAGAATAATTTCTCTGCCTCATTTCCTGTGCTTTACACGAGTGTTTTCAAGACTCATTATTCGTAATGGTCCATAAACAGGATACAACCTATCCAAAAACCAAATGCCAAATGAGGTAATACAAATTATCAGAAAGAATGAGTCTAGAATTGATGAGATTCTAAGTAATGTTGGTCATTTAATTCCATATTCCTTATGACCTGCTTCTGCTAAATACTGTCTGATATGCTGTGACTGACACAGAATCCACCAGCTCATCAAATAATGGTGGTATTATGAACACACTGTCTCTCGGCTTGCTTTAAATCACATTGACTACCCTTCTGCTATCAGCTTCACAAAGCTGTGGGATAACCTTTTTGGATTATTAATGTGTGGGAAGGAACAGAGTAAGAGGCATCAGCTGCAACAACCATTGGCTTCATTCAGTTGGAGGTGGGGGAGAGTACTGGCTAAATTGTGAACATACTTAAACAATAGAGGGTGAACATTTAGCAGTAACACTGGAACATAAAATATTGTGCTATTTTGGCATATACTTCTCCTCCCCTGCTTCATTTACCCCTTTCCACTCCATGCAAAGGAACATGGAATACAAAACTTGGATGACACAAAGAGAGAGAATCTCAGTCATCTTAGAAGGCTTGCACAGTTTATCACTTACTGGCCTAACTGACATTTGTGCTTGATATAAAAATGACCTATTGGCCTTGATCCTGAAAACCTCTCAAGCATTTTGTTCACATGTAGATCCATTGGAAAAAAAAAAAAAAGAAACAGTATGGGTAGTCTTCTGTGAATTTGTTCTCTGGGATATCCTCGTGAATGGATCTGTGTCATCCTGGTGAAGTGGCCAGTGGTGTCCCTCAAGGATCCATGCTTGGACCGGTGCTTTTTAACACCTTTATAAATGATTTGGATGTGGGGATGAAAGGCTCACTGGCCAAGCTTGCAGATGACCCCAAGTTATGGGACAGCATGGTCATGCCAGAAGATAGGTTGCAGATTCAGGCTGGAGAGTTGGGTAGACCAGATCCAGATGAAGTTTAACACTCAGAAGTGAAAGGTGCTCCATCTGGGGGCAAACAATCCCCAACATACCTACATGCTTGGTGGTGACAATTTGATTTGCACCACAGCTGCAAGGGACCTGGGGTAGTCATTGACCATTGCATGAACATTAGCCGGCAGGGCGATGCCGTGGCCAGCAGGGCAAACAACACGCTGCCATACATTAACTGTTGCATCTCATGCAAAACTAAGGAAGTGATGTGCCCACTGTACTCCACACAGGTGAGACTGCAGCTGGAGTACTGTGCCCAGTTTTGGGTGCCACACTTCAACAAGGACATGGAAAAACTTGAGAGGATCCAGAGAAGAGCCACCTGTATGATCAGGGACTTGCAAGACAAGCCATATGAGGAGAGGCTGAGGCACTTTGTCTTCTTCAGCCTACAGAAGAGAAGGCTGAGAGGGGACTTGGTAGCAGCTTATTGCTAAATCAGGGGAATATATCAAGACCTCAGTGAGCAGCTGTTCATCAGGGTACCCCTGGGGAAGACCAGGAGCAATGGATACACACTCCTAGAAGGTCGCTTCAGGTTCAATTACTGGAAAAACTCCTTCATAATCAGGGTGTCCAGACTGTGGAATAAACTCCCTCCAGTGGTGGTGCAGTCACCTATCCTGGAAATCTTGAAAAGAGACTGGACAGTGACCTCACTGGGGTCACTTGACCCCAGTGTCTTTTCCTGCCTAGTGCAGGGGGCTGGACCCAATGATCTGCAAGGTCCCTTCCAGCCTCTAACGATCTATGAATCTATGCTCTGGGAGTGTGTATGTGGGGCAGGGGGAGCATTTTAATTGGAGTGCCTAGAGTGTCTTGTGTATCAGCATATCCCTGCTCTTCAAAATGGAGGTGGGGGCACTTTATCTAAAAATCATTAAATGGGGAAAAGCTGATACATGAGATGTGGGAAGCTGCTGGAGTGTGGTAATTGCCATACTCCAGCAGACTCAATTAATCAAGTCTGCTTCATCAGTGGAATTTCAGTGCATTGGAGCAGCTTCCCTGCTCATGTATAGGCACCTTATAGTTATAGCTGTGCTGTAGGAACAGTAATTAATCTAACTATATGCTCTTTGGGTCTGTGGCCAAGGAAATAAGAGATGGTGATTTTTGCTTCAGCACATCCATGTCCCACAATTAAGTAGACCCAGGGCTGTCCAAGAGGGGTCCTGTGGCCCATATCCAGCCAGTGAACGGTTAAGATCTGTACTTGGCCTCCACTCCTCCAGTCCTGTTGCTGCAGCAGCCTGGTTCCCTAGGGAACAGCAGGACAATGGGAGAGGGCCCAGGGAGCCTGCTGCTTGTGTGGCAGTGGCAATAAGATGGGGATTGCACTGCCCATATGGTGGCAGTGGCGATGGGAGAGGCTTATGCGGTCTGCTTGGTGGCAAAGACAGGGCTTATGCTGTTCACATTGAGGGGGCTGTGTTGACTTCATAGCAGGGGTCCTGGGGAGCCCACGCTGTTTTCAAGCCAGGGCCCCCAGTGTGGTGGGGGGCCCACAGCCATTTAGAAGTTGGATGTCCCTGGGGCAGACCAATCAGGAGCAGTCCTGAGCAATTTAGGGAAGCTGTGAGCACACATGCCAGCCAAAGAAGGAGTATGTGGTGCTAAAGTGTGTCCTCAGGGGTGCTTCAAGTTGCTTGAGGACACTTTGAGTTATCTACAGGCTTAGATGCACTGGAAGGAGAACAAGTAGGAAGGCTTTGTTCAGCAGTGATTTGGGGTTCAATAGGAGGGCCCCAAAGACAAGGCCATTATCACAGAGATGCATGAAAGAGGGGCATTACAAGGGAAAATATTATAATATAAAAGAGCATAGTTGATATGTGTAAACTAGAGCACAAGAAGTCAATATAAGGTGCATAAGTATGATTATCAGAGCATATTCAAAGAATGTACGTATACACGGATAACCTAAGCAAAGGGCAAATTGTATGTACAAATAATTTAATCAACACATTTCACCAGATAATTTTGTGTATTCTGGTCATGAGCAGTCAGTAAGCAGATCGCTTTTTCTTCAACTGTATAATTCAAAATGATTTTCCAATTAACTTCTCTGTATATCAGTGTCTATTACATATTCCCATGTGCTTGATTCACAGAAGTTGTGTCTGTTACAGTCCTTAAAGCAGAGAGGGCCTGGTCTTTTGGTCAAGCTGTAGTGACACTTACAGCTCTGGATACATCTAGTTTGATCCTTGGGTTTGGCCAACATGGTAGCTGTTGTATGTACTTCTTACAAACATAGGGATTTCTATTCTGAATTACATCAGTGGATCAAAATACTGTCTCTGACAGTTAGCAACTAGTATGGACTCTTCTGTTCCTAGAAGAAGTTTCTTCCTAATCAAACAGGCTCCATGGAGGTGGAATATAGCCTACACCATTTTTACAGAAAGTATATGAGGTACAGTTTTACAACATGAACATTTTGAAAATACTTAAACTCTTCAGGGATGATTCACAGACAAGAAAAGTCATAGAAGCAACAAAATGGATAGGCATAGGATTTTTTGGCACCTCATTCAAGGTAGCAGGGCAGCAGCATCATTCACTCTAGATCTATAGACTATATACAATCATTCTTGCAAAAACTTGAGTGGTACTCAGGAGAAAGTGACTAAAGAATTCATACAGGAAGGAGACACTTTAATTCAATGAGCATATTCAAATCCCCATCTTTCATTTCCTAGGAGAGTGTTCTAACCACCAGGTTATGGGCTATTCTGCATGGGGATGCCTCTGTGCTGGGCCACTGTGCATAACAAAAAAATCAAGTTTCATTGGGTCAGAGAAAGAGTTCAAAAGTATCATGGGGTAAAACCACCCTTAGCAGGCTACCTAAAATAGATACTCCTGTTGCATCAGAATCAATTGCCCTTAGAAAGAGAACTAGAAGTTGGGACAACTACCAGCATGTTGGGAAAATATCACTATTGCCAAATCCACTGTGTCAAAAATCAGGAGACAAACACTTAAAAATCAAGAGATTTGGTATGTAGAACATGAGATGCTTAATTTGTAGCCCCATCTCCCCCAAGCTCCTTACACAGGCACCCTGAGCAGCACTCCTGCCCATTGCGGGCCTGGGCTCACTGCTGACCTGGCAGAGCTCCCTGCACCCCCTTGTGGCTGGGCCCCGCCTGGGCTTCATTCCCGCCTGGGGACTTCGCTATCAGTTCTGGCTTGGTTGGGTTCCACCTCAGGCCTGCCCCAACTTTTCCCCCATTTGACCCAACCCTGGAAAGCTGTATAAATCTCACATGAGATGTGCCAGAAGAAAAAAATCCCAAGATTTGAGAATTCTATCATGAGTCGGACCTAATTTTACTTGGAAATCACAACTCCTGTGATAATTTCACCAGGGTTGGCATTACAGAAGCAAGGTTTGCTCCTGCTTAGTCTAACTGCCAGTAGTTTGTTCTACACCATTACAATGTTGCTAAAGTTAATATTGCTAAGAAGAAAACTAAATTGACTCTGACAGAGGATGTGCTTATGAATAAGCAATTACATACTAGGGTCATAGCTGGTTACATAATAGGCCTGCTATCTGGTTAAAAATGAGGAATTGGAGGTGTCCAAACAGAATGGGCTTGACTGGTACATCCCTAGTGGACCTCCTCAAGGCAGGTAGGTTCCTTGCTGAACTCACTGGATACTTTAGTCCATGACACTAACTAATACATTGTCATGTTGTGTGTTCTCAGTAGAAGGTGTTATACAATACCAGCTTTGAGCATTCATTTTGACCAAGAGTCTTCCCCTTATGAACAATGAAAAAAGGGTGCATGAGTATATCGCTGCACAGTTGTGGTAATTGCCTGGGAAAACGATGGGCCAGATTCTAGTCCCTGTCTTGGACTGTTTATGCATTCTGTATTAAACCATCTTTAAATAAACTATACAAACAGTCAGAGACTGGTTCTGAGTCCGTCTTGGAAGTGCCATAATTATTAGGTTAATGAGTTGGGCCATCTTCCCCTTCTTCCTCCCTCCACACCAGTAAAAGTGAGCTCTTTTGAGTTTCTTGAGAAAAAGGGTGTAGGTGATTATCTTCAGGAGAGAGATTTAGGCAGGGATCTTGAGTTGATGGACAAACCTCCCTGTAGCTCTGAGTAAAACATCTGAGGGGTAGTATTTTAAAGTTGGCCTTGCCCTTGGTATTTTTCTACTGGGCTAGCAGCATAATGAACCTGCAGAAATTAGGCTGTTTCTTGGATTCTGTGAAGATGTGCATAATTGCTCCATGAAGTGCCTAGAAACAAGATGGGGAATACAGAGAAGAGCCTCATGCTCACACTGTGCCTGTTTGTAGCAGCCAGGAAGATCATTGCCAATGGAATTTATCAGAAGCAGTTTCAAAACATCAAGTGACAGTGGTGTGCAGCAGTTATGCATTTCAAATGCAGAACAATCACTTTACGTAAGGAATGTGCAGAGAAGCTATGAGTCAAATCTTCTAGCATTTTTTCATGCTAGCATGCAACCTTGAATGCTTTGTCAAACCCTCCAACTACTTGTATTTACCATTTTCACAAAGACGGCCAACTTTCTTTTTCCTGCTGACTGCCCTTGAACAAGCAGTGCTTTTGAAGAGCAAAAGAAATGCCTTGGCAATTCATTGAATAGGCTTTGCGTGGGTCATTAGTAGGCTAGGTAACTCTTGAGGAGCTGGAAATCTATTGGATATGCATTGTCAGTTCAGATAAGCAGGTATCATGATCTTTCTCCTTGTTTGCAGTTTGCAGAAGGTTTCACATCATTTTCTGTAGAAAAGGATGCCGTTCTGCATCAAAGCTACAGAAAGCAGGATTACAGGATGCTTGGAAACATATTACAGGCTTGGTTCATTGCCACTAGCAAATGGCAATTTTTGTGCCAACAAGTACATCTGTATTTGAGACTGAAGTTGGGATTAGGGTATTACCCATCCTAGGAAAAGGCAGATAGTGTATGAATCACTTCCTTGCCAAGGGCAGATCAGCTTTATTGTGCAGAGGGGGCTCTTAGTGAGAGCATCTTGCTGGATATTCTGATTCCCCAGACCCCTTCAATCTATAACTACATATACTTAGGGCTAGGCTAGCTATATTGTCTGACTGAAATCCTCTAGGCTGAAAGGAAGAGTTGCAGGCAACTTGTACCAAGTCTACCACTTATTTTTCCATGCTTAGTTGAATAAAGAATCAGGATTGTTTGTGGTTTATGCATCCCTTCGCCTTCCCCTTCCCCTCAAGCAGTTCATAGTAAACATCAGATTAAGAAGAGAAGCTTTAAAAATGGGCTAAAATGAACCTTAGTGTTAGGTACATGTAGGTAGGCCCCAAAAAGCTTGGCTCAGAAAGACATGTTTTATAGGATCAAGAAGTAGTCTTAACCCAGGAATGGTATAGAATCCCCACCAATGGCAGATACAGTACTGAGCCGCGTCTTAAACATTTATTAGAGTACTATAATTTTCTATCTACCCACACATTTTGAGACTCAATGTATTGTCCTTAGGTTTAATCAATTGCCTTGTGTCCAAGGTAATAATCTTCATCCTGTTTTAAATTGATATATACATATATACCCGTGATAAATAATAATAATTAGTGGTTAGAGCTTCCTAGTACTTAATCCTTTTACAACATTAACTTTATTATGACTGTTTCTTCATACACAAACATTTTAAGCTCCTTGGGAGGTAGTCCCTTTACATCAATGGTCTTCAAATACAGTTTTTAATTCTGCATTTGAGATGCATGCTTCTAGATAAAATCTATGAACAACCTACCTAGGTGTAATGAAAAATAGCTTTACTATATCAGGCTCCCTGTATCTCAAATGATAGAAAAGATATGCACATAAATATATTTATTAAAAGAACACCAAGTATGAGCACATGATAATGGGATATGACAAAGATATGAAATTTTTACTGAAGTCAGGTTTTTAATCTATATTTTATATACATACTATATATAGTAAATATTTAGTATAGTAAATATATATAGTAAATATATAATATAAATATACTATATTTTGTTTTATATACTTCTACAGTTCTGTCCTAGGTTTAATTTTACATGTTTGTTTTTGTACTTTTAAATTACATGTTTAGAAAGGAACATAAACTAAAAAAAATAGCTAAAATTTTAGAAAATTTGAAAAAAGGGAACTAAAACAGATATTGGGGAAAAAAATTTCCTTGAGACTCAGAATGTAATGTTTCCACACATGTAGGGGTTGCAATTTTCTAGTTGTCCACTAGATGGAGATATGTTACTTTATTATGGTATTTCATGAAAAGATTCAGGTCTGAAATCTCAAACTCGCATAAGGTAAGAAAGGTACTTATAAAACACCAAAGTGAAAATGAGCTTATTGGACCAGCCAAGTACTCCCCAAAATCTGTGTGTTCAGTATCTGAATAAAATTATCAAAATAACTGTCCTCAGTTTTATTAGCATTCAGTATTACTGATTGGAACCCCCCCCAAAAAAACTAATGCTTTTGGTAGGAAGCATACAGAAAAAGACAAGGAGGCAAAAATTATCTTTATTTTTGTTGTGAACTCTCTTACCTAGCTCGTCTTCTCAATCCTGCTTTCCCTCTGCAGGTAAATAAAACATATAGCATATTCTGCAGCTAGAGAGCAGCAGCTCTGGAATTCCAGCACACAGATGTTTCATCCTATATTGGCAAAAAGAGGGCAGAATTTTTAGAGGCAGGATTAACTACAGATGGCAATGACAGAAACAGAAAAAAGGGTGTGACCTCATTAGTAAAAATGAGAACTGTTGGATCTTTTGTGTCAAGCCCTCAAACTGTGTAACATTCAGTTATTCTGGCACTCTGAATTAAGACAAATTAATTTCCTGTATAGATGCCTCTGCTATCCTGAATTTAGATGAAAATAAATTTTAAAGCAAAACTCTGGGGATGAAGGATGGCCCTGCAGAAGGGTGGCCTTGGTCAGGCAGAGGATAGGGATGTGGGCACTGTCTATGGCCCCCAACGCAGTTGGGGATGCCCATGCAGCAGAAGCCATTGACCACCTGCTGTGGGTTGATGAGGCAGATGAAGCAGTTGGCCAGGATATTCTGGATGACCAGGCACAACTCCTGGATGGCCTTTCAGGCCTTGGACTTGCCCATGCCAAACTGGTTGGTGACATAGCAGAGACTGCTGGGGTGAAACAAGTGGGCATCTTGGGGCCAGTTGAGGTTGTTGGCCCACCCACTTGTCCCAGGGCTAACCTCTTGCCTACGTCACCTGGCATGCCTCTGATGATATTAATTGGAAGATGATAACAAGGCAGGAGGATACCCATTTACTTGTCCTGATGCCAAGCTCTGACCTTCACCATACTGTGACCCATGTCTTGCAGATGGCATCCATAGCCTAACAACTGGCCTAAGCTTGCTTGGCCTAACACCTGGCCTATAGTCCAGTGTCTCCAGGACCTGCACTCCAGTACCTCATGTTGGGACTCTCCCTCCTGGGCCCTCACACTGGGCTTCATCTCACTCATTCAGGGTTCCTAGCCCCTCCCTTAACCTCAGGCTCCCTGCCCAGCTTGTGACTCTCTTGGTCCCCTCATGCCCGTCTTGGGGCCTCATCCCCTTCCTGACACTGGCCCTTAATCTCTTTAATTCTCTTGCCTGAGGAGCCTCACACACAGTTCCCCCTGGGCTCAGCCTGCCCCCACCCTCGATCCTCACACCCAGAGCCTTCTTACACCTCAGGACTTGCTTGGAGCCTGGGTGCTGCCTCAGGTCTCTTCACCAGATCTGGGCCCTGTCTCAGGACTCCCTGTGAGCCTTGGCCATAGCTTTGACTTTGGGGTGTGCTCCCCTAATTTTTCCCCTCCTTGGGGTAACCCACCAGGTCATGGGGGCTGAGGCTTTCTGGCACCCCATACTTGTCTTTCACTGGGGAGGTACAGGTGTGGTGTTTCCTGAAGCCTGCCTGGTCACTGGCAGCCCACCACACCACTCAGCCCAAGCAGGGTGTAGTTTTAGGTCACCTTGCCCAGAGTGCGTTCCCTGTACCTCCAAGATGGTATGTGCAGCAGCTTCAGCTGGGTGGTGTTCTTCTGGCTGCTTGCAGCAGACTGCTGGCTATACTGCTCAGAGCCCTGTTCTTATAGAAAACAGCTTGGCCCTGTTCCCAGTCAGGTGGTTGTGTCTGATTGGGAGTGCAGATACATGCAGGCTGCTTTGCTGCCTGCCCATGCCCCCGTGAGTAATGGAGCACAACTTCTGCTCTGTTACATGGGGGTAGTAGCTACCTTCATGACGGTGATAGCCACCCACTTCTCTGAAGTGAGGCATGATTGCATGCAGACATCCTGGCATATGATGGGGGCGGCGGGGTGGAAAGCTGGGCAATGATGTCCATGAAGATGGCCCAGTGCATGCAGAAGAGCTGGACCCAGTATTCATAGTTCCAGATATTCAGGACGTTCTGCTCCTACCAGTTGATGCTGGTGGTGTGGGCCCAGAACCAGCACTTGATGGTCTGGAGGTAGTTCAGAGTAGCCCAGAATCCTGGGTGGCCTCATCCTTGTTGGCCACATGGAAGCCACCGGCCCAGTCCAGGATGCTTGGCAGGTGCAGGGTGCAGTGCATGGCCCCATGTAGGATATCCAGCTGTTGGCTCAGGGGCATGATGCCACATGCTATGGTGATCAATTGCCCCATCATATCCAGGTGGGTGCACATGATGTCCTGCCACCTCTGGCAAGAATAGTGCAGGGGAACAAGCAGTACGTGCTGCAGCTCCTGGGTCTCCCTGCTTAGGCATGCTGGCAGGATGCCATGGAAGGATGCAGGCAGACTGGGACGTGGAGAATGCTTGCGCTCACTCAGGCCCTCACAACAGACGGTGCTTACTCTGAGGCTGTTCTGGAAGCCTAGGGGAAGGGGCAAAGGGAAAGGTCAATGGTAACATGACAGGGGGTTGGTGGCATGCTTGCCTGTGCCCATTAGCTAATCAGGGGTGGTGGGCTCGCAGCTCAGGAACCTTGTAGGGCATGGTGAGAGGTGTACAGGAGGCCCCCAAACTGGTGGCTTTGGTCAATGCAGGCAGCCTGCATGCCCCCCCACCACCAAAGGGTGAATATGTATATTGCTCACTACCTATCTAACCGAGGCCACTTACAGAAAACAGCATACATTAGATCAGTTCCTCCTCAGGATTTCTGAACTCCTGTATTTAGTGTTAGACTATAAGTATATACATAATTTGTGGGTGCTTCCCCCCTGTCTTGTAGTCAGAATGCGGGCCCAGGCAGCCATTTTGTGGGTGGAGTACAGTGGGCCCCAACGGCCCTGTTTCACACTGCTGACTGACTATGGGGGTGGCCTGTCATGTGGCCTCCTCCCTCACCACTGATTGGCTGCAAGAGCTGTCCATTGTGTAGCCTGCACCTCACCACTGATTAGTAGAGAGGGGAAGGGCCACATGACAAGCAGCTTTCACAGCCAATCAATGGCAAGGGGCAGAAGGAGCAGTCATCTTGCCCATAGCCTTTTGAGAAGACAGTCCCTGCCTCACCATTTCCCCGCCCTGCCAGACTGCTGCAGCACACTGACTGACTGGCTGCCTCTGAGGATCCAGCATTTTTTTCCGTAAGTTGGTTTTTTTGTAGATTTGCAGATTTCATGGTCAATACTGGATTTCACAAAATCTGCGAAATTGCAAATTTGGTAGGTCCCTAACTATAAATTATTCAGAGCCTAGACTGCCTCTGTGTTTTTTACAATGCTTGGTATAATGAGTTTGAGATTGGTTAGGGTCTGTGCATGCTTTTATATTCTAGATAATTAATTTTAAAAGGTGCAAGATGCTGACAGGGTAAAATAGGCATTTGTGAACTGAAGCCCCTATTTCTGCAGTTGCACTTAATCATCCGTATTGGTTAGTTGCATTCTTTGACCTTAACATTAGGAAAAGTTTAGAAAGTTTTACGTACTACTTATAGCTCTTCCTTCATATTGTTATGAAAGTGAGGGGGTGTATGAGAGCATTTGGCTAGTATTGTCCCATTCGAGGATGATTTATCTAGGGCATAAATTGGTCGCATGCCCAGGTTTTGAAGAGAAGAGAAAATACAGTTCTGTGTTAGAATTCAGAAGGTTTTTAATAATATACAGTACCTGATAAAGTTGGTGTCTTGCAGAGTAAGCTCCACTAAGCTTTGGAGGTAAGAGTTAGGCAAACCTTACCAATTCATATAACCTCATTTATCATTGATAATTTGATATATTAATCCATATATTGGAATGTGTTTGTACATACGCACATGTCTAATTTCTTGGGAGGTGGGAGGGAAAGAGTTCTGGAGCCAATGGTATTTCTGATATAAATCTACTGAAATAAATGGGGGTTCATAGATTCATATATGTTAGGGTTGGAAGGGACCTCAATAGACCATTGAATCCAACCCTCTGCATAGGCAGGAAAGAGTGCTGGGTTCAGATGACCCCAGCCAGATGCCTATCTAGCCTCCTCTTGAAGACCCCCAGGGTAGGGGAGAGCACCACCTCCCTTGGGAGCCCATTCCAGATTCTGGCCACTCTAACTGTGAAGAAATTCTTCCTAATGTCCAGTCTAAATCTGCTCTCTGCTAGCTTGTGGCCATTATTTCTTGTAACCCCCAGGGGCGCCTTTGTGAGTAGAGCCTCACCAATTCCCTTCTGTGCCCCCATGATGAATTTATAGGCAGCCATGATGAATTGTTGTATTAAGAGATCTGTGGACTGAGGTAGATATTACTATTTTAAAAAATCTATTTTACACTTCCTGCTGTTTGAGAGAGACACTAGGTTTCAGATAAATATTTGTCCAGCTTATTTGATCAAGCCAGTGGTGGCTATAGTGATAGGAGCAAATGTTGAGAACCAAAGCATTGCTTCTTATCAGAATAGTTGAACAAGCTTGTCCAGGTGATTTGGCTTGAGGTTGTCTGTGATATTCTGTTCTTTTTTAAAATGCAGGAATTTTCCTGGCCTTCCATGGCTAACTCCACTGGTTTAGGGATCATAAACCCATCTATTATCATCTATTGCTCAAATTCCTTCCCTTGTATCCTTCACTTTACATGTCTCTTAGTCCAACCAAAAATGTGTTTAGTATAATCTAACCAGCAATTCAAAACTAATTTGAATAGCTCAGAATGGGAGACACAGAGCACATCTACATGTGCAATTAATGCACATAAACTCGAGCTAACTGAACATGCCATTTGAATGTACATGCAGGAGCAAAAAGCTCCAGAGCAATTAGCTTCAGAGTTTATTCTTCCACCGCACATGGAGCCCAGTAGGAGCATCCTAGGCTGGCAGGGGACCCAGGGGGTCAGCCTGACAGCCCCAGGTCTCTCTGACAAACTGCAGGCAGCCCTGGCAATGAAGCATGCTTGTGCCCCAGCCAGGCCATCTGCAGCACACACAGCTCCAGGGCTGCAGGACTCCATGTGCTATGGAGGGCTTGTGCCTCAGCTAACCCCTCCACAGCTTGTGAATACCCATCAGAGTATTCAGACCAGGCCTGCTCTGATAGGGTTTCACTTGCTGTGGAGCAGCTGGCTGAGCATAGGGGTTGCCTGCTGGCTAGCCCTGTACTGAAGCACCATTATGCCCCAGGCAGCCCCATCACTGTCTACGTGTGTTTAAATGCAGTAATTTACTATGCCATTGGATAGTACTTGTGTCTGATGGGACTATCCCATGGAGCAGTAAATTAGTCTACACTGGCTTAATTGCCACACATGCATAGATGGTGAAGCTTTACTATGCAGTAAATGAGTCTTTCGTACACCAACGTGCAGGTGTATATATACCCACAGAGTATTAAATAAATCATTTGGGTCTGATTTAGGCCAGCACTCAGTCCTATCCTAGGCCTATCACTGATCACAATGATGAGGGGTCAAATACAGGAAGACCTAGTGTTATTGTGACAAGTGTTCAAAACTTTCAGGTGGATTTACCTGGATATGTGAGTTTGGATGAACATGTGTGATAGGATTTGTGGCTATATGAGGAGGTTTTGGAGTACTAGACATTAGCACAGGGGCAGGCAAAATACAGCCCTTGAGCCAGATCCAGCCCACCAGGCCATTCTGTCTGGCCCATGGGGACCTCTCCAAAAACCAATTACTACTGGCCCATGGCTGATGGAAGTCAGGCTTTCAGGGGTCATGAGCCATTGGACCAGGTGGGCTCTGTGTTCCCACCTCCATGGGGATCCTGGCACTCCATTTGGGAGCCCCGTCTGGAGGCACTGAGCATGATGACACACAACTTGGTAACTGGTGAGTGGGGAGGCAGGGGTTGGGGTGGGTGTGGGGTTTGAGGATGGGGGTGGGTGGGGTTAGTTGGTCGGTGTGGGTCTCTTTACCATGGCACACAACCCCTGTCACCAGCAGCAGCAGAACAAGCAAGTGGTGGGCCCTCTTGGTCCACTGGAAGAAGAGCCCCCAAGCAGCGCACAGCTCTGGCTGAATCCCAGGAGCTGCACTTGATGGTATGGAGCCCACCAAGCCCAGCCCACTGGCAGGCTCCTTAGAATTTGACCAGGCTGGACCCATGCCAGCATGTAGAGCTTCTGACACTGCAAGTAGGAACCTTGTGTCATCTGGGCTGGCTCCGTGCTTCCACATGGGGCTTCCAACACTCCTGCCCAGCCTGATTTTGAGCTATTATGCAATCATCTCTCTCGATATACTATGCAGATGCACATAAATCAGGACAAAAATATTTTTTGAAATAAAATTCAAATCTGTTATAGTAGAAGTTTGATTTTTAGTACATGATTTGTTTTCTTTCTGGTTCCAAGATGACAAATCCACTTCCCAAGAGGAATACTTCCGGGGACAAGGGGGATGGAGGGGACTTCTGCTGGAAAAGGTCAGGGGTTAGGGGTGGGACTTCTGGTCCCAAAATGGCAATCATGTGATGGGGCACTTGTCAAGGGATGGGGCTACTCTTGCAACCCTCAACAGCTAATTAAAAGTAATTAAGTGGCTCTCCAGCTAAAATAAGGGCAGGCACTAGAAAAAACTCCACAGGTTCAGGAAAGAGACATTTATTGATTCTACATTACAATTAATTTTTGTAAGTGCTGAACATGAGAAACCTAGAGACTTGATGAGACTAAAACCAACAGAAGGCTAAGACTAGGTCTAAGTTAAGACTAGCTCTATAAAAAGTCAAAAGGAGAATTAAGAACCATGTACAGGCTTCCCAGACCATGGGTCAAGGTGTACTGTAGTTGGCAGTAGCTATGTGCTTGCTGCTCCCACTGTAAGCAGGGGGAATGAGTGAATGTATCCTCCCTCCCAACCCCTCAGCCAGCACAGATCAAAGGTAGAACAGGGTAGCAGTAACTTATGTAAGCTCTGTGGGTAGTAATTTGTGGCTGAGACATAGTTCTTTTGCTGTATAGACCCCACACTGGGTTTATGACAAAGGCGTGTTATAGCTCTAAAGTGTCTACTGAATGGAGTTTTTGGTGCTCATAAAACTTCCGAACTGAATTTGGAAGATCACCTCAGTTCCTACTTGCATGCAAAAATCCCTGTCAAAGAGCTGTCTTTCTTGTAATAATAGTCACAAAATTCTTGCTATATAATATAAAACTAAACATAATAATCTTACAGTTTGTTTTTTAGAGGTGCTGCATATTCCCAGCTCCCACTGATTTCAGCAGACTTTGATCTGTAAATTCTGTCAATTTAGCTTTTATACTTTGGTATAAGGCCATGGACAGGAACTACTGTTGTAACACTAAATATGCCCCTGTAGAACTACAAGAAGCCAGCATACAGCCATTCAAGGTGCTTATAGCACTACAGAGATGTTGAAAGTGCTATAAAATAGTAGTACTTGCAAAGAACAGCTAGGTTTCATTGCACTTTGCTTAATGTCTGCACAGTTGCATGTAACCTCTCTGCCTCACTTCTGTAGGGATTGGGCAGGCAAAGCTTGACTTTGAGGCAGTTTAGTAGCTTTCCACCTAGGGTGCTGAGACACTACATGTAAACCTTGGTCCTTAGCTTCAAAAAACACTAAATCTGAGATGCTGTCATTCATATTTAGAATTTTGTTCAGCCTCATTTTTCATTGCTCACATACTTGTTCCCATTCCATCCCCTTTGGGCTGCTCTTGGATTGCAAGAAGGATGAAAAAGCTGCTATAATTAGAAGACAGGGCACTTTGCAATGGGTGATATATAAAAGAAAATATAGACAGTAAAAGCTTTGTTATCTGGCATGAGTGGGATAAGGAGAGTGTTGGTTATCTAAAAATTCTGGTTATGTGGGCTTGCACATGTTGGCAGCAGCGGCAGCTGTGCGGGGTGGTCGATGGTGACGGCGGTGGACACCACATACAAACTCCTCCCCTGCTCTCCCCGTGTCCAGCTGGCTGGGCGGCACCTGTGTGGCCCACAGAGTGGAGCTGCAGCCCTTACGCTTTCCACCCCCGGTCAGGAAATACTTTATGTGTATGCCGGATAATAGAGTATTCTAGTTAGTAAAATGCTGGTTAACACAGCTTTTACTGTAGCTAGTTTTGACTCCTTAAGTATATAGTATTCTAGAATGAACAGTGGCAAGGATAAATTGGATGCTTATCTTGCTGGGATCCTATGTTCCCAGCTGACTTCCTGCCCTTTGGGCAGGGGGCTGGACTCGATGATCTCCCGAGGTCCCTTCCAGCCCTAATGTCTATGAAAATCTATGAAATATGTTGAATTCCAGTATTCCTAGGCTAGCACATTGCTCTCTAGGAGGCTATTAACATACCTGAGGCTCCCTTTAGTTGCAGTGGGAGTTGACTCGGTCCCTGGTTGCCTTCAAGTCTGAGTTGGGGGCACAGGGTTAATCAAATTTCATATTGATACATTTATGTCCACCATTTTGGTCCTGTATTGAACCTTGCTCTGCCAGACCCATTTAGCCATTATGTATTTCAACAGCACACATTCTCAGCATTTTAAAGTGCTAATCTGATTATTAATATTGCCATGAATCCTTGATGATAACAACAGTCCTTTGGATCTTAAATGTTGTGTTTTTACCACAGTGTTATTTATTTATAACAATTAGGTTTTTTTCCATAAGTTCATTCAGCCTTAATGTAAAAATCATTGGTTTAAAACCAAGCAAAACAAAAATAAAAAGCAACCCCCCACCACTTTTCAAGAGTTTCTGCCTACTTATTTTACCCAGCACTTCAGTATCTGACAAGGGAGATGCTTGATGCTAATTATTTTTTGATGTGAGCATAATAACGTATTAAATCTGCTTTCATGCATAAACACTCTTCCTCTCTAGTTTGTGTTTTTGAAATTTGATTCTGAATAAAGAAAAAAAGCTCTGAGAATGTTTTTGAATTATTATAATACCTTGAACTAAATATCTTGTCGTCATCACCCAATATCTGGGTCTTCTGTATCACTGCAGTATTGCTACATTATACTTCACTTTTTATTCAGTTTAACAGTCATTTCTATAAGCACAGGTAAACATAATAGTCTAAATTCTGCTTTCAGATCCTTACAAGCTAAGCTCTGGAAGTTCAAAGTCTAAATTGTCAAATGTTTAGTAATACTGAAAACCTTTGAAATTGAAACACTCCATACCTGCTGTAGCATATCCCAGTGTGACTGCGAAGCAGAAAGAGGCAAGGTTGGACAAAAATGTGAAGTTTCTTCGTCTAGTTACAAACCTGCCACTTGAAAGATCCAGCTCTGGAGGCGGTTTAGTGAGCTGAAGTTGTTATCTAACCTCAGCTGGAATCATTTTGGCACAAACTTCTGAAGAGCTATGTTGTTAATAGAGAGCTACCTGAATACATGGGTTTTAACACATCTGCCAATTAAATCAAAGACCCAAATGCTAAATCTAGCTTTCAGTTATCATGTCAGTCCGTAACATTTTGTGGAAGACTGAATGGATTAAAAGTCTTCTGATATGTAAAACATTTATAGAATTTATGATACAATAATCATTTTCATTTGACTCCCCTCCTCCTCCCCAAACTTTATTTATTAGAAAACATGACTGAATAGAGTGACACATTCTTCAGATACCTTTGTGATGCAGTTTATGGGTGCACTTAAAAGGTGCTGTATATGTAAGATGTCAATAAAAAAGTTGTAAGAGCTAATTGAACTAAAGAGCTTCTACCAGAGTATTTCTTTAAACTGGAGAAGTTAGAAAAGAGTGTGAGAATATGCCAGTTAAAGCAGGGTCTCTACTATTTTTCTTACAGCTTTTTTGCTATGCAAATTCATCATAGTAGACCTATGTAGATTAATTTCAGAATCTTGCCCTATTTACTTTGCTTGTGAAGTTACAATCCAGGCATCTGCCACAGGGCATATGATCAAAGATTTTGTCAGAAATTTGTCTCATCATAATTGCATGCTTGTGGCACCACTGGAAACCTTTAAGCTGCTGGCTCTCAACCGAGGTGCCATGGGAAGAGGGTGCCACAGAGTGCTACGCAATATTAGAACTGTTAAGTATATACCTACACATGATCCACAGGATTATCCCAAAACTTTAAAGCAGGAAACCATGGTGTCAGAAACGTTCTGACATGCTATCATCTTTCTGAACTGTTCTATTATTTTTTCACTACAGAAAAATAAATGAAAGCTAAGAGATGGGAGTTTCCAAGCATGCCTTGAGTATGAGGGAGTGCCCCGAGTCTAAAAAGATTAAGAACCATTGCTTTAGGCTGAGTTGATTAGATTCACTGCCTTGGATACCTTGCCTAGACCATCCCTTACAAAGGGAACCAGCATGAATGATGACCCGTAGTCTGAAAGTTTACAGTGAGATTTGAGTTCAGAGGCATTAATCCTCTATTTTCTAAGCGATTTTTTAACTTTTGCATAAAGGTAGTCATCTTTAAGTCTAGTTCCAAGAAGCTTCTTATCAGAATTTCTATGAAGACTGCTGGCAGTTTACCAAGATTTTCCCTACATATTGAGATCAAAATGAAACAGTTTTTAAAAAATGGTTCAAGTGAATTAAATACTTTTATTTTTTCAGTTCACAAAAAATGTGATGTTCATTTCCATTTCTGTGCATTCAGGGCAGATACAGTTCTCAGTATGTCAAAAAATTTCAAGGGTCAGGAAGCTAATTTTCCATCCAGCTCCACACATACTGAAGTGTACATA
Organism: Crocodylus porosus; assembly: GCF_001723895.1. Classification (NCBI taxonomy): domain Eukaryota; kingdom Metazoa; phylum Chordata; order Crocodylia; family Crocodylidae; genus Crocodylus; species Crocodylus porosus. The sequence goes on along the minus strand of NW_017728947.1, from coordinate 66,099,423 downwards.
AGATATAGATTACTGACTGCTGTCACTATTAAAATAAACAAAGAAACAAACAAAAAAAACTATGACAAGTTGTCTTGACCAAAAGAGGTCTGATCAGCATGAGTAGTGAAAATGGTGGCCCATGCATAGTAGGGCTTACAGAGCTGCAATATATATACAGTATATATTTTAAAATTGCCTAATATAGCAGAGCACAGAAATATGAAGAAAGTTCAGTATGCAGTGCTTGGTCTTTTTACTAAGACTGCTAACAAAGGTGCTAGTTAATGGCATTTGTACAAAATGAGTAACAGCACAAATATCTATTGACAACTGAAAGTAACTCTTTAGGTGACCTAAGAACTGAGGGAAAGTAACAATTATCCATCACTATCAGCTTGGGCTTGTTTGTAGAACTCAAAGAAAAATACTTCAGAGTCCCCTACACTAATCCCTTGAGCTATTTAACCCACTTTGTAAAGAGGTCTAAGACATAATAGTTCATCCTGAAGGTGGTTTCCTTTCATTAGTCCTGTTGATTTATCAGCTGCCTTTGAATGTGTTGACCAAGAGATAGCCTTGTAGGACTCTTGGGCTCTGCTCTAGTCTTGTATGTTTGATTTAAGTTAGCTGAAGTGGTTGTTTTTAACATTTCTTTGACCTTGTTTCAGTTTTTCCCTGAGTCCTGTAGGAAGTCTCTTGCTTTTCAGTTTCTTTATGTTGTACTTACTTTGTAACAGTCCCAGTAAATTATTGCTACTCTACAAAGGACACACAGTGTTTCCACGTTCTGCTTCCTTAAGTGAAATACATAGCCTCTATAAAGAATGCCTTATGTGTTTCAGTATTTTCCAAACATATATTATGTTAATTTAGTCTCTGTATTCTTTCCCATATAAAGAACTTTTCTGATGAGAATCACAGTAAGCTTATGTGATTTAGAACAGGAGAACTGCTTTTCAGTCCACTCTCAGTTCTGGGACTTGATTTAGTAAGACAAGAAAACTTGCCTTTATCATTCTAGAATGTCACTAAGTAAAGGCAGATAGGAACCCTGTGATCAGCATCAGGTTTGGGCTTCGGATGAGTAGTATGGGTGCTGCTGCTGCACATCTTGTTCTGCTGCATAAGTGGGAGGAGATGAAACTAGTGCTATTGCTATGGCATCACTCAGCAAGGTTTAAATGAAGTATGAAATAAAAACTCCCTGCCCACTCATTGCACAGACAGAAGACAGAGTATTTTGTGTAGTTACTGCTGTGATGGGCTATTTTCTGTAATATTAACCTCACACAGAGCCCAAGGAGCTCCCCAAGTTTTATGGTCTAAGACCAAAAGAAAAGAGATGATTTTTTTTGTTAGGTTTCTCTTCCTGTCTCCCCCCTTTTTAACTACCAAGTAGCAAAAGAAGCTGCTGCATTTAGTAGCTGGCAATTTTTGTCTGGGTAGAACAAACCAGGAATAACATGGAAAAATGGCAAGAGGATATTGAAAGAAATGATGTAAGTGACTCAGTAGGCACAATTTAGAATCAACTTAAGGACAAAAAAACAATAAAAGTTATTGGATGTTGCTATGGATTTAGAAACATTTGTTGTCTTGTTTTTATTGACTTGTAGCACATTTGGGTGATTTGGAGGAGTCAGAACCATAGGTAGAAATATATCTATCCTACATTTAAATTCATTAGCACTAGGGAGGCTTCTTATGTTGCTAGGTAGCTTATTTAATATGTTGGCAATCTTTGATAGAAAAGTATTTTCAATCTCCGATCATGCCTCTGGGTTTTGTCCTTGTAGCATAACAAATTGAAAACCAGATCCTTGTGGGATCCCCCTCAATATTTGTAAGCCAGAAACAGGTCTTCTTTTAGCCTCCTTTTCATTTGTCTGAGAATGTTTAGTCTTTGAAACCTTTGGGCTAACTCCTAAAATGGTGTAAATAATGAAGCCTATTTGAAGTAAATGAAACCGAGCCAGCTAATTCCAGCTCAGTACCTGCTCCTTCATCTACAAGACAGTTTCTTTTTCCTAAGCTTTTTATGTTACTTATTTTTGTGGATATTTTTCTAGTCCTTAGGACTTCTTTGTGAAGTGTAATGACCACTATTACATAAAGGATTGGGAAGGCATAGGCAACAGTAGTATGGTTTGTAGTTTAGGACTCAGAAATCTGTGTCATTTTCTTGTTCTGCATCACACTTCCTTTGTGACAAGGAGCAAACATTTAGGGTACATCTACATGTGTACTTTAAAGTGTATTAGCTTATTTTAATGTGCATTAAAGCCTCACAAAAAAACCCATGCTCTTTAATGTGCAATAAAATAGGCTAATGCACCTTTTTCTAGTACCTTACAATAAGGGAATTTTTACATGTGCTTCTGATGTGGTGAGAAGTGCTTTTAGTTAGTGAGCTGAGATAATTAAAAGTGCCCAGCACCGTGTTGGGAGCACATGTATTAGTAGTATGAAAATGACTGTAGTGCTCTTTGAACTAAAGCACATAAAATATATTTTAGTTCAAAGTGCACAACCACCATTTTTTCAGCATGGAAGTGTGCTGCCCCACTGATACACACATGAAGCTTTCAGAGCGAGTCAATTTACATGCTCCAGCAGGCTCAGTTAATTGAGTCTGCTTCAGCATGTCAGAGCATATGTGTAAGTGCCCAGAGATACTAGATTTAATGTGCATTACCTAAAGTGCATTAATTGAATATGTAGATGTGTCCTTAGAGCTTACATATATTAGGGAGCTGTTACTGCCATATCTTTGCTGGTACAGCTATGGTGGCAGAGCCCCTAGTAGATAAATAAGATTTTATGGCAGAAAGCACCTTGCTATACCACCTCTCTAAACAACAGAAGAACAACAGAAGCTCTGTTGTGTTGGTATAGCTTTGTCCATGCCAGAGAAAGGCATTCACATCCACAGCTAGTATGACTATGTTAGCAGAACTTTGTACTATAGATGAAGCCTTAATATCTCTTTGCCTCCATTCCTGTTCTACAAAATGGGGATAAAAGCATTTCCCGATCTCACACAAGTGTGAAAAAAATACATGTATTAAAGTTAATGAGGCGCTCAGATACCCAATGTAGAAGTACCTTTAGGTTATAGGCATTGAGGTGCAAGAATTTATCATGCATAACTTACTCCACAGATGTAGGCATACCCTTACGGAGGAAGCTTAGCCATATTTCACTGAGGTCAGGTAATATATAAACCTGCTGTAAGGTAAAGCTTCAAATACCATGAACATAGGGACCATTGCAGTGTAACTGATACGTAGTAAGTCATGCCTGCTTTTGCCAGATGGTAACTTGTTTATGTGCCCATTGCCATAAATAAATAGGGTCCCAATGAATCCTGAAAAATACTTTGACAGGATATTATATAGCTCCATTATGGAACTATAATTTATTTATGAAATCTAGCAACTGTTTCTCTATCAGTGAGAGATACAAAGTGGCTAGCCTGCAATGGAAGGAGATGGAGCATGAGGCCTGCACCTTGTGCCCTAACTTCAGATATCTGTTGTGATTTCAGTGAAGCAGTAAGCCACAAAGTGGGAATGCATTGAGAAGGGATTTTTCTTCCTGTTCACCTGAGAGTTCTGGAAAAAAAGAATAGATCATGGTGCGGGGGTATACATGATGCGATGAAGGGAGGGAGGGTGAACACTAAGATGTAGGGGAGTAACTCTTCAGAAAGGCACCCCTGGGGAAGATGAAGACCAATGGACACAAGCTAATTGAGGAAAAGTTTACATCGGACATGAGGAAAAACTTCTTTTCTGTAAGGGTATCTAGAACCTGGAACATGCTTCCAGCAGAGGTGGTGCAGTCACCATCTTTGGAGGTGTTCAAGAGGGGCCTGGACAAACACCTTGTTGAGCTCATTTGAGCCCAATAACCTTCCTCCTGACCCCCCACCCCACTCTCCCAGCCCCTCCCCACCCTCATGGATGCCCTGTGTGCCCCATCTCTGGCCCTTTAAGAAAAATAACAGCCCCCCCAGACTCACTGGCTGCTGCAGCGACCTCAGGGCTTCTGGGAGCTCATGGTAGATCCCCCCCATGCAGCATAGGGTGGGGGGGGCAGCAGGGATCACCCCCCCATCAGGCAGGAACTGGTGATGCTGGGTGTCTCTTTTGGTTTTTTTTTTCTTAAAGGGTTGGGAGC
>NW_017728947.1:66072637-66095159 GCF_001723895.1 Crocodylus porosus | reverse complement strand
CAGTGTTGGGCAGTGAGAGGCAGCAGGGATCACCTCCCCCATTGGGCAGCACCTGGTAGTGAGGGCTTCTTGTTTTCAAAGTGCCGGGAGCTGGGGCGGGTGGGGCAGCCGTTGCCGGGGCTGGCAGAGTGGGCAGGGGATGGGGCCGATTTGGATGTTTGGCTGCTTTGGCAGCAGTCTAATCACCAAATTAGATTTGGCTGAATTGATTCGGGACAGTGATTCGAATCACCGATTTGAATCATTGTCCCCCAAATGGGCCGAATCTGAAGTGAATACTAGGCGCTTTGCACAAGCCTAGTACTAGCTTGGAGTTTGGAGCTGTCACACTTTTAGTCCAGAAATTTTCTCTAGCTGTCCCCCACCTGCACAGCTGTGACTTACCACTAGAGGCCTGGTGAGCAGGGAGGTCCCTTCCAGACCTACTTCACTATGGCTCTCTATACTTCTAATGCTGAGGATAAGAGAGCAAATACCTAGCTCCCCTGGGCTAGCAGGGGGTGACTGAGGCTGTGCTTGCTGCAGGGTGGGTAGGAGCTGACAGAAGTTGTAGCAAAACCCCCAGTGGTTCATTTTGTTTTTTAATTTAAAAATACATTCCCTTCCCTTCCCCTAACCATGTCTGACTTTTTCTCTCCCTCTCTATTCCCTATAGATAAGTATAAGTGAGCTAAGACACAGGATAACCTTCAGCATTTAATTTGGTAGCAAGTTGTATTTGTTTTGTTTGTTTTCTCTCCTTCTTTTCAAATAAGTGCCCTGTTATGGATATCCACTGTTTTATATTCTATAATTATTATGTTTATATTGATTTTTACTGTTCTATATTACTCTTTTACTGCTACTATATGATTTAGGCCTACATATATAAGTTAGCATAAGTCATGTCAAATTTCCATTTTGTTGGTCAAGCCTCCGTCTTGTGTCTCCCGCCCAGGCAAACCCTATTGTTACTCTGTTGTAACTGTGTGACTCATATCAACCCCTCCTATGTAACTTGGTTCCTGGATGAATGAGGATGCTTGAGAGACAATCGCAGTAGGTCTAAAAATACCTCCCTCTGAATGAACAAACTGTCAGCTGCACAACCCAACCATCAGCCTGCATTGACCCTCCTTGGCTCAACATTTGAAAGACAAAGACTGCTGCAGATCCCACCCAAGCCACCATTACAGACACCTGAAACTGCATGTCCTGACATAGAATGCACATGCTCAGTGCACCAGGGGCTGGGGCTTGCCTGGGCATGCCCCTGCCACTGGGGTCACAGAAGGTCTGCCCCTGTAAAAGGGGGCAGTGAAGACAGACCCAGGAGGGAAATCGTCTTCACCTGGACCAGAGCTGCTCCACATTACACTGCCTATCAACCCAGAGGCCCTGCCGGTGACCCCCCCCGGACAACATCTGCTGGACAAAAATCCCGACTGGCCATTCAGGACACACTTTCAGCCTGGACAGATAGTTATCAACCCCACCCTATCTTCAGCCAAGGACTTGGACTCTGTTTCTCTTCCCTACCTGGATTCCAGCCCTTCCACTGAGTCTCTTTCTCCTGCTACCATTGTGAGTGCTTGTGTGTGTGGGGAACCAGTAACTTCATGGGGCTGTGTAGTGTGTTGTCTGTTTAATAAACCTGTTATTTTGAAACCCAAAATTGGGTTTTTGTCTGTTTCCTGACTGTCTCTCCCTTGCCACTACTTAGCTGCCCCTTGATTTCCAAGCTGTCTGCCTCAGTTCCCAGCCCCAAGTTCCCAGCTTTCTGCCTCTCTCTCTTTCCTGGCTATCTCCTCCTTGCCACTGGGTTTTTCCCCTTGCACCAATGACTTCAAGTAACCCTGGGGCCACTTGAACTTAAGTAACCCCAGCTCCCCTCAAGTCTGCTGGTTCTAATTGTGGCTCCCGGCACTTTCATTGTCTCATTTTAACCCCCATCCATCTCCCTCTTTCCGTAGATCTTTGATCCTTGATTGCCCCTCCCGTAGTCACCAGGTACCCTAGGTATCCCAAGTACCCTAAGCACACACATATACCCCACACCACACAAGTTAGGAACTCACTTGTGTGTATGTGTAGGTGGGTGGCTTGTGTGTGAACAGGTGAATATACACATGTCATCATGTGTGTGATATACGAATTAGTGATCCGTGTATGTGTACTGAGTGTGTGGGTATTGACAACTGATTGGTGTCTAACTTTTGGTGTGTATAGTGTATATGAGCTGAATTGGTAATAGGTGTGTATGTGTCTAGGCTGGTAATTTTGGATGTGGGTGTGTGTGCCTGAGATGGTAGTGTGTAGGCATATGCACCTAGTGTGTGTGTATGCACCTAATTGATTTGAGTGTGTGCATGTGCAATTGTACACCACACCCTCCTGCCTAACAGTGCAATATTAAGATCCTGAGCATTGCCCTGACCCCACAGGGCAACAAAGTAAAAATGAAAGCAACTCCCATGAAACTGAATTAGCAGCTGGTCCCTGGGACTATTTCCAGAGGGCTGAAGCTTGGTACCAGCTGCACTGGGGGGACTGGGGGCAGCACTCCCAGGCCTGGCAAGATGGCTGAGCTATACCCAGCTTTCCTTAGGAGCAGCTGTTTCTGTGATCGAGATTCAGATCTGGTCTGTAGTTCACTGGCAGGAGGCTGCATCCACTGTACTGCAGTGGGGAGGGAAGAAGGGAGGGAGGAGGGAGCATACAGAGGCAGTGGGGCTGGTCAAAGCATGTCAGCTCCCCCCAAGTTGACTTCACTCCACAGATGAGAGTGGAGTCCATCCACAGCTGGCTCTCACATCTACATAGGCAGTGGCAGAGCCCCACATCCATAGCCTGGATGCACCCACAGCCACCCTGCCCAGAGCTGTGGCTTCTTTGGCAGCAGGCTGCCCCCGACCCTTTAGCAGCTACTGCCAGCTCTTGCTGCACTGCATGTGGATTAGGTACATGGAGCAAGGCACTGTTGGAACTGTGGGGCTGGAGCTCTTTGCCTAGTAGGAGAGGTAAGGAGTGAGCCACAGCATTGAACATGTTTCCAGCTGCCCCTGGAAAGGTTGGGGAAAGGCCACTGCATCCTCAGATATTGGAGGACTCTAATTTGATTGATACATCTGTGGAGAGTAGCCATACCTTAATGGAACAGGAGCTGGGGAACACCTTAATGGAACAGTATCAGAGAGAATCCTGTCCTGAAGTGGCATAATTTTGAGCCACATAATGAGTGCTTTAAGCCACTTTATGGTGCTATTGTTCAGGCAATGCATGGGTTAAGAGCTCCAGGAGCCATCCAAAATTAACATGTAATAATGCTCTGAGTATAATCTGAAGAACACTGAGTCATATAAACACTGTTCAGGTTTCCTTGAGGTACACAGGAGTTCAGCATGAGGCCTATGCATAACTTCTGTTAAACTGAGTCCTAAGTGGGACTTCAGTGCGTAGATTTTGTATATACCTTCTGCATAGGGTGAATTTCACTCATGTTGGAGAACCACCAAAGAACTTTGTGTTCACAATTTTTGGGATTAGTTTAAAAATCTGGCTATGTATCTCTTTTTTGGTGGGTGGTGCTATAGAAACTTCACAATATAATTTACTATTTCATATGTTGGGAGATTGTGAGAGTGATAATTTTTCTATTTCTGCTATTTAATAAGTTCCAAATAACAGAAAGCTACCTCATAGTGACAAATTGAGAGGGCAGCAGGAACAAGACTTGAATTGTTGCAAATGAAAGTCAGATATGGGAGTAGTACATTCAATGTGTTAATAGAATCTCAGTCTAATCAGATAATAGGGAGTCACAATATAAATTGCTTTCTTCTAAAATAAGTATATCTTTAAAGGCATGCTTTAAATCTGCAATTTTGTATACTCCACAATATAGGAAAGGCATAAGGCTATAATATACTAATTATATTTTTCTCCAATATATGAGTTTAGTTGAATGTATATTTCTGTATCACTTCTATACTGCTTTTCTTAGCGAGGTCTAAAACTATAAATCATTTACATGCAGATAAGTCCTTGGTGATCTTCCTCTTTATTTATAGCCTGTAAAGGCATGCTTAAAAGCCAATAGATTTACATCCACTTACTATTAACTTATAGCTGACTATCTTATTACAGACTTTTTCTTTGGAACTACAAAATACCAAATTCATAGAAAGAATGAATGTTATTATATAATGGGGAGGCCGCTCTTCTCCTAGAGGAAAGTATAGATAGTATCTCAGGTAGAAAATAGCAGAAGATGGGAGATTTTTGGATTATATACTGTGATATTTATTGTTGCTTTGCACTTAAAAAAAAATAACCGAAGGAAAAAAAATCAAAGATGATTCTGGGTCATTTAAGTGAATGAACTACCAGGTAGCAAATGCAGTTCAATGTAGAGAAATGTTAACAATTCAGCTGGGAGGAAGGAACCAGACTAAGCAATATGTACTAAATAAAGTAGACACCTAGCATACTGATTAAGAAAGAGATGGAATATTTATAGGGCTATGACTGAAAACATGAATCCAGCGCACTGCAACAATGAGAATGCTGAACAATATGAACACAATATGGAGCTGCACCTTAGTACAGTTGAGGTTTCACTGAGAGGCACACTGAAAACAGGATTATCACTCTTTAATGATGGAAAATCTTGGACAATAACTGATCATAGTGTGACTGAATTTTCCATATAATTTTATTTATAAATTATAAATTGGGTTTTTTTTAAAGATTATTCTTTTCTTACATTTCTTTTGATTTCTTTAGCTAAAAAACTCACAGGATCAAAGACATTTTAGACTGCTGTAATGAGGAAGACCAATGTGTTGACTAGTCAAAGTGTTGAAGTGTGAGGATCCCTTCAAATGCTGAAGTCTTGATGCAGGGGTGCTGGGCTTTGTCCATTCTAGTGCACATTGTCCACAGTTCAGGTTTTTCCACCAAATCCATTCCTCCTGTTATGGCTATTTGTTCTCTACATCATTTCTATATCTATGCCAAATCCCTACAGAGACAGAACCCTAGGGGGCTCATTGATTAGGAACAGTGTGGACAGGTTGGGAACAAGGGGCTAACTAGGGACGTGCTACACAGTTGAGGCAAGATTCTATTCTACCTATTAGGTGTGTACATGAACTTAGTCACCTAAGTGTGATTCTGTTCCACCCTGTTAAAGTCCCTAAAAATCATTGATGCATCTATTTTTGAAAAATGCAATCATATCACAAAAAAGCAGCAAGAATGAGTACCCACTAAGTTCACTTATGTGCCTAATAGGTAGACTAAAATCAGCCCTTTGGTATATTTGCCAACTTACTTTGCACCAAGGTTTCAGAAAATGAGATTCTTCCCCAGTGTACCTATGTCAGTCTCTCCTATCAGTAGAGAAGTAGGGTGGGGAGCCCTTCAAACACCAGTACTTTGGTAGGGAGACACCTGTCCTCTGGCTGCTTTTGTTTCTATACCATACAAGCCAACAGCAGTAGAAGAGCTGACTATATCCATATCAAGATGTATGTGCATTAAAATCTCATCATAAGGCATAGACAGAAGCAACAATTTCACCTGATCTGGCCCCTGAGAGTGCTCTACAGCCATGACCAAACACAAGTGCATGGCTTCAGAGCACTTTCAAAGGGCCCAATATGGTGACAATCTGAACCCTCATTCTATGACAGTTCAAATGAAGACACCCCAGAACAGAGTGCCTTTAGTAACTTGTGTCTGTATATGCAGGAAGCATGGGTGGGCTGATGCTGCTCAGCCCTGCTCCCAGTGCTGTCTTCAGAAAGCAAAGAGGGGAAGGAAAAGGAAGGAGTTCAGTCTGGGGCTTTTTCAGCAAGCACTAGAGGGTGCCCCCCACCCAAGGTGCAGTGAGGGCTCCAATCTACCCATCCCACCCTCCAGCACTGGCGGGGCAATGCCCAGAACTTTCTCCTTTTCCCCCTTCCCATTTTGAAAACAGCAGTGGGGCTGGGAGTGGGGAGGGGTGCTGCTAAGTGAGAGCAGCTGTAGGTTCTCAGGTGCTCTAAAACAGCAGCTCGATCCCCCAACCCCTTGGACCCAACAGCGAATGATGGGTCTGGGGGATCACTGTAACTCATGTCGCTTCCTGCAAAGCACCATGAGTTACAATGCGGAACTGCTCATCTGTCTGCACCTACAATGCTGCTGTAGTGGGGCACAAAGGAATGATGTAGTATCAATGGAGAAGGCTACCAGAGAACTTCTGCCTCACCCCCTCTCATCATTCGTAACAGAGAATGATATCATTATCAGTAGAAATACAGTACAGACAGAAATAGTGCCAAATTTCCCACATTACCCTGATATGTAGCTCAGCCCTATCCTTGAGACCACTAGCTTATTTTACAGACATTGCTAAACACCTATTAAAGCCTGTCTAAGTCTATCCTAACTATGCAGTCTGGACCCACAAAAATCCTAAATAGCTATTACATAGTGACAACTTTATTGATGACCTGCCTGCATTAGATTGGAACCAGTGATCAGCCTGTGTGCTTTGGTGCCTGCCTAGCCCTCTTATACTGATGAGAATTTTAGAGTGTGCCTTAAGACCAGAAAATTGCAAAAATGCAGTTCAAAAAACCTCTTGCCTAACTTTATGTAGAAGCCTGAGACCAGTAGATGGCAATCTACTACTGTCACATGAATAGCAGAGCTTTAATGGAGGGCTGTTGCTTGCATCTTTACTTTGCTTATTACTATTCAGTTGAAGGGGAAAGAGACCTGGAATTCATAGGAAGCCTTTGTTAGTTTCAGAATCTCAGAAATATGGGAACCGCAAAATTGAAGTTCTAGTTTATTCAAACACTAGTTATCAGTTCTTTTAAAAAGAAAAGCAAGCTAACCTGATAGCGTGACCTTGCATTAATCCTTTGGGTGTTTAAGTATAGGACACACAGTTATTTTATGGTATTATTGTGCTTTTCTCCTGTGTACATCTAATCTTTTAATACAGTCTTTAGGAAAAAAAATAAAATGGCTGTTTCCTTGCCCCCCCCCCCCAAGTTTCCATGTTTTCAGTTTCAAGAAATAGTGTTCTCCTCAGCTGAATGAAAATCAAATAAAAGAACAATGCTTTCTTATTATATAGCACTAAACTTGCCATTCTAAAGTAAGGTGTTCAAGCAGCAATGGAAGATTCCAGCTTAAGTTGTTGATTCTAAAATGGATGGTGTTAGACATAATGATATTTGATTTCTACATGAGGTGTTTTACAGTATTTCAGACCAGCAAATTAATGCTACTAATTTCAGTTATGTGAAAACTATAACATGACACATGGGTTGATCAGTTTTTTTAAACCAAATATTAATCGCAGGAAAAGGAATAGTTTTTTTCCTCTGCTGAAAGTAATTGTGTTGCTAATCTCACTCTACTGCTTTAATATGTTTGCATTATTTTGTGCTTGTATTCATACTGCAGACACGACCCTGTATATAACACAAGAATGTAATAGATGAAATGATGAGAAATAACATTATATTAATTAATATTCTGGCAGTACTGACTTTAGCAATACCAGAAGGCTTTTCTGGGCCTGTTGAGTTTTCTGTGCTGATATTAAATGTGATTTTTAAATTGACCACTGTCTTGTAACCCCTAGTAGTGGGACACAGATATGACACATCATTTATGTTGCACAGCTGTGCACATCTGCACAGCATAGACACAAATACTGTTTACATGGAGATTAAGTTCAAGGAACATGGTGAAGTATAATTAGAGAAAAACATACAGGCAAGTCTTAGTAATAAACTCACTGATTTCAAGAACAAGGCACAAATTCCAAAAAAAGAGTTAGTAGTAGAGTAAGGGGGAAGTTCACAAATATGGGGCCTATTTAGTATTCACTAATACCCTTGGAACTCTGGTAAATGTCTCCCATTTGACAAATGTCCGTAAGAGCTTACTAGCTTCTTTTTAAAGGTAGGAAATTGGTCTATACCTGGGATACCTGGCTGTGCCAGAGGTTAACCTTGGAAGCTCAGCCTGGAAAGAGGTTTTTAATAAGGAGCCAGGAAGCTTGAATGACCTTATTTGGGGTACCTGGAGAGGGTCTGGCCAAGCCAAAAGGAATTTAAAAGGGAGAAGCTGGTGCACTCAAGGGAGAGGTGGTTTGTTGTTTTTGTCTGAATTGAGATTGTGTGGAAAGGACTAAGTGAAATTTCCTGGGTGATTAGCTTCTGTATTGGGCTTCTTGTGGGGGGGCGGAGACTAAAGATGAACGTCCTCCACATTAGAGGATGGCTATGCTGCTGAGCACGGTAGTGAGTGCGTTACTGTGTGGGCATGTCTACATGTGCATGAATGTGCCTTTGCTATCGCATATTAAGTTTAATACCTCTAATATGAGACATTGCATAAATGTGCAGTAGCAAAGGCCCACTGTCTTTTTGTGATGTTTAATGTGCAGGAGACTAATTCTGCATTTTTTGCTGTGCCACACTAATGTGCAGTAGAATTAATCTACTGGCATTTAGCATCCTGTGTAGATGTGCCCTGTGTGTACTTCCTGAAACAGAAGTAATATAAGCTCCCTTGTGAACACATCTAGAACTCCACTAGTAATCTCTCTGTCCCTCTCTGGTGGTTCTCAAAAAGTACAGACAAGGCCAAAGCTTGGGGAGTTGCAAATACAGTGAGATAGTGTTGTGTTTATCTGAGGCCAACAAAACCAGCTTCAAAGCCATGTAACTAATCCACAGTGACAAAAATGTGACCATGGTTGCTTGTAATGCATCTGTTTTCAAAGGATGCAATAGGCTTGTCCTAGCAGAAAGACTGCAAATTAGAGGGGGTTAAAAGATGGAGTAGCAACTAGTGTTGAAGGGATGGATATATGGGGAAAGACAAAAAGAGAAATCTACACAATGATGGCTGCAAGGGCATAGAAAGTACCAGAATTGAATGAAAAAACCATAAATGAGATTCTCATAATTTAGACCTAAATACCAAATGCCAGGGTGATGGGAAACGTATAAGAACCTAAGGAGCCAGTTGGAATTGCTACTCATGATAGAAGGGAGTACTTATTGCAATGAGTGAGTGAATGCATAAAAGAGAAGTTTAGAGTGCAATCTTTTCTACAGTGAGATATTTTACCCTGTCCAATAATTTTCTGAAGGAATCCAGGGCACTCCTGTTGCTGGAAATGCTCAAAAGAGCACTAAGAAATATAGAATGTGAATAAATCTCTTGCATCTCTAACATCTACAGTTATACAACTGAGAGGCTTATTTACCACTTCTGTTAGTGTCAACACCAGTCATTTGGTGTGGGCTTGAGTGTATGGGGGTTAGGTTTTATCCTATAAATATAGGTATGCTATATGTGTGCTTTTATACAATTTCGCCTGATTAGCCCTGTGTTGTTAAATACCTCTGAGCAAAGTGAGTAAACCAAGCTACCAAATTGTCCCTCAACCTCCCCAAGATATGATTTACATTCACTTTGGACCAGCAATGATTTCTAGTAAAAGGCAGGGAAGAATTAGACCCATTTCATTATTTTGCTACAACAACTGAGAATTTCCCTTTGTCCACTGCTTGCAAGTGTTCCTTTTCCTTCTGAGCTCATCAGGATCATATAGGTTATGTCCAGTGTTTCATTCTGGTTTTCAAGAGATGACACTGGCCTTAATTTTTCCATGGGTTCCATTAACCTCTGTTGGTAAGACTACTGTGAAACTCCAGCTACAATTTAAATTCTCCCCTTTTGGCACACAACTTAAGATGGAACTTCACATCTCTCTGGTGTGTTAATCACTTCTGGAGTGCAGCACATAGGGAGATGAAAAAAATGCCCAGCAGGTGAATGTAGTTCATGGATTGTTTTGCTTCATCCTTTCTGCCACACATGCTGTGATCTACATATCACTAGATCTTTTGTTTGAACATCAGGCCTTGCATAAAACATTTCTAATTTTATTGCTATCCTGTAACTTCTAGATGAGTTCTCAGAATCCTATTTTTTCAAACATTCCAAAATATCTCTCACCAGCCAGAGAGAAAGATTGTGGAATAGCAAAATAAAAAGGTTGGAAGCACTATTTTATTACAGGATTTTTAACGTTTCTGTTTAACTAGCTTCTAGAGAAAAAAAAGTACAGGATGAATTAATGGTGCATAGGGAGTGAAATATCTTCTGAGAAAATGCTTGTTTCCGTATTTTGAAATGTATCCCCCAAATTGTCTTAATGTACATATGGTATATGTAACCAAGGGGAGAGCCTTTTTTAAAGACCCACTGCCCAATCCACAGATGCTTTGAATTAGAATAGTTTATTTGATGCTATTGGAACTCTTCTGGTTTGTACTAGTGAGGGTCTAGTGCTCAGAGAGTGGAGAGGAGGCTAGAGCAAATTCAATGCTGTCCCCCAGTGTTGGTGAAATCACCTTTAGCATTCAGTTAATTTAAACCAACTTTTTGACAAAAGACAGCACAGCTGATGACCGACATTCAGGACTTAAAAAAACCTCCACAGAAAATCATGGGGTAAAGAAGTAAGCACAAAACCGGAGTCAGTACAAGAATCCACACGAAGAAATAATGTTATTTTGGATAGCTGTGTAATTCTCCATTGCCTCAGTTCTGACAACCATTTAAAGCTGAACAGAGAAGCTATAAAATGTTAACAGTTTGATCTGCTAGCATTTTATTCTTGCCCTTTCTGGCACTGAACCTCAAGTCCAGCCTAACTGCTCTCAGTATACAACTCAAAGGGGAGAAGAAAAGTAGTTGTATGCTAACTTTGTAGTTCTCTGATACTGCAGAGGGTCAGTAGTTTCAGCACTGTTCTAATTTATATTGGCTTCTAACAGCCTTTACGGTTTCAGGTTTAGGAACCTCTAATTCTGCCTAAATCCTGTTCTAGGTGTGTAAACCTTTCATTGGATCTAATCCTAAAGAAATGCCCCATAACCTGGAGCCTGTAGATTAGAGAGTAGTAATTTTGCTACCGTCTATTGGTAAACTGGAGGAAGAGACAGAACAAGTCTCATGTGAGTGCGCTAAAGTAGCAAGAGAAGAGGGGAGGAGAAGAAGTGTGTTAACGGGATATTTGTTTATCAGCTGTTCACTCCAGGGGATGCAGAAATTGAAGTGATATTATGGGAAAGGACAACGATTATACTTGACTATGATTGCTATGTTGTTTATTTTTCACCAAGTTAATGCTGTGCTCTCTTTAAAGCTTTCCTTCTTATACACAGAGACAGTTTTTGTAAGAGGGAAAGTACTGCATAAGTGGGCTCAGGGAAGGTATTTAGCTTTTGGCTTACAAATTGGGGCTTGAGCAAGTGGTATTTTGTAATTTTTTAAGAGTAATCGCTCAGTAATGAGTCTTTCTTGTTACTGGCAGTTAATGTCATTCAGATCCCTAGATTGAATCCTTTAAAAGAAAAGCTCAAACTAATGAGGAATGAATTCTTAAAATGCAAAATAATATGATAAATGCAAACCAAAACCTTCATGGCCTGTAGGAGTAAAACACAAAAACTGCTATGGACTGCTGTTTGGTCCTGGAACGTTCACATGCTGGAAGTGAAAATAAGGCTTTGACCCAAATGCCTACCCAGAAAAAATGTGATATGATGTTTAGGACTGAAATATCAAAGAAGATCCAATTTATGTTATAAAATATTATAATATCCCACAGTGCAAGAAACACAGTAACCCTACAGAGATTTGCAGAATTTATTTGATATCCATGACAGAAGCAGGGTTTTACAAGCAGTCAGAAAAACCAATATATGCCTTCCAGCTATTCTTCTTCCCTGATGTTGGTAGAGTTACACAAGAAAAGGGAAAAGAATTAAAGAGTAAAACAATCCTTCTTAACAGAGAACGAACAGGTTGCAGTGAAGAAATATATCCCACTATGTTGTATATTGCACATTGCCCAAAGAAGCTGCATGCATTTTCCTGGGAGATGAGTTAATCTACAAAACTCCTTCAGTAGAGGACATGGCTAGAGGGGAACAAACACAGCTGTGGACAATTGTGACTCTTGAGGAGGGCAGTTTTTCTGGAATTTTTAAAAAAAACAAAAGTATTTAGGTATTTGTAGGAATTGATAAAGAAGTCAAACTGTGCTTGCCTAGGTGAGAAACTGTAAGGACTGAGCCTTTAGTTTGCTCTGCATTGCACATGAAAGGCCTTGCCCAAAGTCCACTGAAGCCAATTAAGAAAGCCTCCCATTGAGCTTTGGATCAGTTCTGAAATGAGAGACTGTACATATGACATTTCTTAACAAGTTGCTAAATATCAGGACTTGGGTACATTACATTTTTGTGTATGCTCTAAAACAGCAGTTGCCAAACTTTTTGGCAGGTGTTCTACAAGTTAAGCCATGACCTTCCCCAAGTGCCACACTATTACCTTCCCCCAGAGGCGTATCTGATAAATGTTGCATCTCGGGAAGTCAGAATGAAGGTACATATCAGCTTCTTGTGCCACTTGTGGCACATATGTCACAGGTTGGCCACCCCTGCTCTGAAGTGTCAGTATATTACTTAATAGTAATAACCTGCTTTCTTTTTTGAAACTCATTATTAACACAAACTGAAAATAATCACTCAAATTATGCAGATGTGTATCTGCTTTAGCATTGCCCCAGCAAACCCATACTTCCACACAAATAATATCATTTACAGCAATTTTCATGTCTTGCTTTCTAATTCCTCTTCTGTCTTAATAGAATTCCAATTCTGTTTAACCTGCAACAGAAGTATCAGACTGTAAGGTTCAATACCATATTAACAAAGGTATTTAGAAGTCTACTGATGCAGATTCATCATTTCAATGGAATTTAGGCACTTAACATGCACAGAGTACAGGTTGATAAATTCAGGGAAGGGCTTTACTACATACCAGTTGTTCCATAATAACTATTTCGTCTATCTGCTCCTACCCTCCAGTGAGTGGAAGCTTAATTGGAGCAGTTTGTTGAAACTGGGATAAGTTACTACAGTTTGGTTTCCACTTACTGTTGAAATAGGAGAGAATACATGAACCAGTTACCAAACAGCTGATGCATGAAAGTCCCTGGTCATGTTTTATCTTGAGATACTTTGTTCATAGGTCCATAGATTAGACCCTTGGCATCTCAATGGCTTTTGTAAACCTCTTCTTTCATCTCTTATCTACAGGACATCTTGTCCAACCGGAAAGAATTACTATGACTTCCACATATGAGATCTAAAGTCAAGGCAGCTGCCATATATGTCTTTTTACATAAGAATTGCTCTTTGTGATACATCTAATGCATGGCCCCTTCACTTTTTTTGCATCATTCCTTTGTGTATTAAATATATAGCAGCAAAGAGATAAAAGGCTTTCAAAATATTTCTAGGAATACTAAGCAAAGGAATCAGAGATACTAGGGTCAGAGAAGGAAGTCCTTCAGGTCATCTAATATGACGTTTGCATTTTGCAGGATTAGTTACACAACAGACTCAATAACCTCTTGATCTAAGATCCCTTTAAATATCTGCAGTGGTTGGGATTCTTGGGGGTTGTGACACATGATTTCTTTTAATATGAATGTTAAAAGGAGCAAATTAGACTGCGAAAAGAATCTGAAATGTGTAATTTCTAGTTGGGAACAGGTGCCTGTTTGTTGTTTTGCTGCGGGCTTTTCTGTTTGATTAATCATACAAAGGTTTAAAGATGCATAAACATACAAGGGCACAATTTTGAATGCATTGTGGCCACTCTTTTGAGCAGTTCCCCAGAACTGTGGAGCAGGTGTAAGTGGCATATATGCTGTGTACCAATGGCATAGCACAGTCTAGGGATGTGGTTCTGAATTTTTTATGACATCATTGGATTCTACATTCTTCCCACATATAGGGGTTGTGATTTCTTCTTATAAACATTCCTATTTTTTTGGGTAGAGGTGGACATTGAAGAATGATGGGGACTCTATTACTTTTATTCTTTTTAATAAAAGCATTGTTTTAATAAATTACTTAGTCTTTTTTTCTTTAGCTTCAGTCTTTTCTGAATTGCCATCTTTGAATTCTGTGATTCATAGACTTTAAGGCCAGAAGGGACCATTATGATCATCTACTCTGACCTCGTGTATAAAACAGGCCATAGAATTTCATCCAGTAATTCCTTCAGCAGAGGAATTATTCTTCCTGGCTCTGTGAGTGAGTCACTTTCTTTCATTCATTTTGTGGCCTTGAACATATTTATAGACTGTGATCATGCCCTTCCCTGCTCTAAAGCCTTTTCTATTCAAGGCTATTTAAAATTATTGCTATCTCCATTGGGTCTCTTCATGCTATATTCTTTTATTCTCCTGTCCATATATTATGAGTAGAGGTCTTAAAACAGTGGCCAGATTCATCACACAATTGACACTGACTTTTCAGCTGATAAGAAATCAATTGCATTTCTTTTGGGTATATCTGAAATAGATGCACAATTTCAATTTACTGGGGGTTTTTTTTTGTAGTGTGTAGAAAACAGGCACATACCTTGACAAATGACAGAATTCACTATGTATGAAGTGCAGATATTCTCTAAATCAGTTTATTTGATTGCTTAAGAATGGATGCTTCAGTGGTGTGAACATTTAGATAATCATTTATTCATATCCAGCACATGCCAGGGGAGAGGTGAAAAGCCATGTACAGTTATTATATGACCTCTTCCTTGGAAAAGAATAGATCCAACGTTAGGCAAAGAAAGTACAGAATTATAACTTTAGTAAGTTTCTGATTTAATCAAGACTTTAAATATGTTTCATTCTGAACACGGCCTCCAGTGTGCACTGGGAAGTATTTTATTGTTATGCCATAAGGACTGTGATTTTTCCCTTCAAAGTTGGGATAAAGTCTTAAAATTTTCTAAAATATACAGGCTTAAGCATAATGAATATATGACTGGAATGCTGTAATTCTCAATTTTTCCTCACTCCGTGCCCACTCTGTTTTTCCCCACTCACTCATGCAGTAAACTGGCATTGCAACATCTCTGGGGCAAGAACAGAATCTTTCTCAGTCTCCTTTGAATTGCCAGCATCTTCCGTACATGGGTTCCCAATGAGTCTGTCTGAAATGAGACTGTTTTGTGGAGCTATAGTCAAGCTCTGCCTGCCTCCTGGGACTTTAAAATTCAGTTTTTTTTAAAAAAAGGAAAGAAGAAAATAAATTGCTTTGGGTCTCAGCTGGTGTAGAATTCTTTCAGAAGGACTTTTTTTGTGTGTGTATTTGACTATTTGTAATTCAGACCAAAATAAATTCTTCAGTATCTTCATGAATAAAGTTGTGTCTTTTCTGTATCAGTTGAGTTATTTGTAATCATACAGTATTAATACCCAAAGCCTCACTGCAATACAGTTATAGTGATTACACATACAACATGTCTGCCACAAAACGACAAAAGGTGGCCCAAAGCTAAGTCTCCTAATTATACATGCTATGTTTCTCTAATCAAAACCATACATTTTTGTAAACCTACACCACAGCCTTTACACCGCCTAATCTTTACCTTTCTCCACACACCTCTTTCCTCTGTACTAGTAATTGTGCAAATTTGGTGAAAGAGTGGGTTGAACTGCGGAAGAGTATCATGTGAGAGAACTGTGTGCAGTAATGTGGTTAAAGGGAAAATGGAAAGTAGACAGCCTTGTGAAGGCAGAATTAAAGTTGTGATATATTGTCTGTACTTTTATACAATTTGACCTTGATTTGGCTGTAGAATATAGGTCCTAATTGGAATTGGGTAAGTTTTTGTCTAATTTAGAATTTAATGTTTAAGACCTTCCTACTAAGAGAAGTCTTGTCAGGTACGAGACTGTGGGTATCTCAAGATTAAATGCAGGCAGCAGAAACAGCTCATTGCTATTCAGTGTTATAGCTTCCCAACCAGTTCAGAGTGCAAGGAGCCTTGGAAGATCCAGGAAGAAGTGTAAGTAAAGTCAGCTAGGGACCTGGCAGGAGACAGTAAAAAACCTGAGGGTGAACAAGATGAAAAGTTTTGAACAGATTTTATCCTCTCTTCTGGACATAGGTCAGTTATTTATTTATTTATTTTTTCTTCAGATCTTATTTTTCTATGTCCTCCATGAGTCTGAGTGCATCTAATGCATTCTAGGATGTCAATTACTGCAGAAAACCCAAACTATACAGTTCTGTAGACAGTAGCCTTTTTGCCTTTAGTTAGTAGGGACTAGTTGGAGGATAAGAATGGATGATAGAGATCCTGGTGTTGGTAGGGGAACAGAACAAGAAAGAAGTAATGGTGGGGGTGGGGCAAAAGAAATATGGAAGGAAAGCAAACAGAAGGTAGTAAGTCCAAATTGTGAGAATTAGCTCAAGGGGAAATAATTCAAAACCATGGAATTAAAAGAAAGGGAGAGAAATAAGTTTGTTTAAAGACCTGGTTGGACAGACCAGGGTGAGATCTGCAAAAGGTTTATATAAAATTTCAGCAAGCATCAAAGGACTTTTTTTAGTGGGGGAGGCCTGATCCAAGTCAAACTTTCAGTGTTTCAGGTTTTCCTGTCAAACTTTTTAATTTGCGTCAAACTTTTTAATTTGCATCACTTGCCTTGAAAATCATGTAGACAACTATAAAGTATCTGCAGTGTTTTCAAATTTAACTGCAAACTGCTGTATTTCTTTTTTGCAGTTGTGTGCATTTCTATGGAAAGTTCATTAGAGAGATAATACTTTGTTTATGACTTCCAGTATTTGATGAGCATTTACTACTTCATATGCTAATTTTGTAAATGTCCTCAGACTTGCTAACCTGATAATTTTATGCTTTAAAAAAATCAATTTGGAATGGTTGCTTGATAGTAATCCACTTCAAAAACATTTGAATTCTGTTTTGGATTCTATTGCTAGCTTGCAGTACTGATGTTGTTTGAGGAAGTAAATAATACTTTTCTATCAACTGAACTAATACAGACTCCAAATATCAGCTAACACTCTCTAAAAGCCCACAGGATAAAAAAAAAAATTTCCTCTGTGAACTAATTTTACATTTTGGCTGGCACCCAGACCAACAGCTTCAAAGAAACAAAGAGAGGTTTAATATCTTTGAGATTTATATTGTCATAGCTACAATTGTATAATTCACCAGACATTTTTGCATAATAGTGCTATAATTCCTGTTGTTAGAATTTCCTGTTGAGTTTAGCCATCATTATAACTAAATTGTCCTGCAGACTGTGACGGCAGGAAACACTAGAATAATATATTAATCACAACAAATTAAATGAGCAAATAGTTTAATAGGAGCAGAAGATGTGGGGGGAACATTGCAGAGGAATCTTACTTGGTCTGCTTCCAACATGAGGTTATTCTCTGCAGGATCGGTTCTCAACTTCAGAATCATTAACAACAGGTGTCAAGGAGTGACATCTACCTTGCTTTTTCAATAAAAATACCAACATTCTCTTAAAAAAACCTAGGTGACTGTGGCATTGATGCCTACACAGTCAGATGGGTGGCAAATTGGCTAGCTAGTTGCACCCAGAGAGTGGTGATGGATTGGTCATTTTTGACCTGGAGGGATGTGGGCAGTGGCGTCCCCCAGGGCTCGGTCTTGGGGTCTGTACTGTTCAACATCTTTATCACCAGTCTGGATGTGGGTGTGGAAAGCACACTGTTAAATTCAAGATGTGGGGCGAGGTGGGCACGCTGGAGGGGAGGGGTAGAATCCAGCTAGATCTAGACAAATTACAGAGGTGGGAGGATGAGAATAAGATGGAATTCAATGCAGATAAGTGGAAGACACTGCATCTAGGGAGAAGGAACCACCTATAGACTGGGGAACACCCTTCTTATCAACACAGTGGCTGAAAGGGATCTTGGACTCACTGTTGCCTCCAGGATGAACATGAGGCACCAATACAAGGAATTGGTCAGTAAGGCTAACCACAACTTGTCATGTATCTAGAGATGCATCACAAGCAGGTCCAGGGAGGTGATCCTTCCCCTCTATGTGGCATTTGTCAAGCCACAGTTGGAGTACTGCATCCAGTTCTGGGTGCTGTACTTCAATAGAGATATGGGTCCAGAGGAGGGCCACTCACATGGTCAAAGGACAGCAGGTCAGGCCCTATGAAGAGAGGGTAAAGGACCTGAATCTATTCAGCCTCCACAAGAGAAGTCTGAGAGGGGACCAGGGGGCCATTTACAAACTCACCAGGGGGTCCAGTGGAAATTGAGTGAGGCTCTGTTCCCTCTGGCATGACTGGGGGTTACTAGGAATAATGGCCATGAATTGTTAGAGAGAAGGTTCAGGCTGGATATCAGGAGATATTACTTTACAG
Organism: Crocodylus porosus; assembly: GCF_001723895.1. Taxonomy (NCBI): domain Eukaryota; kingdom Metazoa; phylum Chordata; order Crocodylia; family Crocodylidae; genus Crocodylus; species Crocodylus porosus. Next base: position 66,076,843 of record NW_017728947.1, on the reverse strand, counting down.
TTAGGGCTGCCAAGTTCTGGAATGGACTCCCAAGGGAGGTCGTGCTCTCTCCCACCTTGGGGGTCTTCAAGAGGAGGCTGGATAGATATTTGGCTGGGATGTTATGACCCCAGGGCTCATTCCTGTCCAGGGCAGGGGCCAGACCTGATGTTTTGTTTAGGTCCCTTCCAACCCTATGAAACTATAATAGTGCTAAATTCCCAATAAATGGGAAGAAGGGTTTGTTGGGATTATGTTTTGGAAAATAGGATCCTGGTACAGAACAGGGTTAGAGCCTCTATACTGCTTATAGCATGTTAATATTGACAATAGCAATGCTGTAACAGAAGTAGGGGATACATGGAACCAGAGACCTGGATGTGAAAAAGCTTGATATAAATATTAAGATCATTGTTTAATGCCTAGTGAGAAATGAGATGGAATGGTCAGTATTTTACTCATTGACTTAAGATCAGTTGTAAGTGGCAAACAAATGGCAGAATCAACTGTATACGTGCTCCGAGTGGGTAGGTTAGTTAAGAAATATGTGCACGATTCTGTAGTAATACAAGTGTAGCAAAACTATTGCAGCACTAACTCTGTTTCATTCAAGAGCTAAGTTAGAGTGTTTTGACTAACTCGTTTCACTACAGGATCATGCAGGGATGACAGATCCTAACAGCTGATGCACACTTTCCTAGCAACAGCTGCCCTTCCTTTTTAAAACTATGAAAAGGTTTGTTTGTCTTTACCTATATATTATATTTCCTTACATACCACACACCTCCAAAACAAGATACACACCTTGTTTCTGGGAAGACAGAATGAAGCAAAAAAGATTTTTCTGGAGTTATGGCTATATACAGAAGGGACAGAGCCATGAAGCTTTAGTTAACTCATCCGTCTTTTTTCCTTAGCTAAAAGCTGAAGACCTAGCTGCTGCTGAAGACTGGTCTTCATAGATGGAGTTCTGGTTTTGAAAAAAAAACTAAGAAACACTCTTCAAGTTGATAAAATTAGGAGAAGAGAGACCAGGAATAGCTAAAAGCAAAAGTGCCAAAAGAAAGTTAGTTTGGTTAGTGAAACATGAAGGCCATTAGAAAGGACAGATGATCATTAACACCTTTGTGAAGATCAAAGCTTTTAAGTTAATTAACTCCATCAGCTGCCTGAATAGAAATGCCACTGCTGTTATGAGCAGAAATCAAAGACAGAGTAGGAATTAAAGCAGGATGCCTCTGTTCTGGGCAGAAAATCATCTTCCCTGCTTAAGACACATATTTGGAGGGCTGATTTATGGGGAAAAAGGTATGTGTACTATGTGAGTAAAAGTGGTATTAAAAATATCTATTTACTTCAGGAACAAAAGCTAAATACTTCTTAATGATCTTTTTTTCTTTTTTACTACATATTATAGGATCATAATGTTGGAAGGACTTCATCTGTTCCAACCCTCTGCTTTTCTTTTAAGTGATTATTTTATATCAATAAACATAAACAGAAATCTGGTACAAACTGAGAATAAGGTCACTGCTTCTCTCATATATTGGCAGTGAGTATGTAAAAAAATCTGGTACTGTAGTATGGATGTGTTTGGCTTTTAAGTCCCAGAGAAAGTGATGGCAATTTCAATTTAATGCTTACATACAGGACCTAAAGCTCTCGACGACTACTACTACTACTACTACTACTACTACTACCACCACCACAAACACACACCTCTCCCTGTTCTAACTCATGGCACTTCATAGAAAGCACCATGAGTGAGATTGACTGCCCCCCACCACCCAACCCAACAGACATTCACTGTTGAGTTGTGGGGGCAGGGAGGGGAGTATCATGCTCCACTTTGGAGTTGATCCAACAGAGGAACTACTTGCCTTAAACCTTTCTCCCTTAGCCCTATCTCCTCTACCAGCTCAGTTGCAGAATGGGAGGGGAATGAAGGGAAAGGAAGGAGCTCTAGGCTGGGGCCTGAGAGGGGGTTTGGGGCAGGGCAAGGTGGGAGGGCTCCAGTCAATCTACCCTCTCCCACTCCAGCTCAGGCTTGGCAAATCCCAGCCTGGAGATCCCTGCCCTCCCTTCTCCCCACTCCCATCTGGTAGATACACCCCAGCCCTATCCCCAGTGCTATCAGCCCAAGTCCAATTGTGAGCAGACAAAAGTTAATGAAGATGCTCTGATTTGGAGCACCTTATCTGAACCCTCATTAGATGAGGGTTAATTTGTCATGAGAATGGGTACTTTTAAAGTGTTCTGCAGCTTTGTGCTTCTGTTAGGGCACAGAAGTAGAGTGCTTTCAGGAGGAGATTGTGCAATAAATGCTACTTCTGTCAGTAGCCTATGTGTTTGTATACATACTAGCTGAACCCAGCTTCACTGCAGAAGATCAATTTAAAAAAAAATTTTTAAAAACCTTTTGTTATAATCATCAACTTCACTTTATGGTTTATGCATCATTGCCTGCTCCAACTTCAAAAACTTTCAGACCATTGTTTCCATCTTTTTTCTTCTCTTGTAGAATGTAATTGAAATTTTTGATATGGGTTAGCTACCAATCCCCACAACCTGGCCTCCGGATCTGGCCTCCAGAATAAGAGATTTAATTTATATAGATTTTATATATATATACACCTCATTTTTATATGTGTAAGTCTGAAACAAGATTTGCTTGGTAGTATTTTTCTTGGACCAACTCTACAGTTGGGAGAGATGTTAGATAAATTTGGGGCACAAGATCTGGGAAAGAAGCAGTTCTAACTTTACCTAAACACCATTTTGAACAATTACTTTCATTTAATTCTGTTATATAGATAAAGTGATTACTTTAAAAGGGAGTGGCCTGTAAACCTATGGAACAAAGAGAAGTAACAAGTAGTCATTACAGACCATATGGACCATATTTGTGAAGAGAGGGATGTCAGAAGCTCTGAAAGAGTGCACTATGCTTATCTAAAACTCCTCAGGACTGTTGTGTTCTCCATGAGATGTATATATGTATCTATTCAGAACTGAATGTCTATCAAAATCATAAATGTTAAAATGAAGATGAAAAGTGTTAAAATAAAGTCAATTTGTGTTTTAAGGATTTAATTCTGAGTGCATTTGAGCACAGGCCTGTGTAGTTTTATGGCTGTGAAGAAGTTTGCAGCTGGTTGAGATAATTCAGGCAAACTTAGCCAGATATCTTTCTAAAGGCTCCACAGGTAACGTTGCCATGTCACACTCCCTTCAGAGCATCTGTTATCAAAATCAGCATCTTGTGTCATTCTTTCATGTTATCATTTAGAAAGTTACAGTTTAAAAGTTCAAGGTCTGTGAAATAGTGTGATGGATTCACTATTCTGAGGCAGCAGATGAAGGTCCAGCTGGCTGGATTGTCACCAGAAGAGATGATGAAGATGGTCTTAAGTTGGCAGTCTGACAATCTTTAAGTATTGTCACCACTAGGAATCTTCCTGAAATCTACGATCCCCTTGAAATAAGCCTCAAGAACTTGCTGGATCTCTGTGAGCCCTCCCAAGTAGAAGTGGTTGCGTTATTTTAATAATTTTTTTAAAAATCAGAAAATGCCAGTTTATCAAAACCAAAACTTGGTGTGGAAAAGTATCTCTTTGGAAAAAAAAAGTAGTTTCCAGGTCTCAGGTGGAATTTCTGGTCAAAACCATAGAGAGAAAAAACAACTGTTACCCTAGAATAACTAATACACTGATGTCAAGACATTAATCTCACAGTTGAACAGCGTTTGAGTTCGATGTGTGAATTAGGTGGAGCAATGACTAAAGCTTTGGCAAGGTGCTAATCACTAGGCATTCTAGGCAAAAGCTCTATCACCAGCTTATTTACTACCATAGGGCAGAATTTTGAAAGAACTTAGTTTCCTACCATGGTAAAACCAAAATGTATTTCATTAAAGTTGCTTGCAAATGGCATTTTTTCCAATTAGCCACATATGACTAAGAGATTAAAACTTTTGCTTCAAATTTGCTTCATATAGAATCATAGAAGTAGTGTCGGAAGGGACCTTGTAGAACTTCAAGTCTGACCCCCCGCCTGGGCGGGAGAAAAGACTGGACTCAAAGGAGTCCAGCCAGGTAGTCATCAAGCCTCTTCTTAAAGATCCCCAGGGTAGGAGCCAGCACCGCTTCCCTTGGAAGTTGGTTCCAGCTCCTAGCCGCCCTAACTGTGAAGTAGTTCTTGCAGATGTCTGATCTAAACCTACTCTCT
>NW_017728947.1:66048367-66071632 GCF_001723895.1 Crocodylus porosus | reverse complement strand
CAAGGGCCCTGCAATAACCCCAGCTAGCTCCCTCAACACCCTGGGGTGGAGAGCATCTGGACCCGCTGACTTGAACATGTCCAGCCCCTCCAGAAGCTCTCTAACCCGGTCCTCCCCAACCTGAGGTCTGGAGGCGTTCCCCTCGAGTCCATCTGGCATCACGGTGGGGAAGTCTCGGTCTATATGTCTTTGAACAATGAAAAAATTCAAATTTGAATGAACCTGTAGCAAATTGTTGAGTTTTTTCCCTCTCCTTTGCAAATAAGTGCCCTATTGTGAATATCCATTGTTTTATATTGTATAATTATTATGTTTATATTGGTTTTTACTGTTTTATATTACAGTTTTACTGATTTTTTTTTTTTTACTGAAACTATATGATTTAGGCCTACATGTGTAAGTTAGCATAAGTCATGTCAAGCCCCCATCTTGTAACGTCAAGTCTCCATCATGTGTCCCCTGCCTGGGCATACCTTATTGTAACTCTGTTGTAACTGTGTGACTCATGACCCTCCTCCCATGTAAACTGGTTCTGTGAGTGAGTGGGAGATTGACAGACAGTGGCAGTAGGTCTAAAAATAGCTCCCTCTCAGTGACTGAACTATCAACTCAACAACCCAACCATCACCCTGCATTGACCCTCCCTGGCTCAAGATTTGGAAGATGAAGACTGGTGCAGAAACCAGCCAACCCACCATTACAGACACCTGAAACTGCATGTCCTAGCTTGGAGTGCACATGCTCAGTACACCAGGGGATGACCCTTGCCTGGGCCTGCCCCTGCCACTAGGGTCATAGAAGGTCTGCCCTTATAAAAGGGGGTAGTGAAGACAGACCTAGTGGAACACCCTCTTCATCTGGACCAGCACCATACCACACCACCTATCCACCCAGAGGCCCTGCTGGTGACCCCCGCTGGACAACACCTTGCTGGAAAAGACCCCGATTGGCCATCGAGGATGAACTTACAGCTCAGGATAGGTAGCTATTACCCACCTTCCTTCCCCAAGCAAAAGACCTGGACTTTGTCCCTACACACCTTGACTTCAATCCCTCCACCAAGCCTTTTTCTCTCCTGTTACCATTGTGTAGGTGTGTATGTGAGTGCTTGTGCATGTGTATGTGTAGGAACTAATAAATTATTGGGGCTGTGTAATGTGTTGTCTGTTTAATAAACCTGTTATTTTGAAACCCTGAGTTGGATTTTTTGTCTTATTAACCTCCCAACCCTCATCCTGGACTTCCTGGCTATCTCCCAGCTTTCTGCCTTTGTTTCCTGGCTGTCTCCTCCTTGCCACCGGGCTTTTTCCCTTGCTTCCACCCTTGCACCAGGTGACCCTGAGTAACCCCAGGGCACATTAACCCTAAGTAACCCCAGGCCCAAGTGACCTCTGAACTTGACTCACTGACTTAACCCCAGCTTCCCCTCTAGTCTGCTGGTTCTAATCCTGGCACTTTCACTCTCTTATTTTTCCCTCTCTCATCTTAACCCCCATCTATCTTCCTCCTTCCCCTCCTTTTGGAAATCTTTGACTCTTGATTCCCATTCCCATAGTCACCAAGCACCCTAGGTACCCCAAATACCCCAAGCACACACATACACACCATACCACCCAAGTTAGGAACTCACTTGTGTATATGCATAGGTGGGTGGTGTGTGTGTGAACTGGCAACTATATATATCATTGTGTGCATGATATACAAATTAGTGATCCGTGTAGTATTGAATGTATGGGTATTGATAACTGATTTTTGTCTAATTTTTGGTGTGTATTGTGTGTATGTGCTTGAATTGGTGATAGGTATGCTTGTGCTTAGATTGGTAATCTTGGATGTGTATGTTCTGAGTTGGTAGTGTGTGTGTGTATGTGCCTAATTGTTTTTTGTGTGCATATAAGTGCAATTGTGTCACACCTTCCTGTCTAACAGCGCAATTTTGGGATCCTGAGAGTTAGCCTGGCCCCACAGGCCAACGCATGTACATTTTGAAAAGCAACAAAAAACAGAATAAAAGCAAAGTACTGGACAATCATTTGCCAATTGTATTAAGTATTAACTATTGGGTTTTTTTCTATTTTTGGTAGTATATCTAACAAGCATTTTTGTTAGGCTCTGATAAAATGTAAACTGTCTTCTAATTGCTATTATTTCCTTTTACTTAGGATATTCTCTGTCTTCTGGTATATTAAGAAAGAATTTCTGTTTGCATCCATTCAATTATTGCACTATAATTTTCACCTCTACTCATTAATTTCTTAAAATAAACAGAATAACATATTCTGTGGAAACAACAAAAATAAAGGACCAAGAAATGCAAAAGACTCCCCAAATATTATAGCATATGAAGATATTTTAAAACCGTAGAAGCTTGAATGTTAATACATAAACAACCACATGTAAAATATGTAAACATTTATTGAGGTTTGACTTACGTATTGCATGTTTTATATGACAATTTGGTAACTATTCAGAATTAATATTAGTTCAGAGCAGATTTGCAGCATATTTGGAAAAAAAGTTGTAATTATTTCAGAATACAGTCACTATAAGTCGAGTCTGACAGAGTAGAACAGATGTGTCCACCTGTTAAGAGACCAGGCAATCACCGCTTGGGATGCAAGATGTGACTGAAGTCCATAATGGGAGCTACTTAGGAATGCATTCAGGTTAGCAGGAGGTAGTAGAGATTCTGATTACTGTATCATTCTGTTTTTTCCCAAAGCGATCAATGAGTTGAATTAGACAAACTGAATGGTACACTTAGGACTACAGAAGGGGATGAATGCCTTACCGTAAGTGAAAACAGTGCAGAAATTACTCCAGTCCTTCAATAATGACGAGAAAGAAGATACAGGAAGTTCCACAGGGGCAACTTTATGAACAACGTGATCCAATAGACTCTAAAATCTTCATTTATTCTCTTTAAATGGGACATCCTGAGAAACAAACACAATCATTGGTTCAGCCATTTTAGCATAGTTAGTGTGTGATTGACTTCTTTTTGTGACACTTTGTTAAGCTGAGAGACTGAACATCCAAGGTTATGACAACAGGTAACACTAAGTTAGTTTTAACTAACTTTAATAAACCTGGGTTGTGTTAAGCAAGATAATATTTATTTTGCAAAATTTTGCAAAATATTTATTAAGCAAAATAAATATTTATTTTGGTCTTCACTAATCATAGTGGAGAGAGGCATGGGATAGAAGGGATATTTCCATATATTTGATTTTGGAGGCTACAGTTTCTGCACAATGTTGATCTAAAAGTCCTATTATCTCCATTCAGAACTTTATTTAATTTAAAAATACATCTCTTTGTTAGGCAGTTTGTATTTTTTTAAAAAAGGAAGTGTTTACTCTGTTGTTCTGGTCAAGAAAATAGTTCTGCAAAAAATGGCCCCTCAGTGCTCATTTTTACTCCATCTGTCTGCTAGTTCACAGCCAATTTAACTGACCAAATCACATTTTTACTATTGCCTGCACTGCAGAACAAATGCAGTTGAAGGAAAAGCAAACCACATTTTATTCTACCTTGAAGTTACCAATCTAAATTTCAAGTCTTCTTGTTGTTCTGACTCTTGTTGGTGTTTAGGAAAGAGGGGCAATTACCTGAACATTAACTAATGCTTCAGGACATGTTATTAACACTTATTAAAAATCTACTTGACATTTTCTAAGTTCAGCAAATAGATTATAGAAGTTCCGTAAAGCAAATGTGATTTTTACAATTTTTTTTTTTACAATTTTTGCTATAATTTTTGTTTCACTTACAATATGTAACACCAGTGAAAAAGCAGGTAAAAAGGGAAGATCCAAAATGACAAGAGCTGATATGGTGTCAATGCCCTATTACAGGGCAGTCCAATTTCTAAGTGGCTGGTGGCTACAGGCTGCCCAGCCACGCACCATATGGGCTGCACCATAACCCTGGGCCGCATACTGTACTATATGAACCTCTCCACTTCCCACACTGCACTTCAATTCCCATGCCCCACCCCACCATGGCTGCAAGGGCTACTGGTGATTGTGCTGCACCACTGTATGGATGTGATACACCACTGAGGCCCCCCTGCTTGCGATGCATGGCCACTCCCAGCTCCCCTTCATACAGCAGTGCACTGGTATAGGTGCCATGTGGGATCCCCAGGTATCCTGGGCCATGGGCAGCCTCCAGCCATGGCCATCATTAGCCCCATGGGATGCATTGCTTTGCACTACTCCTAGGGGTGAAGGCAAGCAGTAGAAACCAGAGGAGGGAGGGAGGAGTGCAGGGACTCTGGCAGCAGCAGCAGGAGAGCAAAGGAGGAGTGGCACCCAGACCAGGAGCCTGGAAGCTACATCCCAGAGCCTACATGTAATCTGCAGGCTGCCACTTAGACAGCTCTGGCCTATTTTAATCCCAATTGCAGAATTTCATAGATTTCATAGACATTATGGCTGGAAGGGACCTCGTAAGATCATCATGTCCAGCCCCATGTGTCCAGCCCCATGACTAAGGGGTAGGAAGTCAGCTAGGGTCAAAGGATTCTAGCAAGCTAAGCATCCAAATGTTTCTTGAAAGTGTCCAGAGTGGGTGCTTGCACCACCTCTGTGGGGAGTCTGTTCCAAGCCTTGGGGACTTGGGGGCTCAAACAAGTCAAAAGATTACATGAGTTCTAGTACTTCCATTGCTAATATACCATGAAGGTGTGGGTATTGGTGGCAATTCTATACTATTTTAGCAGTGGTGAGGATCTGAAGCTGGTTACAAAGGGAATGATCATACAGATCTCTTCCTGAGGCACAGTAATTTTTTACTGTAATGGTTAAAGGACAGATTGGCCTTTTATGAGGCTATATCTAGGCCAGCATCACTGAGAACCCCTATGCACTGGATGTCATGGTCATATAAAACCAGTAAGAGATATTGTAAAAATTCTAGGGATATCATAAAATATCTAGAGCTGTTGCAGGCCCCTAAACTGAAGCCTGCAATGAAAACTACTAAAGATATAGGGCCAGTGCCTCAGCCACTGGCAATTGGCTGAAGTGTTCTGATGCCAGTGCAATTAGTTCAATAAAGACCAGCTGAGGATCTGGCCCCAGATCTATTTTGTTTGTTTGTTATTGACTTTGTCCTTGTATGTCTCCTGCACAAATCAAAACTTACTTCCTTCTTTAAGAAAGACTGAAGTTTCCTAAGGTACTGAATAATGTGAGGTAGAGGACTTATGGATAACATATTGATTCATTTTGTATCTGTTGATATTCATTGGAGGATATTATAAAGATCACTTGACACTGGACATGCTCAACTTTTGCATACGGCTTGATAAACCTTTGTCTTATATGTTATTGTAAAAGTACTATGAGTTATTATTGTCCTGAATGTGAACAAGAATATCACAGAGCAGGATAAACCTTGCCTATAAAAAGCAGGAAAAACTGTTATAGTTTAGCATGACATCAAATATTAGTTACTATGTAATGTTTACCAATTTTATTAGATTTGTTTCAGATAAATTGTATTGGATACCAAGTCTCAGCCTAAAAACCACCTGGAAATATTTCCAGACATAGGTGAGGAGTTATGTTAGGGATGAGGGAAATCTCTTAAGAGCTTTCATCAAAAACATGAAAGCATTCTGTGACAAAAGGATATGAAATTTCAGAGGACTAGTGAGCCTCAAACTCTACTCTAAAATCCCTCTTCTAACTGGACTAGACCTTAGTATAAAGAATATCAGTCTATCATAGACAGACAATCCTTTTTTACTGGATTTTAACAGGGAAAAGCTGGTTGAACAAATATTGTATCTCAGTTGGTACTTTACCCCCGGAAGAGATGGTTATAGCATTTGTTGGTTTGGGTTGCATAAAAGAGAAAAAGTCTTGAATTGCTAAGCCCAAGTCCAGAAGTTATAGTTATTGTGAGGTAAGCATGAAGCAAGTACTCTACAGCCATAACCAAACAGTTAGGGCGTATAGATTGCTGTACAAATCATAGGTCCCACCCCACGATAACCCTGGATGGATGTGGTATCAGACATGGTTAGAGTGCCATAACAAACATCTGTGCCAGATCCCATTGCAACTCTTGTTAGGTTGCATTATGCTGTCAATGCATGGGGCTTTGCGGCACCCCACTCACCCCTGCTCTCCCAGGGCAGTGCTCTAGCCTTGGCCTGACCTTATGTGGTCTGCCCAAATGCTGGACTGGTCCCATCTCTGGCTGTCACTGACAAGAGTCAACAAAGCCTCTGCCCCCAGGGTAACCTGGTTCAGTCTTCCAGTTAGCATAGATCCATCCATACAAAGAAAACTTCTTATTGCTGAATTTGGAGGTGACTAACCAGTGGAGTCCAGGTGACATGGGAAGAGGGGCCACAAGCCTCTCAAGTGAGAATGAGAACCACTTATAGGAAAATACAGCCACTGCTTCCATCCATCCAGCTTTCCACCCATTACCTTGCAGACAGAACTTCACCCACATTTGGACACTGAGACCCTCTGGGCACCACTGTGGATCATGGATGGCCCTATCCTGTCCACTGCCACCCACTAACCCTGAGGATGCAACTACCAGTTTGGGAAAATAAATAATTGAATTGCCATCTGGGGCAAGGAATACACCCAGCACCACCTCCAGGTAAGGAATCAACTCAGAGATGTCTTTAGATGCATCACCCAGCAGATCTGCAGGCAGGGGCACAACAGACACTGGTTGCACTGTCTCACCAAGACCACATTGATGAAGAGGCAATATTATCATGTGCTTGATGCTAGAAAGTGGTCTGTGGGCTGGAGGCAGAGTATACCATTTTACAAGGACCTGTGCCACTTCCTCACCATGAACAGAGCAGTAAACATACCTACACCCATGTGAGCAGGGGTGTTCTGGAGGTGACACCCATAGGGACCCTGCCAGAAGAGGCATAGAGAAACCCCAGGACACTGTTCCCCATACAGAGACCACAGCTGCTCTGTGATGGTAAGGTTCATCTCAGCTCCATGCAACGATGATGAGGACCCAGGCTCAGAGGGAAATATGGAGCTTGGTGGGGGGGTGGGGAGGGAGGAGGGAGAAAGAAAGGGGAAGCAGGAATACTGAAGCCACCATAGGCCACTCCCTGTGGTCATAGCCCTGTCAGGCCAGTATGGCTGAGAAGTCCACAAAAGGGCTGTGGCAGGGGGTGGGGGGATGTTGGGGTGTAGGAGGAGGATGAATTACCTGCTTTCCCCTCACCCCTGCCCTCTTCTGCTGTAGCCTGGAGCCCAGAAAAAATGCTATGTTCTCCCCTCCCCACTCTTGTGTGCTTAAGAGGGCATTTCCCATTCAATGGGATCATAAATCTATGTCCTTGCCTTTTTTCTCAGGGCCATGATGCACCCCATGGGTGATTGGAGTCTAACCACAGATACCTCAAACACTTACATGTAAATAGCTTCCCCCCGCTCCACCCTCCAATACACTCACAGAAAGACCTTGCTAGCATTTTTTGAGCTCAGCAGGCAAATAGAAACCAGCAGTTTTGGCAGAGACAGAGACAGGACATAGCACGCAGCTATGTCTGACAGTGCTGCGGTTGCAGTGCAGCAGGAATGAGGCAACTGTCCCCTACCTCCCTCCTTTCCAGTCTAGAAAAGAGATGCATGTGATGGAAAGATTCTCATACGGGAACCATTATCTCAGCGTCTCAGCTGCCAGGGTGACTCCTGGATCATATACCTGGACAGGCTGGCAAGTAGCCCTACAGTACTTTTTCTCCTCCTCTCTGATCCAATCCATGAGTGAAGTCCAATAGGCACTGACATGTTCTGATTCTCACAGCACTGGCATTCACTCTATTGACCCCTCAGGGCAACTCCTAATCCCCCTTCTGCAGTCGTGGCCCATTGCTGTCCCAGACCCCCCAGCACAATTAAAGCTAAGCAATCCGTTCCCCTTGCCTGCAGGCTCTGCATCTGTGCACAGCAGGCCAGCTTGTGGCAGCTAGCATGGTGGATCCCAGATGGGCAGCTGAACACCTGCAGAGTGCATGAAAGTTATGAGTACATGGTGCTGGTGAAATAAAGAAGAGTTTTTACAAACTCCGGTCACAGCTTCTGACATCCAGCCATGTGGATTTCTGAGGCTAGGGATTGTGAAACTGTTCTAGGCAGGAGTGGTGGTACAGGCTGCTGACCAGCCCTGCACTACATGGTGAGCTCTCTCCAGGGACTCTTCCCTGTGAGGACAGGAACAGGAGTCCCAAAGGGAGGACCCCAGGATGGTGGCCATGAGGGAGTGCTCCCCACTGTGCCCTGACTGGAAGATGCTGAGAGTGAGGGAGAGCCAGGATAGGAGATGTGGCACTTGAGAGCCATTGACCTTTGGTCCCAGGAGGCGACTGGCAGGGCCTGCTCCAGGGAGCAGTTGTGGGTGAGTGGAATGGCTCCAGGATGCCCAAGATTCATTGCTGGGGCTGTCACAGACATCACCCTCTCTTTCAGGCCAACTCTGTATCCCTGAGCACTGGCAGTCACCTGTATACCCAGTCCCTCCAAGCAGTTTCAGGCCAATCCCAAAGGGGCACTGGATTACTCAGAGAAGAGGGCAAAGCATCACCAACCAGCCCTCCAGGCCAGGGTAGCTTCTGGCAGTAGGGCCTGAAATCCCCTGCCTGTCTACCTGCCAGCCAGGAGACCAAGAGGGGAGCTCCTCTGCTTTCTGTGGCTCCAATCCTTGCCTGGGGCCCAGTGCAAGGGAGCGGGGCAGCCTTTGTGGGCATAAACAGCTCCCCATCTCCTGACATGAGCGAGCACCAGACATCAGTGAGGGTCAAGTGTCTGTGGTCTTTGAAGGGGGAGACATGGCCCTGGGGGCTGAGGGGCTTGGGGTCCCATATGGGAGAGCCAGGAGTCCTCAACGCTTGCTGTAGCTATACCTTCTGATATGCACCCCTCACCCCCATTCCAGCAACCACCTCCTGGTCCACAGCTCTCTCAGACAGACATTGGGTCCAAGATCATACAGCTGTCTAGCTACTACATGGGGAAGTCTCTGGTCTTGACTCCAGACCTCTGAAAGTAGGATGCCAGGTCAAAAGCCCCCTACCCCATTTCTCCACCCTAAAGTTTCATGTGTTTTGAGTTCTGGGGTCAGGAACCCCAAACCCTCTTCCAGGTTCTGTTGTGCCTTTCTCAATTCTCCACCCCCTCCCCACTGTGTCCCCTCCAAAAGTTTGCTGTTTTGTGTTAATTGGTAGGAGGGACTAAGCTAAGACATGGGCAAAACCTTCAACAGGTTTTTGTTATTAAAACAGTTAAAGTTTGGCAACCACAACATTTCAAACTGAGGCACGTCTTATTCTTATATCACATTCTCCTACACCTTGGTGTGTGCCCCTGGGGAAGGGGCTTGGGGAAGGAGATTGGCATTGGAGATACGTAGGGGGTGCACGTGGGTGCATGTGCATCCCCTGAGCATGGCAGTGCACCCCCTATGAAAAGGTGCTGCTGACAGTGTCGGTGGTGCCTGTGGCTGGTCACCACTTGCCACCCCCTACCCCACCGCTGACACCGCTGGCAGCATCTATGGGAGCTCCCTGCTTAACTCCACCATGCTCCCGCCATCACCAGTGCCGCCATGTCCCCCAGCTGCCAGGGGCATGTGTCGTTCATGGAGATGGGAAGGATGATGGTACCCAGCCAGCCTGGACTGCGGGCAGCACTACTTGGAATTGGAGACCCATGGCCTCATATCAGAGAGGCACTCAAAGCCCTTCAGCCCTACTCATTTGGGGAGGGCTCCTGGTCCATGTGGAAGAGGAGCTAGTTGGCCAGGGCTTTGCAGTCTGGAAGGCTACTGCTGTGTGGGGCTGGGGCCATGAATATCAGTGGGAGAAGGCAGTGGGGCGAGGGGATACAGGCATTTGGGACACACACATGCACAGAATCCAGGTGACAGAAACACACACACAGAACCCAGGTATCTCTCTCTCTCTCTCTCTCACACACACACACACACACACACACACACACACACACACACACACACACACACACACACACACACAGAAGCACACAAGCACACAAAACCCAGACGTCACAACGGCAGTGGCTTGGGGCAATTAAATAGTGGTGGGCTCAGCTGTTTGGGTCCACTCAAGAGTCTTTGGGAGCTTGTGGGGCACTGTGGGAGGCATGCAAGATTCCCCTCTTCCTGCTGGGCTCAGCCTATGCAGGCAGGCTCTGACCCCTGCCCCATGGAAAGGCTAATGTCTGTTGTATTTGTTTCCAGCCTAACCTTGGGCACTTAGTGTAAAGCTTGAAAGTTAGAGCACTTCTGTGAATGCCTGTACTTAGCCTGAATGTGTGATCAAATAGGGAGAAAGCTAAGTATTCTTTGAACCACTGATCTACCATAGGAAAAAGAAAGGGAGAAAGAATGCATCTATATCTTTCCAAATGTTATACCTATGAAGACATGGGAATAACATTTTTTATACCTTTCCTCTCAGAGGATAAGCCTGTACCACATGGAAAGGTATGACTGCAGTACATACAGGCAATACCCACTCTTGCTTTAAACTACTTAGCACTGGAGATTCAGTGACATGACCTGCATAAGTCCCTTGGGAATCTTGATTATCTCCTTGCATTGCTAGCCCTCAGTGGTCTCTGTGCTCTCAACTCTTCACTGCTTTTTTTCTGTGATTAAAGATCATTTGGATATTCCTACAAATGCTTCAGTTGCACCTCCTCTTTGTAATGCAGGTATGCCCTTAAAGTGAAGATTTAGTAGCTCTCTTAAATACTAACACACATGCCCTAAAGACTGGTGGCAGAAATGCAGAAAGACTACACCAAGTAATTAACATTGTTACCGTTTACCATTTCCCAAATTCCCATTTGGAACTTCAAGAATGGTAATAAGTAGCAGGTAAAAAAAATTGCATATATTCAAAGGAATCTGAGATGAGGTTTTTCTCTAAATATAGTCTCTTATAATTTAGAGATGAGGAAAAGAGGAGATCATTCAAAAGAGCTTGCTAAAGAAAATATAGAAGCAAGCTAAAAAGATCAGGCAATTTGTTGTGACCAATGGGCCAGGAAACATTATCAGTAACCTATCCAAAAAGTGTCATTGTTGTTTACAAGCACCAGTAAATTAGTAGTGAAATTTTTAAACCTTCTTGAAGTGCTATGGAAAAAAAGCCTTTGCAAATATTTCATGTATGCCTTTTGAAGCAGTGTAAAGGAAAACTATTTTTAAAAGATATCTGGATGGTAAGATACACAGCAGAAGAGGGTATGATACTACTCAGGAGAAGAGAAGAGGGTATGATTCTACTTAGTAGCTTGACTTAAAGCATTTGAAAGACCAGCAATAAAAGCTTATGTAGTAGTACAATTAGAGAAAAACTGAGTTTCTGAGTGGGCCAAACTTTCAAAAGAGTTCACCTCTAATGTTACATGTGCACACGTGGTCTATACTCATATGCAAGGAAATTATCAAGCAGAGATGAAAGGGACATGTAGTAGAGCTAGCTGGGAAATATTATTTTTCCTGTTTCCAAGAGCCATGAGTTTTTGGAGGCTAACAGCTTCTGAAGAACTAGTTTCTTGCTATGAAAACTCGTGCCTTTTTAAACCACTTAGTTTCTATGGTGCCATCCTTCTCTCCCTTAGGTCTGACTTCTGCCTAATATGGCTAACCAGCTGTCTACTTTTCCTGTCAAAAAGAAACATTTCATTTGATCAGTTCTCCCCCCAGCACTTCACACCCCTAATTGTTCCTGGTTCTGGTGAACAGCCAAAAGGCAACATTTTATTTTATTTTGGCCAAACAGAAACTGAAAAATGCATGTAACAATAATAAAATGTTTGGGTCCCCCCCAACTTTAAAAAATACAATTGGAAATGGAAATGCTCTACAGAAATTCCTGTTCTGACAAAGATTTTCCATTGAAAGAAGTTTTGAAAGGGATTTTAATATACAGACAAGTATTTGATATATGGCTATAAACACATTCCTGTAAAATCTTTTTTTTCCAGGAGGTGATCTAATATCAGATGCCACTTTTACTTTGGGTCTTACTATTAAGATCAAAATTTAACCAGTAATCTGGCATTACAAATGATTTTTTTTAGTGCTTTCCATTTCTTGTAGACATTCTTTATTTTCTCCTGACTTTAGCTGCTTTCGTAAAATTCTCAGGACAGTTCCTATGTAGTTTTCCTATTAAAATTATTGGTTTAATTTCCTCCAGCTATGGCTACTTCTAACAAACATCCTTAGCATGCTAAAAAAAATGTGAACACCTTCTCAGCAGGGATATCTCCATATCGGTGGTTGTCAGCTCATTTTCCTGAAGGCTGTCATAGTCAGGAGTGAACTGATAAAGAAAAATTGCTTTTAATCTCATGCTTTTATTTAATTATTGCACCATTTTTGAATCAAGAGAGTTTTACTTTAAGGAATAATCAATTTTCTTGGGAAGATAAGATAAGGGAACATGCAACTAATATTGACAGTACATTTCCCAGCCTTCCTTACAGTTTAAATTTAGCTTTTACAAAGAATTCTATCATTAATTCTAATGTGATGGTTAAGTAGTGATAGATTATTACTTTGATTGGCATGACAATAAGAAGCTATGAAGAAACATGTTTTCTAATTAGAAAACATTTGACCGATTCTAAGTCTAATTTCATTTTATAATTAATCTTTACATTTACTAACTGGTAAAACACTCTGTACTAGATAATTTTAGAAATATTATTAAGGCCTAACATTGTTCTTCTAATAATAATTGCAATGCATGTTTTTTTAAAAAAAAATCTTTAATTGAGTCTTTGGTCTCTCCAGAGAGGAAACGTGTCATGAACTGAACCAACTTGTTTTACTTTTTCAAGTAATAATATTCAGTTGGGAGAAGTATGAGACAGTCAAACTCATTTTAATTTTGGCCTGAAAAAAGAAAACAAACCCAAGAGTAAGGATAAATGAATTACCATTGATATATTTTTAGCTACAGAATGTAGTCTAAATGGGAGACTTCAAATCTTCTTTTAGTACAAAGTTAGCCAACAGCTCCTGTCATTTTGGTCAGTAATGGCTGAAGGAAAATGCTTTCCTGTCTGAGCCTACAGACTGCAGGTTAAGCACTGTGATCCAGTAAGATTATTTTGTTGTGTTCAAGGCACGAGGAAGACATGCTGGTTTGAATAATGTTTTTTTTTCTATTGTTAGAATGAATAAAAGGTGTTTCTGTAAACACAACTGAGGAAGTCAGGATTGTTTTAAATGATACTTTTATTCCTGCTGAGCCATTACCATCACCTGCAGTTAAAATAATTATTTAAAACGTTCTCCTTTTAAAAAGAAGGAGTAGTTAGCAATAGACCTGTCTTGTTATGGTAAATTAACATCTGCAGTTAATATGATTCCCTTTGGTTGTAAACATCCTGAATTAAAGCTTGTTATCTCCTTTAGGAGGTATGTTTTTATGATTTCACCTGTTTGTGGAGAGATAATTAAACATTTCACTAAAGTACAGGTTGGATGAATATGATCTTATTTTAGCCACCACAGAAACGATGCAATGTTTTTATAACAAGCATTCTGTTTATTTAATTAGAAATTATCCTGAATTGAATCAAGAAAAAATGGCAAAAATGTCAATGAGGCCTCTCAGGCTGAGAACAACACTAAAGGAAGAAAGGAACTGAGTGCATAGCTTGGATTTAAACTGGTAAGAATAACTGGTGGAATCATGGATCATATTTCAGAAAATCTTGGGTTAATCAAGGAAGTAATGCCACAATGCTTGAAGTTGTAGGAAAAACCAAATGCAGTAAGTGGAGGGGTAGGATAAATGCATAGCATTTGGGCTTAATCCTGGCACACATTTTCAATTGGCTCTCTGTCCCATCTTGAACAGTTATCTCTGAAGTTATCTCTTGTGTGACAGGATAATAAGTTCCTTTGGCTTCTTTAAATGCAAATGTTCTAAAATGTCAGGACTCTGGGAGGGTCAAAACTTCTGTCGAGATTCTTGATACAGTGCATGTCTGGTCCTTGGCTAGGGAATGTAACTTCAAGACTTCTGGGACAGTTAGTTTGCAGCACTGATATCTTGTCCTTCCACCAAATTTTAGAATTAAACATCAGATTACCAAATGGCATAAAATGACCAAATATTGACTACTTGACAACAGTAGAGCTACATTGATCTTCATTATCTGAAGATCTGGCCCTGTGTTTTTAGCTCTTCCATGGCTGCTGCACTTAGTATGTAGCCAGTTCTCCAGTTTGTCCAATATTTCAGTGCCAGAGGTGACAGACTACATTGTTGTACTCTGGCTTGGCTGGCATAATTTTTGGTATCAGTTGGTTTTCTGAATACATTGTATGTGTTAATCTCATTCCACTTCCAAAGGAAAACATATTTTTTCTGTAAACATTCCTACAAATAAATTTATGATCCAACATATTGCATAAAACAAATACAGTCAGGCACCCAGTTAAAAAAACAAACAAACCAAAACAACGCCCCCAAACCCCTCTTAAATATCTAAATGAGTATTCAAGGGAAATTGCCCAGTCTTTGGGAATCTTTCTAATGAAATCTCCTGTATTTGGTTTGGGGAGGACAAAATATAAACTAATGGATATTTGTTTGTATTTTCCTAGAAATATGATTTAGAAGATCCCAGGAAGTGTATTTGAAAGTATTTTTGTAAATAATCTCTTTTGGAGGTGATGAATACAGTGATTGCAGCTTTTTTTTTTTTTGCAAGCTGCACATGAGTAAGGGATTTTTATTTGCCTCTTTCTATCCTATGGAGCATTTTCTGTTTCTCAGACGGCTGTCTCAAGATGAGACCGTTCTGAGCAAGGTCCTTTGGGTTTCCTGACCACTGCATTCAGAGCTATTATCCTTTCTTAGTCAATACTGCCCCCTTTTCCTATATTCATGCCAGTGGCAGATTGTTCATTCCAACCTTACCTTTACAAGAGCTCTCAATCCCTTTTGAGACTAGAATAGTTCTATGCATTTGCTCCAACAGGGTGCCTGTGAATGATGTCGCATAAGTTCTTTCCTGAGAGATTGAGGGCATCACCTCTATTATACTCCCAGCTAGTGCTAGAGTCCAAGGTTAGCTTCTTTTACCTGTGTCTGGGTTCCCACACCACAGAATGAAACAGCATTGCAAGACACTAGGCAGACCTCTGCCTTTCATGTTTAATTTTACCCTCTCTTTTCCCCCTCAGTGAATTCTAACCTGTGGTTCTTTGACTTTTGGATGCTGCAGAGCTATCAATAAAAGAAGTGGTCTCTTTCAGTATTTGCTGCAGAAGAGGTCAATATTTTCTTTTAAGAAAAAATGCACACTGATGACAATAATTAGGCAGACTGCATCAGGGTGAAAGGAAAACAGTTCATAAGCCAAGGTTCAGTTTAAGTGCTGAAGTTGGCATTATATTCCCTGCTCATTTAAAACCTGACCTGAGAATAGTAAAGAAGGTTGTTAAAGGGAAGTAGTTAAAAGTTCAGGCGATTAGGATTTATGCCTCCACTATTGTGAAATAAGGCATTTCTTCCTGAATCTAAGTACTGTTTCAGCCAATTTTCAGACTGAGAATGGACTGATTTTTGAGAGAGATTTCAGACACATTATATCAAAGGTGAGAGACATTCAGTGCTTCCCTTACATTCTTGTAATGGAACTATACCTTCCCAAACTCACCTCTGATTTAAATGTTGTGTAAAGTAACTTTAACACCTTACTTCCTGTCATCCAAATATACCAGTACAAGGAAAAAGCCTTAATTTTACAAGCATGTACACTCTATCCGTATTGAAATCACGTGGGGAATTGTAGGAAAAAGTATCCTGATTGTAGCAAGTACTTCTGCCCCTTGCTTGAAAAGGAATATAAAACTTACAACAACGTGTGTGTGTGGGGGGGTGAGCAACCTTTTTGGCAGGCATGCCACAAATTATCCCCACACCTTCTTCAAGTGCTGCTCTGATCCCTTTTGCTTACCTAATCTGCTGCTCACCTTTCTGCTAACTGCCCTCTGCTACCTGACCAAGCTGCTGTCTGCTTTCTCTTTCCTGTGAAAGAAACAGTGCCTCGTGTCTCATCTTCTCCTCCACTTTCTGCTCCGTGCCCTATCTGCCGTTGTGCTGCCTGTCCCCTTCCCAATCTGCCATGTGCCATACGCAGGGCTGTCCCTAGGGGGTGTGAATCAGGGCGACTTTGGGGGGCCTCATGGAAAGTGCCATACAGGACCCACTGCAGCTGCCATACACTGTCACCGCCAGGTGCTGCCTGCTCCACTTGGCAGAGGAAGGTGGGGCTAATGGGGCTCAACACCCCCGCAAATGGAGGGCAGCAGCAGGCATAGCCTTAGGCTGCATGTGGGCTGCTGCAGCAGGGTAAGTGGTGGGCACACTCAGCTACCCTGCACTCACAGCCAGCACCACAGCCAGCCCAACTGCATATAGGTAGTAAGTTTCTTCTAATCTTCTTTATTGCTCTGGGCTTGGAGCGGGGATGGGTGGGGAAGATCAAGACCCTCACAGTGCAGGACAGAGTAGGGTAGGGGAAGGGTGAATCATTCACCCCTGCCCCTGTCCCCTCCCTGATGCACTGCAGGGATTGTCCCATAACTCAGCCTGACTGGGACCCCATTCACCATGACTGGGGCCACACCTGAGCCAAGACATGGAGCCCAGTGGCTCCTCCAGGGGTGTGGGTAGGTAGCTCCTGCTGCTGCATGCACCACGGGGAGCCAAGGAGGGGGAGGGGGAGTTCCACCCTCCTCCTGGCTCCCCAACACCATGCCCCTGGACAAGCCTCCAGGCTCCAATTGTCCCACAGCCAGCCTGGTCAGAGCCCTAGTCACAGGGAATTGTGCTTCAGCTGGGCTGGATCATGGGACAATCAGAGCCTGGCGGCTCCTCCAGAGGCATGGTGCTGGGCAGCCAAGGGGGCAGGGGAGGGATTGTGGTCCCTGATCTTTGCACAGGCGAAGGTAGGCCGCAGCTGTGAGCTGCACTCTGCTCTGTGCCTTGCTGCTACTTCTTTGAAAGCAGCACAGCATGGTGCCATGTGCCTCGCTGCTGGCCTGCCCAGCAGCTGAACACACATAATAGCCTCTGCCGCTTTCAAAACAGTGGAAGCAGGGAGGCAAGGACCCCTCTGGCCTGGTGGTGCAGCCGAGACTGGCTCTGCTCTGGCCCCCAGCTCTGGGCCCCCCTGGGCGATGTGTGGCTGGGCCAGGGCAGGGAGGCAGCTGGGGCCAGGAGCTGACAGGGGCTGGGGTCAGGGCTGGTGCAGCCAGAGCTGGGAGTCAGCTGGGGCCACAAAGCATGGGACTGGGCAATGCTGCTCCCCCCACATAACCCTTTCCCCTCTCCCACAGACTTTTTCATTGGGGGTGGGGGAGGGTGCACGGGCACATTCAGTCCACCCAATTTTTTTTCTTCTTTCGCCTACGCTGCTCACCACTGGTCCCCACCAGGCCCCACATAGGCTGATATGCCCCAGGCCCTGCACACCCCTAGGGGAAGCTCTGGACATACACACAGGCTGCCTGTGCCACTTGTGGTACCCATGGCCACCCCTGACTTACAGCATGCTAGAGTATCTTATGAGGCATCCCCACCAGCGGGCACTGTACTTGTAACACACAGTAGGTTAATTAGATCCTTAACTGGCATGAATCAGTTTAGTTTCACTGACGTTATTGCCAATAGACTTTTGTTATCTAAAATGAAAATTAGACCCCCAAGGTTGAAGAGTAAAGAACAGAGACAAGATGGTCACAAATTGAATATGGCTAAAATCATTTAAAAGTTTTGCACGCCTTTCTTCACTGAATTTTTTGCAAGAGAATTTCTTGTGTTGATCAATTTGAACTTTAGAAATTCTTTGACGATTTCCTAAAAACCTCAGTAGAGAAAACGGAGGGAGCAGAATGTCTCTGAGGCAGCTGAGCAAAAACAAGGCAGCTGGCAGTAGTGAGCAACTGGGGAAATATTACTAATATTCTTTGGTTATAGTAAGATTTGTTCACTGTTATCAAGGAAATTTTCAGTGTGAAAGATTTTCCTTGAACTTTCTATGTTGTTGCAAAATAGTGACATCTGTTTAACGTCAGGTACAGGAACTTGTTCTCCTGTTTGGTGAACACAACAGCGTCTTTTCCAAAGCCTTGGCAAACAGGCAGAAAAATGTGATTATATATAATCCAACTGTATCCCATTTCCCAACAGATTCATTTTTATAGCATCTCTTTAATGAGATATTATTAGCTGCTTCAGAACTGTTTAATTAGAATGATGGCATGATCCTTAGATCAAGAAAAGGCTTATGCTCAGGTCAATCATGTTTGTTTAAAAAAAAAAGACAACAACTTTAAGTCATGACTTTGAACTGAATGCTAGAGGATTTCTAATCTAGTATCTTGCAGTAGTCAGGGTCAGATGAGAATAACTGCAGGTAGTTTCTTTCTTCCCCCTTTTTGAGGTAATATTATTAGTTATGTTTACCTATACATAATATGAAGGGAGGAGGGTGTAACCGCACATCTATGTGTCAATGCACACACATTAATACATATTTGCATTTTATGTTGGAGTGATATTCGACTGTAAATCTGTTGCTCAGAAGAGTCTGATCTTGCAGTAGCTATGTGAGAGAAAGGATGTACTCCATAGAGCAGAAAGAGGTAGAGGAAAATTCCACATGTCATTTAAAAAAAAAATCTCTGTGCATATGTTTCTCTGTATGAGTGCGTGTATAGTAATGAATACATATAAAACCAGTGTGATTCAAGGTTGATAATTCAGGTGCTAAGATGTTAGATAGAAGTTATAAACCTTTGTAAAACACAGATGTACACTAAAATTACAGGCGTCGTTTTAATCAAAAGGCAAATAACATTATTCTGATATTGATTACCAAAGTTACACTAATTGCTCCACTTTATAGAGTCTAAATTTTAAAGAATTAAAAAAAAGAAGAAGATATTGGAAACCCCCCTGTCCCGACTCTCTAGAATTCGTTATTTATTTGGCACTGTAATAAAAAGGCTACAGGTAAGTCATTGTATGCTATTAAGAAATCAATTATTCTTCCATAGTTTTGCACCTTATCTGTCTAGCATAATGTATGTCATCCTGGCTGATAGCTCCAATCTCCATCACTCCCTTTCTCTCAGTCTTTTGTACAGACCTATAATCATTCTATCATTTACCCCCAATGAACCTGCTGTATATATAGATTTCTGCTGTAAGACTCAATCTAATAATATATGGCTGCCATGCTTAAGTTACTATCTGCCTTGAATCTATTGATCAGTGTCTTTAGGCACACACTTCACATTTTCTCATAAACTTTATGGATCTCAAGAACAGACTTGTGGAAAAGTTTTCTATCTTGTTTTAATAGCTGCTCCTAATTGTAAATATTGAAGCAGAATCTGGAAACTATGAATGATAGGTTTCATTCTCATTCTTTCCCTGTAAACCTGTTGAAAAAAGTTATTGAATTTTAGGTACTAAACTATGTATTCTTATCACTTGCAATCCTGCTAAAGTTGGAAAAGATCCGTTACTCTATGGCAGTTAGCCCAAATCCCTAACAAATCAGGATTGTTACACTTAGCATACAGGTTTTCCAATGTTTTTTAAATGACTGATCTTGCATCTGGTTTACCTAATATATAGCTTAAGCCCAGGAAATTAAGGAACCTTTGGATATCTAAGAACTTGACCCCAAATCAATCTGAATTAATGTTTCAAGTCGTATTTATGTGAATTCAGGCTTGATTTTCTATTGCATTACATAAGTGTTACATCAGTGAATCTCTATTGCAATATGCAGTGTTATACATACATTTAAATTGACTAATGCTGTTCAGAATCAGATCCACAGTGGCAAATACTTTACTATAATCAAAATAGATTACACTACTGTAACCCTTTCTTCTACTCATTTTGTAATCCTATAAAAATATGTCTGAAAAAGTATTCTCTCTATTGACTAGGCAAGCTTACTATTATTACTACTGTGTCCTTTATATGATTTAGCAGCCTAACACTGGACTTGCATACTTGTACACATATTAGCTGGGAAGCATAACTCCTGTATTCATATTCTGAAACTTCATTCTTCTGCTATTTCTCTTCCTGATTTTCTAAGGCTCTAATTCTACCAATACTTCCACATTTATTAAACATCATGTGTACCGTGAATACACAGTTGAAGACCAATACTACGTAGACAAGACCTATGCAGATTTGCATCGGCTGAGGATGTGGCTAATTGAGGCTAACTGGAATATGGAGATGCATAAAAGTAAATGTATGCAAGAATTTGCCTAAACATTAACATAACCTTATTTTGATTGCCTAAACATTAACATAACCTTATTTAGATTTGATTTGATTTAATTTAATTTTATTTGCTTTTATTTGATTTGGTTTATTCAGCCAGATTTATAAAAAGAAATTTGGTACCACACCCATCAAGTCATCATTTTATTTATCTGATACTTCAGACTGCTGGTCTTGCAAGACCCCATACCATACCTCTGCATTGTTTAAGTTTCAACATTGTTTATAATTCTGAACACATTGCCTTTGCAGTTAAGCTTCTTGAATTAATTAGTTTTCAGTTCTGTTAAAAACTAAAAGATTATGACAAACTGCCTGAAGCATGATGACTGGCCTCTCATTGCAATTTACAAAGAAAATTAAATAAAGTAAATAAAAGTAAATAAAAGGTTTGGAAAATAAATATATTTTCTGTGATATAGGATGCTACTGCATCACTGTTTTCAAGTGACACTTCAGCTGTTCATGGTGTCAAGGACAGAAATGGGAAAAAGTGTATAAACTAAAAAGGCTCTGGAAGAAGTGTAAGAATTAATGCTGTAAGGCCAGAGAGTAAACAGCATAGTTGATACAGTACAAAAGGTTGATGGCATTAACTATTGATTTCCGGAGACATGGATGTAAATGCATAATGAACAACCATTAGAGTGAAGTGCTATACTTATTGGAACAAGGACTGAAACTCAGAGTCCCACCTCCTAGGTAGCTATACAGTATTTAAGTAATTATATACCCTTGGACAGCTTCAATAGGACAAAAGTAGGTACACAATATATTCCAGAATACAGTATAGCTCAGTAGTTTGGACACTCTCCTGAGATGTTGAAGACCTTTGTTTAAATCTCAAATTAGAGAGTGGATTTGAGTCCAAACCTCTGTTATCCCAGGTGAATACCCTGCCACAGGGCTGTCTATTTAAAAAAAAAAGAGTGTAGGACAGAAGCACCTTCTTTATATTTGTTTTTTTAATCAAGCTCCTTGCTTTTGTTAAAAAGGTCCAAAAATGAAATAAAGTATATATTTCTTTCAATTATTTTTCAAGTAAAAATATCAGTTCAAGTCAACACAGAACTTTCTTTGCTGGATTATTTGATTTTGCAATCAAACTGAAATGATGAATGATTTTCACACTGCTTAGGAGTGAAGAAATGTTGTTAAGAAGTTAATATCCAATACTCAACTTATACAGAATCTTATGTAATAAAGAGTGTAATGGTTTTCAATCACTTCTTCACCAGGAAGCTGTTGAAGCTCACATGAAACTGTTTCATGGCTGTCTGTTTGGAGGCCAAAGAATGGATTCCAAATCTCATCCATCATTTATTTAGGCCCAAGTAAACACGTGCCATAGATAATATTAATGTATTCCAAATGACATCCTATCTTTGAGGATAGTTCTGTAATTAGAAACTTGTATAGTGTAAAGGAGATTCATATTATATATCATAACTTTTGGAGGCAATTAAAATGTAATTGGTTTCTTTGTTTATGTTACTTAGTAAGGATACTGGAGTTATGTTTCTTATCATTTCAGGTTTCTTGTTAAAAAAACATCCAGGGAGTTTCATTTATTAATGAATGAAAGGACGTGTTTATCTTGCTACTGCTTAGAAAGCACTGAACAAAGCACTAACATTTCCTGATTCTCTTGAAACAGCTGAAAGCAGATCAACTAATACATAAAACAGAGACTAAGTATTTGTATGTGCAAGATGAGGATGAATTACTACTATTAGATCATGGGTGAAATCCATGATGCAATTAGGTGGAATGGATAGGCATTAAAAGGTGGGCATTCATTAAGAGGACCTTCAACTCTGAAAGATATGAATAAGTTGATAAATTTATCAACAATGTTATCTGTAGAAGAATGGTTAGTATCAGGAGCCTCATGTCATACTATTCAATCAAGACAAATGTGATTTGGCAGGCTCACACATCAAGTACTTGAAGTGGTTATGTCCCATATTGATTACAGTAAAAGAAAAATGGAGGATTTACTGTTCTATTTGTATGAGGAAACCGTATTATCTTGATTTTATGAAGTGGAAATAAGTTTTTTCATTATATAAATAGAGAATAACTACTTTGCCCTGTCACCTTTTGTTCCTTTTTCAATATTTAATATTTTTCAACCAAGGGTTATAATATAATGCAGTGAAGATTCCTCTATTGGTTTCCTCCTTTGTTCTTTAGCAAGAGGTCTTATTTAGTGTGCCCGCAACAAAGGATAATTATAAGAGCTCATTTTCAATAGATTAAGATGTTTAAGATCAGATATCATAAAGTGGTTACATTTTTTTCCCTTTTAAGTATATAAATGGGACAACAACTGATTCAGATTATCAAGGAAAACATTTTTGTGTCATAAAATGCCAGTTTGTTTCCAATAAAATTTGTAATGAGAATATGTCACTTTTCATTAAAAAAATCCAGGGAAGTTACTTACCTTATAACATAACAGTGGTTAGGATGTTGTCCAGCTTGATAGGATAAATGCTTGCTCAGCCCTATTCAGACCTCAAACTTTCTCCCTGGTCACCAACTGACCTAGGTCAATCTCTCCTGAAAAAATAAATATTCTGTAAAGCAAAGTCTTGAATCTTGTTTTTTCCACAATCAAAACAAATGATCTGACCTCTTGGCTATATTCAGTTTCTCTCCCCAGCTGAATAATGGTTTCAACATAAGCTGTATCATTCCAAGAAGAAGGGTGGGTACCATAAGTACAGGCATACCTCGTTTTATTGTGCTTCACTTTATTGTGCTTCGCAGATATTGCCTTTTTTTACAAATTGAAGGTTTGTGGCAACCCTGTGTCAAGCAAGTCTATCGGCGCCATTTTTCCAGCGGTCCCATTTTTCCAATAGCATTTGCTCACTTCG
>NW_017728947.1:66041345-66048004 GCF_001723895.1 Crocodylus porosus | reverse complement strand
AGACATAATGCTATTGCACACTTAATAGACTATAGTATAGTGTAAACATAACTTTTATATGCACTGGGTAACCAAAAAATTCTTGTAACTCTCTTTATTGCGATATTCGCTTTATTGTGGTGGTCTGGAACCGAACCCGCAATATCTCCGAGGTATGCCTGTATATTGGAATGTGGGAGACTCAAGTTTAAGTCAATCCTTTGTCCCTACTTTTTGGCTGAATGTTCTGACATGTATCCCATTGTTAGTTGCCATATCTCTAGGCTGCAGAATTGTCAGGTTATAGTTTTGTCCCACTCACAGATCTGCCTGTCCCAGTTCATGAAGTGCCTCTGTCCTACCTTAGAGAGTTCTAAGCCAGGTTTAGAGGCTCACCAAAACTGAGTAGCATTCTCCAAATGGCACAAAGGGCTCCTAGTGAGCTTCATAACAATAATGAAGTAGGGCTTCAAGGTCTTTGACTATAAACATCAGGGAGCTTTTCATTCTACTTTGATGCTGGCTTTGCTACAAGCTGGGTGTGTCTGCATGAGGCACTTTATTGTGCAGTAGAACTAACTACTGTGCAGTAAACATCTGCATCTACATGTGCAGATTCTTACTGGGTAGTAATTGACTTTAATCATGAGTAAATTTGCTACCTGGAAATGTACGTAGTAAATTTAATCTAGATTAGTAACTGTGCAGTAGTGCATGTGTAGACCCCTGACCAGGAGCAAATGTGCCAGTTTGTTTTCAACAAAATTTGTAATGAGAATATATCAGTTTTCATGTAAAAAAATCCAGGGAAGTTACTTACCTTAGAATATAACAGTGGTGCAAATGTACTTCTGAGAGCGGAGCTGGTAGTTGCTTCAGGGAGTTGAAGGAACAACATCTCCCAGCTGGAGAGTATAACTCCTGGCCGGAGAGTATAATTGTCTATATTTTGATAGGGCGTAATTGATTTTTTTTCCTATTGGTTTATGCACTTATTGCAATCCAAGCAAGAATATTTATTAGGGAAGCTTAATTCCAAGTGCCTATATCCTCCCCAGTCACTCCATGCATGGTTACTATTAGGAGTTTGTTAACATGTTGCATCTTTGACATGTTGCATAACTATGTTCTGGAAATAAATATATAAGAAATAAATAATTATCAGGAAGAGATATGTCAGAGGATGTAATACAAGCTAACTTGATTCATATGAAAGAATATTGTAACACCAGAACTCATGTAAATGTTTGGTGACTGATTTGTTGACTGTGATTGATTTCCCAATGCATTTTCTAAAATTATGGGGTGTATTTCTGTTTCTTCATGATGCACATTGCAAGAAATATGAAAACATCAAAATCTATAGCAGGAATAATTTGAATTAGATATTATGCTGAGACTACTGCAAGTGCAAAAGAGAATGGCTACAGGCTACAAACCTTTGTGCCAGGTTTAATCCTTTTTATTTTTGTAAATTCTGTATATTTAGCGTGTTAAGGAAGTCTGGCTTGGATGAATGGGTTGTAAGGTGGATAGAAAACTTGCTGGATCATTGGGATCAAAAGATGGTAATCAATGGCTTGATTTCTAGTTGGCAGGGGTCTCAAGTGTAGTGCCCCAGGGGTTGGTCCTGGGGCCTTTTTTCCAATATATTTATCAGTGATCTGGAAGGTAGGATGGAGTGCACCTTTAGCAAGTTTGCAAATAACACCAAGCTGTGGGCAGTCGTAGATATACTGGAGAATACGGCTAGGATTCAGAAAAACCTAGAAAAAATGGAGGATTGGACCAAAAGAAATATCGTAAGGTTCAATAAGGACAAGTGTAAAGTCCTGCACTTGTGATGGAAATGTCCCATGCTCCGGTATAGGCTGGGGACTGACTGGCTGTGCAGCAGCTCTGCAGAAAAAGATTGGGAATTACAGTGAACAATAAGCTGAATCTGAGCCAGCAGTGTGACCTTGCTGTGAAGGGCTAACTGCATACTGGGCTGCATTAGTAGGAGTGTTGCCACCAGATTGAGGAAATGATTATTCCCTTCTGTTCAGCACTGGTGAGGCCACATCTGGAGTACTGTGTTCAGTTTTGGGCCCCTCACAACAGAAAGGATGTAGACAAATTAGAGCGAGTCCAGCAGAGGGCAACAAGAATGGTTAAGGAGGTGGGGCACATAACTTATGAGGAGGGACTGAGGGAACTGGGTTTATATAATTTGAAGAAAAGACAGGAGCAGAGTGTGTGTGTGTGTGTGTGTGTGTGTGTGGGGCGGAGGGGTGGAGGGTGGTGAGGGATGGATTTAATAGCAGCCTTCAACTACCTGAAGGATAGTTACAAAGAGGACTCAGCTAGACTGTTTTTCGTGGTGGCAGATGACAGAACAAGGAGCAATGGTCTCATGTTGCAGCAGCGGAAGTTTAAGTTAGATATTAGGAAAAGCCTGTCTCACTAGGAGGATAAGAAAGCACTGAAAAGTTGTGGAATCACCGTCCTTGGAAGCTTTAAAGACCTAGTTAAACAAAGACTTGGCTGGGATGATCTAACTGGGAATGGTTCTGCTTCGTGCAGGGGGTTGGACTAGATGACCTTCTGAGGTCCCTTTTTACCCTAATTTTCTATGAGTCTATGATTTTCAAATAAGAACATAGCAGAATATATGTCATTTCAATGTGACATGAATTTATATGATTTTTTTCTTGTTCCAGGAAAATTAACAAAATCCAACAGAATCGTTATCTGTCTTGTGCCGACTTAATTAATTAAGCCTTTTATCTGCAATGTTAACAAGTAGATCTCAGAGTAGACTTTTGTCCCCAGTTGAAATGAAATCTGAATATGTTCCTACCCTTTCTTTTTTTCACTACATACTTATTAAATCAAGGTGCATTGACCATACTTCTCTGTTTGTTGCCATTATGTTTTGCCTGTTTTATTGAGTTACAAATTTAGAGTGACATCAGGAAAGTAGAGTATATTCCTCGTAAGTCTCATTTTTAAAGTTGGAGAAAGTAGACCGTAAAGGGAACTGTCTCTATCACTACCCTCTCTTGAATGTTAGAGGAGGATTCTTCAAAAGGCACAAGACATAGTAGCTGAGTTCCTAACTCTCAACTGTACCTTTTAAAGGGCTGCTGATTCCATCTAGAAGTTTGTAAACAACCAGAGCAACAGGAAAACTTGAATCCTTCAACCCTGCTTGTGAAAAGGGAGAGAAGGGCACAAGAAACATTACCCTTTACTAGTAGGGTAGTAGTACTAGTAGAAAACAATGTTTGAGGCTATTTTGTAGTAGGGTTGGAGTAATAGAGCTGTGAGACATCCTACCTTTTTCCTCACTGACAAAAATGTGCATTTTAATGTCAAGATAACTAATATACAGGAATTATCTTGCTGTAAAATCTTAGAGGAGACAATTTACCTGGGTAAAGTCAGCACTATATCTTTCACCTGTGTGTGGATGAAGGATTTTGAAAAGGGGCTGAAGATGGTATAGTGTATCATCACATATAATACAATACATATTTTTCTCCAGTAACAAAGGAACTTGGAACTTTACTAATATGCTAGGGGCATAGGACTATATTGTTACATTTAAGACTGAAGCAAAGACAAGTATATATTTGTTGGCATGTGCATTTACTTGCTATAGCATATGAATAAAAAACCCATGACAAATTAGGCAAAAAAAAAAATCAAAATATGTTGCTTCAGTTATATATTCATTAAAATCAAGTGTACATCTCTTGTAGATTCATAAACCAAAATCTAGCCTTCTTGAGCATCTTGACAATGAATTAAGCACTACACTGAAAGTTATTGCCATGCCTGAGTTAATGTTCATCTGAGTTAATATTTCCATAACTGAATTAATGTCTTTAGCTAGCATTAAAAACAGTTTGCAAGACTGTGAAATAGGAACTACAATACCAGAAGCAGATAGATAAATTGCAGAAGAAAGGGTAGCTTGATTAGTGGAACATCAGGGCCTTTAAAAAGGAGAGAGAGTCATTAACACTTGTGGACTGAAGAGTTTAGAAGGAATCAGGTAGATTATAAGGAGCCATGAAGCCAGTTGCCTATGTCACTGCTACCTGAATAGAAATGCTGCTACCACTGTCAGGCAGTACGTTTTAAATTTTGGATGGAGCAGGTATCAAAGGGTGTGTATGCACAACTGTGTTTTTCCTCTGATCCTTCCTTCCCCCCTATCCCTCTGATCCACACTGGGTTGACCTCCTGTAAAACAAGTGTCTTGTTTCCACTAGGATTTCATAGGGAGACAATTCATATATGTTAGCTATCTTGTGGTAAAAACATACCTTTCTGGCAGTAAAGACAAAGTCCCATAGGAATTTATTTTAGGAGAAGGGAGGTGGTGCTTGAACATTTTCCCATCAAAGGGATCTTCACTTTTATAGCCTATGCTACTTAAGAGCCCTGTGGGGGTTTAATGGAAGATGTTTGGAAAACATTATTCCTTCCTACAGAACCTTGAGGAACCTGGCAGTGAATCAGGGTCCGTAATTAGAAACCATTCTAGCTGTAAATCTTGTATCTTCTGTTACTGAGATATTTACAGAAAAACAATCTTTGTTTTTTCTTAGGAGTCAATCTTCCAAAGTTTGTGGATGTGTATACATATATGCATGTATATATGTTTGTATATGTGTGTACATATGTGTGTATGTATGTAAGTATATACATACATACATATGTAAACAGAATTGTTACCAAACATTGTTTTTAAGTTTCTGAATGAGTCATTAACTGTTCTTTTATTGTAGTGTAACTTGCCTAGGATATTCTGATACCTTAGTACTCAGTAGGCATTAATACTGGAAAAACAGTGAAGTCACATGAACATTTGCCTATTTCTATTCATTTTTTTAATGAAACTGACAACCATGTCACATTTCATTGGAAAACATCAGATGGTGTCACAAGATGAAGCAAAACATCACATAATCCAGATCAAAGCAATGTTTCTCATAAAGAAACAAATGTAAGGAGACATTCCTTGGCTTTGAATATAGGAAAAATCAACTAGCATCTCTCAGGTTTGTTTCTGTAAGTAATACCTTTGTAGCAGACAAGTAGATACAGGGGTTGACATGAGAGGTGATTGCTTTGGATTATCATTTACTTGGGGTCTCCGAATCATAGTGTTATCTGAGGCAAGGTAACTCCTGGAAATTATTA
Organism: Crocodylus porosus; assembly: GCF_001723895.1. Classification (NCBI taxonomy): domain Eukaryota; kingdom Metazoa; phylum Chordata; order Crocodylia; family Crocodylidae; genus Crocodylus; species Crocodylus porosus. The sequence goes on along the minus strand of NW_017728947.1, from coordinate 66,042,829 downwards.
CATGCTATGGAACATTGCCATGGTAGTGAATGCCCCCAGAAGGGCCTTGCATATGGGGAACACTTCAAGATTTTGCCCCACCTCTACAAAAATGTCTGTTCTATTGATTTTTCACCCTACTTAAAGATTTCAGAGTTTTCACTAAGTGACTGATTACACCTTGTTGATGGTTTTCTATTTATGTTCATCACTTAATCTACATTCACCTTTTTAACATAATAATGTTGGGCCAAAACCTTTATAGACTTACCCACAGAAGCCAGTAAGAATATTCATGTCCAGTGTTACAGAACAATATACTCTCATGGGGAGATTTTCATAGATATAAACAGTAGTTATGGGCCTAGTTTCTAGTGGGAATTATGTGAAGACCCTGAGAATATCAAAAGCGACTACAGGGCTCTGGGTGTAAGGGTGAGGGGGTCTGGGGCTCAGGTTGTGTCCTTTCTAGTCCTTCCAGTCAAGGGAAAGGGCCCAGGCAGGAGCACGTCCATCCTGCAGATCAACACCTGGCTGCGTAGGTGGTATTGCCAGCTGGGCTTTGGCTTCTTCAACAATGGGATGTTCTTCCAAGAAGGAGGATTTCTGGAAACAGATGGGATCCACCTGATGAAGAAAGGGAAGAGTGTCTTTGTACACAGGCTTGCTAACTTAGTGAGAAGGGCGTTAAACTAGGTTTGCCTGGGGATGGAGACCAAAGCCCTGAGGTAAGCGGGGAAGTGGATGACCTGCAAGAAGAACAATAAGGAGGGGGCAACAACAGCAGTGTGCTCATACTTCCTGAGAAAACAGGGCAATAAGCTAGTTATCTCAGGTGTCTGTACACAAATGCATGCAGCCTAGGAAACAAGCAGGAAGAATTGAAAGTCCTCGCAGTCACAGAACTATGACATGATTGGAATAACAGAGACTTGGTGGGATAGCTTGCATGACTGGAGCACTGTCATAGATGGGTACAAACTGTTCAGGAAGGACGGACAGGGGAGAAGAGGAGGAGGAGGAGTTGTGCTTTATGTAAAAGGGCCTTATGATTGCTCAGAGCTCCAGCATGAAGTTGGAGCTAGGCCGGTTGAGATTCTCAAGGGTTAGTGTAAAGAGGGGAGAGCAGCAAGGGTGATGTTGTGATGGGGGTCTGCTATAGACCACAAGCCAGAAGGAAGTAGTGGATGAGGCTTTCTTCAAACAGCTAGCAGAAGTTTCCCCATCACAGGCCCTGGTTCTCATGGGGCACTTCAATCACCCTGACATCTGCTGGGAGGGCAATACAACAGTGCATAGGCAATCCAGGAAGTTTTTGGAGAATATTGATTACAACTTCCTGGTGCAAGTACTGAAGCAGCCAACTATGGGCCATACTCTTCTTGACCTGCTGCACATGAACAAGATAGAATTTCATAGATTTCATAGACATTAGGGCTGGAAGGGACCTCAGAAGATCATTGAGTCCAGCCCCCTGCCCAAAGGGCAGGAAGTCAGCTGGGGTC
>NW_017728947.1:66000217-66040828 GCF_001723895.1 Crocodylus porosus | reverse complement strand
AAGTCTCTTTCTTCCATAGTGCTAGCCAGTGTAGCACTGACAAGCCTATAAGGATGCTGCAGGTTTTTCCTCCCAAGGTGGATAACCTTGCCTTTTTCGGTGTTAAACACCATCAGGTTCTCATCCGCCCGTTTACTGAGCCTGACCAGCTGAGAAAACATAGTTGTGGGTGGAAACTTGGGCAGAAGTGACCACGAGATAATTGAGTTCAGGATCCTGAGAAAAGGAGGATAGAGAGCAGCAGGGTAAGGAACCTGTACTTCAGAAAAGCAGACTTTGACTCACTCGGGGAACTCATGGGCAGGATCCCCTGGAAAGCTAGACTGAGGAGAAGAGGAGTCCAAGAGAGTTGGTTGTACTTCAAAGGAGCCTTAATGAGAGTGCAGGAACAAGCCATCCTCATGCACAGGAAAATTAGCAAGTATGGCAGAAGACCAGCTTGGCCTAGCAGAGAACTCCTCAGTAAACTAAATCACAATAAGCCAGCTTATAAGCAGTTGAAACTTGGAGAAATAACTACATTCTCCCAGGCAAGCTAAGGAATTATGGGCTGGATGAATAGACTGTAAGGTGGATAGAAAACCGGCTGAAGCTGGGGCTCAGAGACTAGCAATCATTGGCTCAATGGCTAGTTGGCAGCCAGCATCAAGTGGAGTGTCCCAGGGGTGGGTCCTGGGTCTGGTTTTGTTTAAAGTTTTCATCAACAACCAGGAAGATGACATAGAGTGCATCCTTAGCAAATTTGCAGGTGATACCAAACTGAGGTGAATAGTAGATACACCGGGTAGTAGGGATAGGATTCAGTGACCTAAACAAATTGGAGGATTTGCCAAAAGAAATTGCATGAGGTTCAACAAGGACAAGTACTAAGTCCTGCACTTACGATGGAACAACCCCAAACAGCAGTAGAGACTGGGGGCTGACTGGTTGGGCAGCAGCTCTGCAGAAAAGGACCCGGGGGTTACAGTGAACAATAAGCTGAATATGAGCCATCAGTGTGCCCTTGTTACCAAGCAGGTTAATGGCATACTGGGCTGCATTGGTAGGTGTGTTGCCAGCAGGTTAAGGGAAATGATTCTTCCCCTGTATTTAGCACTGGTGAGGCCACATTTGGAGTTGTATGTTCAGTTTTGGGCCCCCCAATATAGAAAGAATGTGGACAAATTGGAGGGACTCCAACCACTGGCAACAAATATGGTGAGGGAGCTGGGACACATGACTTATGAGGAAGACTGAGGAAACTGGGCTTATTTAGTTTAGAGAGAGGTGACTGAGAGTGGACTTAATAGCAGCCTTCAACAACTTGAAGGTGGGGCTTAAAAGAGGATAGGACTAGACTGTTCTCAGTGGTGACAGATTGCAAAACAAGTAGCAATGGCATCAAGTTGCAGCAAGAGAAGTTTAGGTTAGATATTAGGAACATTTTTCTCATTAGGAAGATAGTAAAACACTGGAATCGATTACCCAGAGAGGTGGTGGAACTTCCATCCTTGGAGATTTTCAATTCCAGGCTTGAGAAAGCCTTGGCTGGGATGATCTAGTTGGGGATGTTTCTGCTTTGAGCAGGGGATTGGATTAGATGACATCCTGAGGTCCCTTCCACCACTAATTTTCTATGATTTGTACCTTCAAAAATGTCCCCATTGATAACTCATAAGAAAAATGTTATTTAGAAAGAAAACTATTCTTTCCAAACCTGTAGCAACTTCCATAAAAACACTGTTTCCTGGTGCAGCAGTGAGTAGAAACCAACTAGAAACTGATAGGTCAAGGGTCATCAACCCCTGGCTTGGGGACTGTATCCCACCCCTAGAGCCATTGGATCTGACCTGCAGAATGGGGACTACAGTAGTGTTTCAGGGCAGGAAGATTCATCCATGTGATGCTGCACTGCAAGGTAGACATGCAATCAAGCTCTTCACTTATGCTGCATCAGGGAACAATGGCACTGTTGGCCAACTCCTAGCTTCAGCCTGTCTTAAACTCAAGCTAGGCCATTCCACCTTCTAGTGGGAAACCTTGCTGATCCCTGAAATAGGTTAATCTAACTGATGGAGAAAATATAAACTAAGGGTACACAATTCAAAATTCCCATGAAAACATACATCTTTATACATGTATTATTCTTTGAGCTAACACATTTACACATTCTAAGTATTATTTTTGCCTGCACTTCCCCAACTGCAACATTACCCCACTGCAACTGCCCCACCCCTCTACTGCAACCCCCATTGCAACAGCCCCAGCCCCCATTGCAACCCCCATATTGCAACAGCCCCCGCACTGCAACAGCTCCACCCCATATTGCAGCAGCTCTCCCCATTGTAACAGCCCCAGGCCCCTAATGGCTATGCATTTTATTACATACCATTTTAATCTTTTTTCTGCATTCCTTGCCTGTCTTGTCTACTTTCAAGTAAACCAGAAAGATACATCTTGATAAGATAGTCAATAAAGATGTATACACTAATCAATTCCCAGCTACTTGACTCTCTGAGTGTAAACAGACATCACATTTGTCCTTGGAGAAGACCATGTATTCCAGGAACCTATACTGTCCTACTTTCAAGTCCCTCTGAAGTATGTAGGATAAAATGAGCTACCACATTTCCCTGGGATATGGTTGTGCGCATTCATAAGGTTAATGCAGCTCACTCTCCAGGACAAGCTGGCCAGGTTATATTTTTACTTGCCACCTGTTGACAGAGGAGGAGCAATGCAAGGTGGAACAACTGAGCCACATCCATTTTGATTCAGGTCATGCCCCAGAACATGCAGGCCCAGCTTAGAAAAGACATCCGTTTACACCAGGAGTGCTCAACTTCTGATGCACGGGCCGAATGCAGCCTGTGGAGCTGTGGCATTCAGTCTGCAGGGATCCCCAAGGTTGTTGAAATTCGGCACCCCAGCTAATAGTGCCACCCCTCTCCACTGCCAGGTTCCTAAGCAGTGGTACCACATCCCCTTCACCCACTGCTGGATCAGAGTTGAGTCATACCCCCATTGCCCTGTGGCTAGATTGAGGCTGGGCCATGCCCCATGGGGCTGGATTGGGGCCAAGAATACCCCTTCTCCCCCATGGGGCTTGGTTGCGCTGGGCCAAGCCCCCCTCCCACACATAGCTTGATTGGAGCAGGCCATATACCTTCCTCTGTGTTGACCCAGGTTAAGGCTGGGCAAACCCCTTTGTACTGTACAGCTAAATCAGGGTCAGACTTTCCTCTACCCCTTTAACATGGCTGGATGGAGCCCCACTCAACCCCCTGTGGTTGCTGGATTGAGACTGAGTCAGATACGGCCCACTGACCAATGAGGTACAGCTTATCTGGCCCTCTGGGAAAAGAGGTTGGGCACCACTGATATATACCACTTAGGTAGGTCCCCGAGTCTTCCTAGGTTGTTCTTGTTAATTCCAGGTTGGGTCTGAATATCAAGCAATCCTTAGTTCTGTCAGTCTTTTGCATCTACAGTTGACTTGATTGTAAGTCATGGCCAGAGTTTCTATGACCTAGTTACTTCTAAACAAAAGGTCAGCTCATTTTGTTTTGTTCTGCAGGTACTTGGGGGAAGTAGTAAACTATCCAAAAGTGAAAGATTAACAGATGACCTTTTAAAGGATAGGAATCTGTATGTAAGTGTCAGAGAACTGAGCTTAATCCAAAATGGAATACGAGAGGATTTTCTGTATATGCTTTTGGCCACTTCAATTATTTTACTTTTTTTAGTAAATGCTAACCATTTGCTGACCAATATTATATTGTTGCTGTTATATTTTCTGCTGAGTTGTTACATTAGGTTAAATTTCTGAAAATGATTGGTTCCACTGACTTCAAGGATGTCAGAATGTGAGAGATTACTTGTGATTGTAAGTATTTGATATATTTATGAGGTATCCTTTCCCTGATAGATTTCATAGCCAAATTAATAGAAATTTCTCTTCATGGAATATGAAGAATAAAGTAAAATTCTACAGAGGCTATGTACCCCAGGAATGTTCTTCCCAATGATGTACTTTGAGGTGTACTGTTACCCCTTTCTGGGATGGTGTTTTCTCTTCTGCTATGAAGGGCAAGGGGTTCTATATCACCCCTACCCCTCACAGTTGGTGCAGTCTCACCTGCTATGACTTTGATGGAAGTTATATATTTATATAACAGGAGAATATTCACAGAAAAAAAAGCAAAGGCAGAAGAAAGGTGTGTCCTGACCTAATAATAAAAACAAACAAAAAAATGGGGGTCCATCATCCCCTGCACCCTGTCCTCAAGCCACCTGACAGATAGGCCTGGGCAAAGCAGCAAGTATTCAATTCAGATACAGCTGAGTCAGAGGGACAGTGATTTAGTTTGGTGATTAGAGTCACTGTCCCCATTTAATTTGGCTGAATCAGATTCAGATATTTGGCCACCGAATTGACCGATTTGGTGATTCAGACTTAGACTATAATGGGAAATCACTAAAATACTTATAGCTTTGTCATTGTTTTGCAGATTTGGATGAAAACTGCAGGGATGGTAGCCCCTGCTGAGGCCATAAAGTCTGCCAAGTTTCACAGAGATAGATGCAGGGGTTTCCTTGAAAGTGCCCCTCAAACTGTTGAAAACAAAACTTGTGTTGTGTGTGTTATGGCAGAGCAGAATGAAAACATCAGGAAAGGTAGCCTGTTCTGAGGGCATGAAGCCTGCCAGGTTTCAAGGAGATAGGTGCAGTGACTTCTGTGAAAGTGCACTTCAAACAGTTAAAAGCAAAGCTCGTGTCACTTGGGTGTATTAACTGAGTTTCTAGTTGTAGTCATGTTGGTCTAAGGAACAGGCAGGTAAGGTTCTTCGAGTGGATATAATATCTTTTGTTAGAGCAACTGAATAGTTGGAGAAATATATCTTGGTGAGGTTTCAGGTTTAAAAACACTTTGTCAGGCTGAGGAAGCATCTGCAGTTGGTGTGTGCTCTTCCTGGATGGAATGAATAGTAAAGAAGCCAGAGGCTGGGCTGCAGGCAAGGAAGTCAGTCAGTGAAAATGTAAATTGAGGCATCAGGGGGTGAGAGACAGGTTGGCGTAGGAGGGAGGGAGGGGAGGAAGGGGGGTGTAGCAGGTAAAAGTGGAGAAGTACCTGGGGAGTTAGATGTCAAGCAGATTATAGTACATCAACCTTCTAGATACAAAAACTCATGGACTCAATATAGACATTGGATTTATGACACACTATAACCTGCCTGACATCTGACTCCCCAGATGCTTCTCCACTTTTACCTGTTACATCCCCCTTCCCCCCTCCCTCCCAGCCTGTCTCTCACCCCCTCACATCCCATCTTGGACCAGTTGAGGGTACCTCAAGTCAGATCTGAGCTGCTTGCCTGTTCTTACCCTAACAACTCCACTGCATCCAGTAAGCCTCAGGCTGTTCAAAGATCCTTCAGGTCTAGGATTTCCCCAGCCATGACTATGTGTACTTGCATGTGGTGGCTGGAGGTTATCAGGTACCTTCAAGTTTGTCCTGGCATGGGAGCTCAGCAAGATGTTCTTCCCCTGCTGGCTGGTGAGTTGCCCAGTAGGCCAAGGGGTTGCATTACAGTGGCTCCACATCCTCGGTGAGATAGGTAGCCACAAAAGCCCCCACGCTACTTGCTGGATGCTGGGGTCTGGTACCTCTGGACCCCAACATTGAAGCTGTGCCCTTGGCCCACATTGGTAGCAGCTGTGGTAGAGGAGATAGGCTGGTGCTTGGAGTCCTGGAACAGGACAGTGGATTCCTCTCTTCCACGTCACTCTGCCTCTGCCTTTCTGCCTCCCTAACTCTATTTACCAGCACCTCCATCCAGTGAATGAGGGTTTTGGTGCTGCAGATGCTCCCCTTCACCCTCAGGTTGCACGTGCCCACCAGCACATGAACCGTACTGAACTACAATGGATCCAGCCATTTTTTGATGCCCTCCTTCAACCTCTTCACCAGTGCTTGCATCTCTGGTGAAAGTGGCTTGCCCCAGCCAGGGACTTTGATCTCCTGGAACTTCTCCATTTCATTCTCAAGCTGCTTCACTATGGGGATCACCTGGCTAAGGAGAGCATCACCAGCACTGAGGCTCTCAGTGGCCTTGAGGAATGGCATGAAGACCACCAATATCTGGGAGATGATATCCCACTCATTTTTTGTTAAGGGGGCCACTGATCCCAATGTCCCTGAGCAAGGCCATCTCATGGGTGGTCTTCTGTTTCTTGACCAGCCTTTTGAGCATCAGGTATGCGGAGTTCCACCAAGTCTCCACATCCTACATGACTTTGTGCTGTTGGATGCTCATCTCTGCCTGTTTCTCTTGCAGCATCTTGCCCCCTTGATGTTTCGGTGGAAGTAGCCCACCACCTACCTGCATTTTGAAATGAGCTGGCTGCCTGTGGTGGTGATGGCACCATCACTGGGAGCCCTGTGCCCCTGCAAGGTGTCCCTGATTATGAGGTGGAACTTGTGTGCCATACAGTGGGTGCTAACAAAATTGGTATCATGCACTGCCTTGAACATATTGGCCCCATTGTCAGTGACCATGAACCTGTGGGTGAGCTCACCCTGCCCAAAGAGCTACCCCTGCACCATGTGGTTCATGGCCACATGTTCTCCCTTGCCATGTGGAACTCATGCATCACCTCCATTTGAAGGACAGCCCACCAACACACTGACTGATCTCACCAGTGTCCTGTGAAGGAGAGGTAGGCATGATCTCCACCCCTACTGCTCCAAATGTCTGAGGTGAAGTGCAAAGCTATGTGCAGCCCTGCTTTCCACAGCTTCTCCCTCAAGTACTCCCTGAATGCCTCAGACAGGGAGGGCACTATTGTCCTACTAAAGATGGTGTGTGCAGGCACTTGGTAGGATGGGGCCATGAGTGTCATTAGCCCCCTGAACCCTGGACACTCAACAAAGGAGAAGGGCTGGCCATCCAGAGCAAGCATCTCCCCAGTGCTCTGAGTGACCTTACTTACCTTGGGAACTGTTCCAGGGTGGCCTACCTCTGCTTCTTGGGGACAGGGGCTTTGGAGAGAAAGGGGGAATTCTTTTTGGACATGCTCCCATTGGTGCCAGGATGAGGAGGAACAAGGGCAGGGGGGTGCTGCCTTCTGAGATGCAGCAGCATTGTTGTAGTGGTGAAATGGTTCTCATCCTTGCGCCAGCTGATCTGCTTTTGGCAGTGCTGGCAAGTAGCATACTTGGGGTCATCTCCCATACTATACTACCCATCTGCTTCTGGATTGTGGGTGAGGATCCTGCCCTATCCCCCTCCTCAGCTGGCAGAGGTGCAACAACAGGACTAGCTGAGCTACCCACCCCCACAACCTCCTCCAAAGTGCCTTCTGGAGAAGGAGACCTGCCTCTAGGGGAACTCTGAGGGGTGTGGAGCTCAAATTCAGATTCCCTCTCCTTCCCCAGAATTTCCTTGGCTATGGCATTCAGCTCCCCTACTTACAGAACAAGATTCTCCTCTTGTGCTGGGAGGCTCATGGTGGCAACTGAAATTGGAGTGGAGAATGTCATGCTGCTGCTGGTTGTGGTTATTGGTGTTACTGGTGGTGCTGAAGGTGCAGACACAGGTCCCCACTCCTTGCTCCCACTAGTAGCAGAAGACTCCTCACTGCCAAGAGGGTGTGTTTATGTTTGCGGGGGCAGGGATTTGCAGCTCTCCCTCTTCCCCCTCTCCCTCACCTGCCATAAGACCTGGCACCTGCCTTTCCAGCACACTTCATGATGTTTGGTGTGCTGCAAAATGTGTGTTTGTCTGTGTGTAATATATATAATATATGTTGTGCTTTCCTGCACAGTGGTGACACAGTGTCAGGGAAAACACAGCTTTCTCTTCTTTTTTCGGAGGTGGAGAGAGGTGGGGAGAGACAGGTTAACAAGAACAAATAAGAGAATTTTGGGAGAAAAATAAGTTGAAAGGAATGGATAACAATAAGGAATGTAGGCAAGGGTAAACAGGAAAGAATTGGATAGAACTTGGTGGCAAGAAACTACCTACTACCAAGCCAGGGCCCTTCAGACCATGCTGCTGCAACAGAGAGACAGACAGCTCACAAAAGGCACACGGATGAGTTCACTCACAGCCTTATATGTTGTTTTTGCATCCCTCCCCCAGAGCTGGAAGGGAACACAGAGAAAGATCACAGTCACTGGCCAGCTACAGGTGTCAATATCAGAGCGGTCTTTTCACCCCCTTCTCCCTCTCCCTCTTAGTTTCTATTTCCTGCATGTCTGCCTTCCGAATCTCCAAATCTTTTCTGAATCTTTTCTGAATTGATTCAAAAGCTTTGATTCAATTCAGAGCTTTTAATAGGTCTCTTGATTTGATTCAGATTCAGAGAATCGGGCTGAATCTCCTCTGAATCGAATCAGCTAATAAAACTCTGCACTGCCCTACTGACAAGGTGTTTATCAAAAAAAAAAAAAAAAAAAATCAGTGAGGAAAAAAACAAAAGTAAAGTCAGTCCTTACAGCTTCTCATGGCTGTAATGGAATTCAAAGCTAATTATGTTACGTAGAGTCCATATACTACTTGTTGCTGCCTGGCTGCCATTCTTCCTGGCTAGCCTCAGGTGAGCACCTTGGCTGTCCTGTGAGCTCACCCTCTCAGCGTCCTGCTGACTCTTCTATTTTGGGGTTCCTCCAATCCCCATTTACTTGCTCCAGGGAATTTGCTCCCAGCCTTGTTCTCAGCTGTCTCTGTCCCTCTGGGGAGTTTCCCGCTATGCCACTTTTCCCCACATCCCGCTCTCTTCCTGGCTTCTCCCCAGGGCCAGAAATGAATTGCTCTGGGCTCCATTGGCCAATCCAAAGCTGGCACTTACTCCAGAAAGGTGTTTTCTGGTCATCCTTGCTCCCCATGGTCTGCCAGTTTTCTGGGATAAGTTCAGGGAAAAATGTTTCTTTGAGGGAAATCCCTTTCCCCACTTTCTCTCTCTCTCATATGTACAATAACAATCATCCTAACTTTTAAGCCCCTCTCTTAGTAGTGAACTACCCTCTTCTCCGCTCCATGATGGTAGATAGATATCTGCTATTAATAACTGTCTAATCCATTACATTATTAGTTGAAGGTTATTTTTTAGTATTTCTAGGTCAAACTTTTCCATAATGAAAAGGGGGTGGAGGACGGCTTGAGTGTGGTTCCAGGGGAAAAAATGCCTTGCAGCAACATACACCAAATGTCAAACATTTGTTCTATACATAATTAGTAGAAAAAAGAAGAAAAGTCAGGGACATTTTTTTTTCCTTGAGATTGGATTACTTACAGACTTTCTGTTTCCTAATTCCAGGGTCTTATGGTAGTTCTTTTCTCCATTACCCCACAGCTATTCATTAGTTGATGTGCCAATGTCTGTCACAATTTCTCCTGTGGGACAGCGGTGTCTTAATATTTTAGCAACAGCACAGCAATGTAATTATCTGTAAATAATTTAGCATGTATTTCATCCATGTGGAAGCTATCCAATCAGTCAAAGCAAAAACCAGATTTCCCTTTAAACTGTAAGCACTCTGCAATATGTTTTTGTCATCTTTGGATCCTCAGGACTGGTTCATTAAATATTTTCTTTTCCAAATCTTTTTTTAAGGTCTTCAGAAACTATAGTAAATTAATAGGGGCAAATTCAGACACCATGTAGGTAGGAGCAATCTCACAGAAGTTTCTGACGCTGTACCTGCCAAATCAAGTCCAAATTTAGATGCTGGCTGCTTTAAGATTTTTCCCTATAATCAGGATGCCTAATCTGAAACTAGTGCAACTATTACTGTAGACATGATTGTTTATTGCCTTGGGTCCTCTCATTTCTTTTTTTGATCATGTCATCATAAAAAAATTAATTCAATGAACTCCTTTTACATTCCCAGGATTTCCATTAGCTCCGTTTATTTACATCTTGCCCCAAAATTATTTGAACTGAGAAGGAAAAGAGAAAAATATTCAAAAGCATGCAACTTCACCAGTCTAGAAATATCAGTATACCTGGGGCCTGCTTCAGCTCCTTGTAGTTAACACTCTTGGACTTCCCAGTGATTTGAAATAGACCTATGCTCAGTATTACTACAAGCTCATTCACTCATGTTTATTGCATCCCGTCTACCATCTGCTTATTGCTTATTTAGGCTCCTGTTGCCATTAACATCCTGTTGCCATCCAAGAGATTACTTACATGCAACAGGATTATTTGTGTGTGTAAAGGTTAATATGTGTAACTGTTTGGGTAAAGCCTGAGATTTTACACTCTTTTGGGCAGAGATGTGTATGCAAAAGGTCCTGCACACTTTGGATACTATTGTCCAGATCCTATTTTACTTAATAGACAACTGCTACTCAATGTCCATGTCTAGCTCAGGGAACTGATCCTATTTTGCCCAGAGAAGTGTACAACTCTTCTGTTATTTTATTCAGCAGCCTAGTAAACCTCAAGAGGTGCATACTCTGCCACCCTACAGAATTGCCGGAGTCTCTCATTCTGGCAAGGAATTCCTTAAGTATCTCACAGAATAGATGGACCCTATTCTGTCTAGGTAAGGAGATAACTCTCCATTCTCTAAGCAGGCTCTCTCAGAACTGCCTTAGCTAACTCCTTCATGAGAGCCATCTCAGATCTTAAAGATAGGAGAGGAGATGCTGTGAGAGGTATACAGTTTCTCAGAAGGGAGATATGTACCTGAACCAACGCATCTAACCTCGCTGGAAAAAGCTAGCCTCCCCTTTCTTTACTTCGGGTGCTTTTCCTCTTGGCTGACTTGTGGCCCAGTTTCAGTGGGAGGAGGGGAGAGCACTCAGGTCTTCCTAGTCAATGACATGGTGGTTAGGGATCTTGCTAGGAAGTGAGAAACGTGGGCTTAAACTTCTGAGCCTACAGGAGACCAAATCCCATATCTCCTTTCTTAGCTAATATCTTAATCACTAGACAACTGGGCCAAACCTGGGCAGCAGTCTCTCCCTCATAAACACTTGCTACATGAGGCTTTCCTTCACCAAGGATTTGGGGATATATTTGTGGTGTGTCTGCATGAGATGCTACTGTACAGTTGTCACTGTGCATTTATTTAGTACTTGTACTAACAAGTACTAAATAAATGTGTAGTAACTGGAATTATTGTGCAGCACTGCTGGCAAATGTCTTTTAGATGAAGCTAGTGTGCAGTAACCTAATAATACTATGCAGTAGCAGTAGTATTAGCACTGTCCATGTTGTGACGTGCTACTGCACAGTCTTTTTTTGGCTACAGCGCATTTGGCATCTCATGTAAATGTATCCACAGGGTGCATCCAGATGAGTGGGAACACCTTGTGTCACTGCTACTTGATCCCAAGGAATGCCCATACCACATGTGCTCTGGTGTACAGCAGATTACCCCGGTGGAGTTGGAGAAGCTGGGGACAGCAACTGTGGTGGCTCCAGCAGCCTTACCAGGGGTCACGGGAGCCTCCAGGAGCTGCAGCTTCAGTTCTCTTGCAGCAGGAAGCCTGGCTGGCAGACAGAATGTGACTCTGGCCTGCCAGGCTTCAGTTTGGGCCAGCACGCACTGCTGCCATATGCACCACCCCACATTTTTGGAGTGGGTTTTTTTTGACCTTGGAATCTCCCAGGGTCAACTTCCCCTCTCTCTGCACTACAAAGTAGCAGCATGAGGAATGCCTGCATGTATGGTGTGTGGTGCCACAGATGTATCTGCAATGCCACATATCACATGTCCATGCTCATCTGTACACTACCACAGTGTTTTTTGATGAATTAATGAATACCTGGCTTTGGACTCTTTCTGAGTAGAGTCATTTAGGGCATTTATACATGTGCTCTGGGAGTGCAGGGGGTGTGCTTTAATTAGACTAACTTCAAGAGTGTCATGTGTATCAGCATCCCTGTGCTGAAAAATGGCGGCAGGGGAGCTTTAACTAAATGAGCTTTAATTAAAGCTCCTTGCCACCAGTTTTCAGTGGAGGGACACTGATACCCGTGATGCCAGAGTCTGCTGATGCATGGTACCACACTCCATCAGACTTGATTAATTGTGTCTGCTCTGATGCGTTGTAATTACATCATGTCGGAGGACCAACCTTGCTGCATGTGTATAGGCATCCCAAGGGATCTTTTCAGACTAAGATTGGAATGCATAAGAAAGCTGTATATAATAGTGAGATTTTGGCTGCTTCATGGGATATAATAGAGCCATATTTAATGCCTAAAAGTTGTATAGGTATCCCTTAGACATTTTAGGGATTATTTTAAAAGCAGGGTGGAATCCACTATTACCAATTCTAGTGTCTGCTATACCTTGTAGTAAGAAAATTTCTACTAAATGTCTGCTTTAACTAGATACTGAGTTTCTTCAACACTCTTCACACATTTTAGTATTTGTCCACCAACATTCATGTGAGCATATTCTTGTTTTTACAAATCTTTGTAGAAAGCAATTATTCACACATATATGAACATTCTGACTTACTCAGAATCTGTCTGCACAGACAATTTAGAAAACTCTTCCGAGTTCTGATATTCAAGTGATACATAGGTTAATTTCAGCAGTCCTTTGAGGATGAAACACAACCCTCTGTATGGGCTTATAAAACAATTGCGTATCATTTATATCATAAATACATGCTCATAGTAGGGTACATCCACCTTATGCCTACATTCTACAGTGGGGTGACCCACATTCTTGGAGTTCGCAGCTCACAAGAAATCAAAATGATGCAATGGTTCCACACAAATCATTCATCAATTGAAATATGAATAGCAAATGTTAAAATATTTCAGTTTGCTCATGGCCATTCAGTTTGCACATGGGCACATGCACATGGGCATTCATTAAAAATATAAGACTTTTGTATATACTGTTGGTACTTATATATACCATTGGTATTTATATATACTATTGGTAATTAACTATTATTGCTGTGCTTAATAGTAATCAATCATTTTAATTTGTGAATACTCATAATTACACAAGGTGCCTAGATTATGTAAGTATTGATTTTTTTCCAGAGTAACAATTTACATTAAGCATCTAATGGATGTATCATGCTGCCTGGTGTGTGTACCAGGGGTAGCACATAAAGGGCCAAATCCTGAGGTTCTCAGAACATGATTTTGCAATGAACACTGGTCAGAGCCCTGCTGATTTAATGATATTCTTCCACAGAGCTGATTGAACACTGACTGAATTGACCACAGCAGAACTTCCCACAGGCAAAGAGGTTTCCTTCTGCAGATCATAGTGCAAAAAACTAGGGCCTCATCTTTTATATTAGGTATTTATTAGAGATGGCTGAATAATATGTGTGAATAATATATGAGACCATTTTTTCTGGTGAATCGTCAAATGCATTATTAATGAACACACTTTGTATTATTCAATCAGCTCTTTACAAGGTCAAATAATATTATGCAAATGCATTATTCGTGATTTTTTTTCTGTCAATCATTGAATAAATTAGGTTCTTTTCATTACTTAGGCAGACTCTCATTGACTTTAAATGTACCTGAGTAAGGATTTAGTGCAACTAAATTTTGTTTAAGTACTGAGCAAGTACCTCTGGACTTGGCCTACTCAAATTATATTAAGCCATACAATTTCTTTTCAGTTACTTTGGCTGCTTAAGATGGGTACATGCATTAAGCATAGAGTTTATGATTATGCATAGACATGGCACCTGCATTCGAAAGCTTGTCTAACTAGATCCCAGCTACATAGTTGTTCAATAAAATATATCACTTTAAGAAATTATTTCCTGTTGTATAATTTCAGGAACATCATGGCTACATCATTCTTACAATATTGTATCACCAATTCATTTAGATACAGAATCTTTCCACCAGAATTATTTCTAAAATTTCTAACAGATGAAAATGTGTACCTGGATCTGGATGTACGTATCGTAGATATGCAATTGTCACTCAATGAATGTGTTCATGGAGCATATACCTATGACTTGTTGATGAACTTGTTTTGGTTGCTAGGACATATAGATATATTCAAACAGGATCTACCTGATACCTCTTAGCATATATTTAGACTATGAAGTATCAGGGCAGAGGACATCCTTTCATGATGTGCGTAAGAGTATACTATAGAGTATAATAGAGCTCTGATCCCTGACTGAGGCCTCTAAGTGCTACTGTAATAATCACTGTCATCACCTAGTATCACTGTACATCTTGAGAGATTTTAGATTTCCTTTTTACTTGATTATAAATTCAATAATGCATATGAAACTAATCCTATTGCCAGTGTTCAAATGAAATAACAGACATACCCTAATACAGAGCTGTCCATTTTCTTATCAACTGGGGGCTGCATCGCCTGTGGGTCACAGAACTAGAGATTGCATATCCCAGGAGCCACACCAGCATGGACCATTGTGCTCCCCAGCAGACATGTGGGGCCTCCCAACCTCCACTGTGTCAGCCATGTGGGTTCTTCCACTCCCTGCTGCACAGGTGTGCAGGTGCCACAGCCCCAGCTTCAGCTCTCAGGACACAAGCTCCTCTGCCACACTGCCCAATGTTGTGCTGCACTGGTGATCTACACCATGAGTTTCTCCAACACTGTGGGCTGTGCCATGCGGCTCTGAACTGCCCCATGGGGTGAGACAGGAAACAGAAGCCAGAGGGAGCTTGATGTAGCTGAAGTCATGGAGGGGGTGGGGAAACAGCAGGCACCTGGAAATCCAGGGGGCCACAAACTAATACCTTCTGAGCCCAGTGTGGCCTATGGGTTGCCAAGTGATTAGGCATGCCCTGGGACATTACTTAGAAGACCAGCCAGGACAGAGCCTGTGCCCAGACCAAAGGCAACTCTGAGAGTCCAGAGGAAGCTTGGACAGAGGAAAACGTGCCCCCACCAAGAGAACTGGGGTTGCAAAAGACCTCAGAGAACCCACTGAGAAGAAGCCCACCCCAGAGGATGATGGCAACAATTCTGGCAGGGATATGACTTTCTCTGAGTCTCAACAATCCCTATGCCCCTGAGAGTTAGGCACCAACTCAGAGCCTGAGGATTCAAGGAAAGAAGGGAGGCCATGAAGTATGGAAGCCTTCCTGTATCCAAAGGCCTTTCCCCTAGGTAGAAAGGCCACCATCACTCCATAGGAAGTGGCTGTCACATACAGGAGAAATACCTGCCATAGGCTCCCAGATGCCTATCATAGGCAGGGTTCAAGGGAAGAGCATTATTATTTTCCTTGATGAAACCAAAAGACAGAAAAGGATTGAAAACCACAAAAGTGGTTTGTAAATTCAAAGCAGCACTGAACCTTGCTAACCTCATCACCAGAAGCAACTTCCTACAGCTCAAAACTCACCAAATGGATCCAGACCATGCCTTAACAAGAAATGCAAAACCTGCCAACAATATCTCCAGTATGTAGATATCTTCACAATACATATACGTAGGAGACACCATGCAACAACTGTGCACCAGAATGAGCACACACTTAAAATCTATCAAAGACAAGAACACCCACCTAACTTTCTCCAATCTCTCAGGCCTGATGCTCAAAGGAATTTATAAGCCGCTTTTCACAGATGAGCCTATGAACTTCACTTTATCAACCTCCTAGATACAGAAACTCATGGGCTCAATATAGACATTGGAATTCTGACACACTACAATCTGCCAGACATCTGACTCACCGGGTACCACTCCACTTTTACTTGCTACATCTGTCCCTTACCCCTTGACACCATTTTCATTGACTGGCTTTCTTTACTGCATTGCATGCTAGCCACTGACTTCTCTACTATTCCTGCCATCCAGGAACACACACACACACACTGCAGGAACTTCCTCAGCTTGACAAAGGGTTTTTCAACCTGAAAACTGGCATCCCAGGCAGTTAAGCTGAGCTAGCCTGGAGCCTTACAACCTCACTGCAACTAGCAAGCCTCAGGCCTATCAAAGTTGTGATGGGTCTGGACTTAGGGAGCCCCAGGAGTGGGAGGTTCACCTTCAGGAACATCAGCTGCTCCACCAAACCAGGATTGAAAGAGATGCAGTGGGATTTCACTATATCACCAGCAATGCTGAACACCCTCGCACTTGGAACAATGGTTGGTGGACAGAATAGATGTTCCTGGGGAACCATAGTCAGATCCGGCCACATCTGGCTGTAGCTTGCCCAGTAGGCCAAGGAGTCACACAGTAGTGGCTCCACATCTTCGGCGAGATAGGCAGCCACCAAAGCCTGAGTGCTACTTGGAGATGGTGGGGTCTGGTGCCTCTGGACTCCACCATGGAAACCATGCCTGTGGCCTAGACTGGCAGCGCCTGTGATGGAGGAAGAGACTGGCTGGTGGATGGAGTGCTGGAACAGAACAGTGGATCCCCCTCTTCCACGTCCCCCTGCCTCTGCTCTTCTGCCTCCCTGACTGTCTTCACCAGCACCTCCATCCACTGATCAAGGGTTTTGCCGCTGCATATGCTGATGCCCCTCTTCACCCTTGGGTCAAACATGGTGGCCAGCACATGGACTGTACTGGACTTCAGGGATCAAGCCATTTCCTGATCTCCTCCTCTAGCCACCTCACCAGTGCTTGCACATCTGGTGACAGTGGCTTGCCCCAGCCAGGAACATTGATCCCCTGGATCTTTTCCATTTGGTTCTGAAGTTCCCTCACTACAGGTATCACCTGGCTAAGGAGGGAATCGTCAGCACTGAGGTTTTTGGTGGCCTCGAGTAAAGCTTGAGTACCACTGATATGGAAATTCAGACAGAATTACTGTTTGGCTATCAGAAGCACTTTATTTTGCATGGCCATGGGAGAAAAAGCAAGGGGCAGCTAATTCTCAACAAAAGCAAAGCACAGACTTCTTTATATACTGATAAGTCACATACAGATCTGTCCACCCCGTAACATACTCTTGGCAGTCTGACAGTGACTCATCCTGGTGTCTTGCTGAACCAGGCACGTTTTCTCAAGCTGTTTCCTGATAAGCTTATCCTGAAGGCCGCTGTGTTGTTTCTGCTCAGCCTTCACCCACATCTTCCATCCTGTCCCGACACATATACACTCCTTTCAGTACTTTTCCATTTCTCATCACCACCAAGGCCTGGGAGATGGTATCCCAATCAGTTTTGTTGGGGGGTGGCACTGATCCCAATCTCCCTGAACAAGGCCATCTCATAGATGGCCTACTGTTGTTCCAGCACCCTCTTGAGCATCACATAGGTGGAATTCCACCAAGTCTCTACATCCTGCATGATTTTGTGTTGTGGGATGTTCAGCTCTGCCTGTTTGTCCCACAGCATCTTGACCCCCTTGATGTTGTGGTGGAAGTAGCCTGTCACCTTCCTGCATTTGCAAATGAGCTTGCTGGTGGTGCTGGCACTGTCACTGGCAGCCCTGTCCCCCTCCAAGGCATCCCTGACAGTGAGTTGGAACTTCTGTGCCACACAGTGGATGCCAACAAAGTTGGCATCACAGGTCACCTTGACCATATTGGCCCCATTGTCAGTGACCATGAACCCACGGGTGAGCTCGCCCTGCTCACCTGCTCAGCCAGGGGTTCATGGCCCCCACAAACTTGGTTGCCATGTGGGATTCATCCGTCACTTCCGCTTGAAGGAGAGCTCACTGATAGCCTGATGGTCGCACCAATGCCCTGTGAGGGAGAGGTATGCATGATATCCACCCCTGCTGCACCAGATGTCCAAGGTGAAGTGTAAGGCCATCTGTGGACCTGCCTTGCACAGCTCCTCCATCAAGTACTCCCTGCATGCCTCATACACTGGGGGCACCACTGTCCTCCTGAAGGTGGTGTATGCAGGCACTTGGTATGATGGGGACACAAGTGCCCTCAGCCACCTTAACCCTGGCTGCTCAACTGAGGAGAAGGGCTGGCCATCCAGAGCAAGCATCTCCCCAGTGGTCTGGCTGATCTCATTCACAATTGCAACATGCCCCCCTTTCTGTCTGCCTTTCTCCTGCTGTTCCAGGGTGGCCTGCCTCTGCTTCATGGGGATTGTGGCTTTGGAGTGGAAGGTGGACTTCCCTTTGGGCATGCTCCCACTGGTGCCAGGCTGAGGAGGATCAAGGGCAAGGGGGTGATGCCTGCGGAGATGAATCAGCATCCCCATGGTACTTGTGCTTTGTTCCTTTGCCCCAGCTGGTTTTGGCTCACCAGTGCAGGCAGATAGCATATGTGGGATCATCTACCAGCTCAAGATGATCCCAGACCACACCACCACCTCACTTCTGGGGTGTAGGTACATGTGCAGATGCTGCCTTTTCCCCCTCCTCAGCAGGCAGAGGCAGAACAGTAGGAGGAGCAGACTCAGCTGAGCCACTTGCCTCCATAATTTCTACCTCAACTTAATCCAAAGTGCTTTCTGGGGAAGGAGACCTGGTTGTAGGGAAAATTTGAGGGCATGGAGCACCAACTCAGATGATTCCCCCTCCTTCCCTAGTAGTTCCCTTGCTAGGGCACTGAGATCCAGCTCCAGCTCTTCCCCTGGCACTGGAAGGCTCAGGATAGGAAATGAAATGGGGGTGGTGGAGACTGTCATGCTGGTACTGCTTATTATCATGGTGGTAGGAAGGGTGGGCATTATGGCTGATGCTCTTGAAGGGGATGCAGACTTAGGCAGTGACACTACTCTCCTCCCCTTGCTGCCAGTACAAGTGGAAGCCTCAGGCCTGCTAGTTGTAGGAAAGAGGCTGCATCTCAGTTTGGGGTGGGGAACTTACAAGTGTCCCTCTACCCCATCTTCCACCCCTCCTTAAAGGCTTGCCAGTGGCCTTTCCAGCACACCTCATATTGTGTTTCATAGTGTGTTTTGTGTCCTGGAAAATCTGTGTATTCTTCTGTAATATAATCTGTATTTATGTAATATATGTAGATAATTGTATGTATGTATGTATTTATGTATTTATGCAATAAATAATACATATATGTAGTATGTATGTATGTGTTCCTGTATAAATTCTATATTATAATATGCAATATATGCTGTGCTTCCCTGCACAGTGAATGGAATGCACACTGTGAGAGAAAGCACAGATTTCTTTTCTGGGGGAAAAGTATCAAAACAGACTAAGAAAAACAAAAAGAGGATTTTGGGGAGGAATAAACTAAAAGGAATGAATATAATAATAAAAGGGTATTAGCAAAGCAAAAGGTATTGGATCCCACTTGCTAGTAACAGGCTAGCAAATAGCAAGTGATAGCCTTTCTCTGATGCTGCTGAGCTGCTGGAAGACACAACTCAGTAACTGACCCCAAGGCACATAGAAAGCTGAGTTCAAACAATGCTGTTTTTTATGCTGTTTTTTTGTCTCTCCCCAGAGCACTGGGATTGGAAGGAACCACAGTCACTGGTCAGCTACAGTGTCAATATTAGAGCAATCCTTTCCACCTCTTCCCCCTCCCTCTCCTTAGTTTCTATTTCCCTGCAAACAAGCCCAGCTTTGGAACTCAAAACATTTAGAAACTTTCAAAATGTTTTGAGTGACCTCATTTTGTTTTGAGGCTGTATTGAAATCCTTATTTCATTTAGATTTTGCTGTTTCAAGCTCAAAATAGTCATAACAGTGTTGAAATGAAACACCCATTGAAATTTTGCACAGCCCTATTGCATTCTATACACAGAGAGTAATTATTCCATTTTGTTAAACTCTTGAGGCTTCAGGTGGAGTACAGATTTGGAGAACCATCTTTTAAAAATACATAGACATGCCAGTGTGATCCAAGCAAAGGCCAATAAGAATGATAAGATGTTTAAAAATAATTGAACTATGAGGAGGATTTAAAGAATTGGCTTTGTTTAGTATACAGGAGGGAGAAAACTAAAATGGGAACATAATATTTTTTTGTATGTAAGAGGCTGTTATAAAGAGGATGAATGCCTATTGTTCTCCCTTCTTTGGGAGCAGAATAAGAAAAAGATTGCTTATATTTTTAGAAATGACAGTATAGGTTAGTGCAGTGGGACCTGGGCCAAACAGCTACACCAGGGTGGGTCTCAGGTACTGCACTCTCAGTGGCC
Source organism: Crocodylus porosus (assembly GCF_001723895.1). NCBI lineage: Eukaryota > Metazoa > Chordata > Crocodylia > Crocodylidae > Crocodylus > Crocodylus porosus. The sequence continues at coordinate 66,020,825 of NW_017728947.1, read as the reverse complement.
ACACACTCCCTGTTTTCTATATCTTGCCTTTCATGACTTGATGTTACTAAAAAGGATATCAGGAGGTGTTGCCTGACTGAATGGGGTTTGTTGAGAGGGGCACAGGTCTCAGCATCTGGGCATCTTCTCTTGGGCTCTGCCTCCCTTACACTCCACCCCTTTCTATGTGGGTGTTCCAGTGATGGTCAAGACTTATGCCTGGGAAGGCCATACACCTATCTTGACTATCACAGGAACACTTGAGTGGAAAGGAGTGGGGTGTAGGGGAGACCTGTCTTCACATGATGAGAGAAAAGGTCCTAGGTCTGGGAATAATGTTAGTTGGCTGAACCCTGTGACTCTGGTAAGGGTCTGCCACCAACAATGTCTCTCCCATGTAGAAATTAATAAAAAGCAATATAGCATAAATAATAATCTCTGTCATCTACTTATGAGCCTAACTTCAGGCTTGTAGCACGTGAATGCCTTCTCTAGCAGCTGAGGCTCTTCGGGGTTTGCCCACAGTCACAAGCCTAATTCACAGGGGGGGCCTGTAGAAGCCTAATACCTGTGGGTAGATTGGGGCCATGGGTACTACGAACCCCCATGAGGCCCTTGCAGGTACCTGGTACCCAGCATCCACAGGGTGGTCAGATTCCTGTCATGGGAACTGAGGGTCAGGCTGGTCTTCAATGAGATATCCTCAGCTCTGGTAGAGGGAAGAAGCATGGCCCAGTGCCTACACTAATGCATCCTCTTCCTTGGGGCTGGCACTGCACTAAAAGGAAGCTCCAGGTTGGTCTGAGCCAGCCCAGACCTCTGCATTGCCCCTTCATGCCCTGCAGCTGCTGCCAGGTACTGAAAGCCTCTGTGGGCCTCATTATGGGCTGCAGCCTCAGCCTTCTGACTCTGTGCAGTGCTGGGTATGCTGTCAGCTTACACTTGGTCTCATTCGGGCTCCAGGTCCAAGTGAAGCCTGGCTTCCTGCTTTCAGCCCTACTCGGGGAACAGGTGCATGGGCTGTGTGTCTCCTGTTGTTTGCCTGTCCTGCCCATGGAGACGAGCATGCAGGGAGCCATGCAGCCTGTCCATGGACTCATTGCCCACTGCTGGGACAACCCAGGATCCCACAGACTGCGGAGTGCCCACCAGGGATTGGGGTCAGGGATCATTGCCCCTGTGAGTGCAGGGCTGTGCCAGGTCCCTGCTATAGTTAGATATTAGGAAAAACTTTTGTAACTATAAGCAGAGTTCATTATTGGGGTAAACTTCTTAGGGAGGTAATGGGATTTCCTTTATAAAAGATTTTAAAGACATGTCAGGCAAATATCTGGCAGGGATGATCTAGATATAATTATTTTGCCTCAGGACAGAATGAGCTAGATGACCACTTGAGGTCTCTTCCAGCTTTGCATTTCTAAGTATTTTTTTATGAAATAAAGTATTTTATGAATAATTTTAAGTGTTTACCCAGAATTAGTTAAGATTAATGGAAGCAGAAATTAAATGCAAGTAGAAATTAAAAGTACCTAAACGCTGCAACAAATTAACCTCTGGTATTCATTACATGATATTGAGTACAGTCTGTACTATGAAATGCAAATATTCTATTAGAAAATTACTATCTTCAATAGGCCAGATAAGTCCATCAGAAAACCTCAAACTAGGAAAAGAAAAATTTGAGCAAATTAGACATATGCTTAAAGTTTAGCACTCAAGTTATTTTCCAGCAATGAAGTTTCTTGGAACAGTATTGTTATTCATTTAGTTATTCCTTATCAGAGGCTACAATAAAATAAAAATGTTACAATTTTTATCAGTTAGGTCACAGGTAACCATCTTCAGAGCAGTTACCATCCATGTGTACTTTCAACAACATTCAGACCCTATTCTACAAAACAGGTCAATTCCAGAATTGCCTATTATTTTCTTCAGGGCCCTCCACCCCTTTATTCTACTTTGTGCCTACTTTGTCCTTATCTTGGAAAAGCACTTGAAGGTGATTTTACTTCTACCTAGTGATTTATTCTTTTATTATTAGTTAAGATGTGTTATTCCTTTGAATTTTAATTTAATGTCTCTGGTTTGCTTTTAATGTTCCTTTATTTCACTATGATTTGGGATTATAGAGCATCACAATGCTCCTAGGAGAATAGTTTCCTTAAATGGGTATTCAGCTTCACTCTTGCTGGCATATATTAATGTGAATAGTACCATGTTATTTAGAGTTTGCCGTGTTAAAAAAAGTAGATACAACTGTAAATACAAAGAAACATACTTTTCTTCCAGCCAGCTGTTTAAGGAAACATGTTTAACTGCATATGCTGAAGCTGATGAGCCAGATAATCTCTCCATGAAGGAAATGTTGTGAGTAGGGTATAAGAAGAAGCAAACTAAACATGTGGGTTAAAGAAAAGAACCCTGAATTATTTTTGTTTCATACCAAATAGGTCCTTATGTTGCACTCTGTCATAATGTGGAAACCCTACTAGCAGTTTATTAAGCAATAAGGCTAAGATCTGGTCACAAGTTGTCTCTTCTCCTCAGAGTGTGGGAGGGAAGTGTCTTCAGTGAAGTGTTTTACTTTGAAATGTATTTAGTTATACATGTAGGCATTGCTTTGTGTTTTGTTACAAAAGGCTGTCCCATTTCCTACAGTGCTTTTTCAAAGACCACTGGGAGAATTGTTCCATCTAGGGCTGCCTCTGAAGCACTATGCCTTTTACTCTTCTACTAAAAGCACAACCTCCACTCAGGTTTGTAGTTACAGACATAATGTAGCCTATAATGATTGAATGTAGTAGTGATGTTAAATATATATTAATATATCTTTCTGTTCTATGGCAATATCCTCAGTAGGTTGTAGTATAGGGTCTGGAAGAAACACACTGGGGGCATCTACATGGGGCTTTATTGCAGAGCTGACTAATTAGTTCCTCAGTAAAGTGTCACTGTCTACATATATGGCACTATTAGACTGGAGTAAACTAATCAACTCTTTCACAGGATAGTTGTGCCAGACACAAGTACTATTTTATGGTGGAGTTATTTACTGCACTGCAACACACATGTAAATGGTGACTGGGGGTACCAGGGGCATGGTGGTGCTGCAGTGTGGGGGCTGCCTGCCAGCTAGCTCCACACTGTAGCACTCTAATGCCCCAGCTAGCCCCTCTGCAGCATGTTGAGTTGGGGCAGAGCAGCTCCGGGCTGGCAGGCTGATCCCCTGGGGCTCCCTGCCAGCTGGGGTTGCGCCACTCTGGCTCAATGTGTTGCAGTCCCAAGCACACATGCAAATGCTGCTCCTGGGAGCATGACACTCTGGTGTGAATTGCATTGGAGTTTGTTCAGCCATGATAATTGCACGTGTAGATGTGCTCACTGTACCATAGTTAACAACTGTAGCTCCTGTAGCTTGTAACTTTCTTGTTCATTATAAGACTTTCTATTGCTGACAATCATGATACATAATGGGAATTTCCAACTATAAGTTATGCAGAATTATCCAGTTCCTTAGGTGTGGTATTTCTAAGTAAATTCACATTAGATTAAAAAAAAATCAGACAAAACATAAAAGGACCCCCCCCCCCAAAAAAAATTGCATACCAGTTGAATTATCGTTTTTTTTTAACCATACTCAGTGTGGTATCTGAGCGCACAGACAAATCAATGCTTCTTTTAATTATTTCATCTAGCAGTAACTTACTCACATATTATTAAATTTTAATATTTGTGTATGCCAATAATAGTTCCACTCCATCTTCATTTTTCCTTTCCTTTGTTGGATGTCTTGTCTTCATGTACTCATCTTTCTTTATACATTAACGCTGGTTATAATTTGTAGTCATGCACCTCAAATTATAACTTTAAGAAAAATAAATTCAAGAAAATCCTTTGATTTGTATAACAACAGATCTGTCTGAACATGAAATTATTTCTAACATTCCTTTCTTTTTCCTTCTTTCTACTTTAAGGTAATTTTGATTCTTTATTTGTACCCTCTGCTGTATAATCTGAGCAAATCATTCATTATCTATAGCTATTAATGTAAAGTTAGGACTGATGTGTCATGCTATATATGATAGGTAAGAAGAACCCTCAGGTAAATGCTGCTGCTTGAGGCTAATGCCTTTTAAAACCACAAAACTGTCTTAGTGAACTAAGAATTACTTAGGAAATTCTATTAGGCCATTTAACTGACAAGCAGATGAAGGCTGTCAATGATTATGATGAAAACTGCTGAAAGTCTGTCAAATCAAGGATCTGAAAGCTGTGCTATTTTATCTATTTTACCCTACATTGTATTGATTTTTAAATGTATACATATACAGAACAGAAAGCTTAAGGTAGCTCAGCCTCTGTGGAAATCATTCTTCTGTTCATTACAAACTGTCTGAGTTTAAGTTGATTAGACCTCAAAGGAAGAGTAGAGATTTTTATGGTAATTCTTTTTTCTTGAGGTTATCAAAACTGTTCAAAAGCAGTTTATCCACACAATACACAGAGGCTGAAAAAAGTCTATTGTGAACCAGATTAAAATGAGTGTATAGAGGACTTAATGAATTATGGTGTTAAACTTTGGTTGTTTTTTTTCTGTTTTGTTTTGTTTTGTTTTTCTCTTTCTTTTTTCTTTCTTTCTCTCTCTCTTTTTTAACTCAGCCTATTAAATTCTCATGGGGTCACCCTGTCAGCGTCAATTCTGTGTCCTGGATTTAGTTGAATCAATCCTAATTGAAATTCTGCACAGGTCTGGTATTCTGTGGAGATTGCAGATGAATGACAGTGCAGTGGCAGGAAAGATAAATATGCTGGCAAATGAGATCCAGGCTCTCCACAGAGGATGGAATAAATTACTTTACCAATAGAGTGGAGGTAATATGCTGGAGAAAGAAAGTGAAATCGAAGCTAGTTTCATACCAGGTTTGTTAAAGGGAGGGGGAGAAAGCAGTTAAGATTTACTTAAAATACAGATTGTGGTATGTACAGCATTTGGGCCACTTTTTCATTGCTTTTGTATTGTGAATACTGATTATTGCATGCACTTTAATTCTAGTTATGCAGACAGCTTGCACAATTTGAATGCATGTAGCATTTTGTATGTAGCTCAAGGCCCAGTAGAAGCTGTGGTATAGAATATTGATTAGTAATTTGATAAATATATAAAATGGCACACTGAGTTTAAGGGGCTTCATGCAAAATGTATTTAAATGGCCCTGGCTAATTAGCATGAATAGCTGTGAGGCACTCCTAAATGGATGAGAATCATATTTTGTAAGTCTACAGATTTTAGAGGCGTCATGACTGGATGAACAAAAGTTAAACCAAAGGAAAAGAACAAACACTAATTTTCATAGAAATTAAGGTAAATTAGATGACCCGATAGGTCTTTTTCAATTTCCTTATCAATGCAGGATTGTGCTTATAGACTATTCTTTTATGCTTCTTGAAGACTAATATTAAATTTATCAAACAATAAGGATTAAAGTATTTCCCTTAGAATTTTCGATAATCACATAGTTGAGAAAGTATGTCCTGATGTTCACCCTGAATTGTCCCATGCTTAATTTGATCCTACAGGTAGTAATGTTCCATTGTGCTATCCTATATAATCCTTTCTGTCTCTGAACCTGTGCCTTTCAGATATTTGAAGATAAGGTATCTTATCTCTCCCAAAGCAAACAGTGACCTAAATTATACAAATCTACCACTTTTATTATTTTCTCAAAATCTGTTGCCCCAGTTTCTTAACACTTTTATTTACTCTGTCTAAACTTCCTCTGGTATGTGCACTTTGTGGCATTATGATGTTCAGAACTGGATAATCTAATCCAGATGCAGTCACTCCAGAATTTTAAAGAGAGTTTACCTTTGTGACATGATAACATTGTTTGCAATTTTCACTGGTCATTTTTGCTTTGAGATTGAATTGAAAACTCTTGTCTAACTGGTTGTCTTTGATCACCCTTTCAGCCTTTTTATTCTTACCATTGAATATCTGATCTAGATTATTAGCCTGGGGATGTTCTAGTCTGTATTTTTCCAAGTTGAAACACATTTTATTTTCTGCCCATGTTATGAAGAAAGACGAAGAATCTGTGATAATTCAGCCTGGATTTAAGTGGGCATGATCCCAGGGGTGTCACTGGAGATCTACTTACTTATTCTAGTGGTGTCTTTTGCCTAGTGACTTGAAGGCAGGTGTCTGGGTGGCAGCTCTGGCTTGAACAAAGAGCCTGTTGTGAAGGAAATAAAATATGCCTGCTGGTTAGCTAGCTAACACATGCAGACTTACGTGCCTGTGGACCAGATAGTCATCATTGTAAATTTGCTACTGCTGATCCTTATGACACTTTCATTATTTAGTATGGTCTGGGAAGAAGATAGTTAAGACAAAAAAAGGTTCCCAGGGCAATTAGGCTGCATCTTATTAGGCTCATAAACTGAACTTAGTCTAGATTTTACTTTCCTTATGCAAACAAATTAATGTTTTACTCTGCCATTTGTCCCATTTAAGAAACAATACTGGGCTAGTCTGCCAATGATTTGAATTCTTGTATAATTCCAATCTATAACAACCATTTATTTGGGTTAGATATATTTGCAAAAGCACAGATGTGTTTTATTAAAAAAGACCTATTTTTCAAATATAAAAAAGTTCTCACCACTATTATTGACATTTCTCAAAAATGTCACAAAGTTTTTACCAAGCTTGGTGAATTCAGTTCCATTGTTTTTTTGGTTAGTAGAAATTGTATTTTCAAACTAAAAAAGTTTGGGAAATGAAATTATTTTAAAATTTAAATATTTCCATATATAATATGTCCATTATAAACCATGAAAACTTGAAATCATTTTGGGTTCAAGATAAGCTATTTTTCATTTTTTTCATTTTTAGCCAGCTCTAACTATGTAGAATTAAAGTGCAGATATTAAATATTATAAGCAGTGGACATAGTGGCAATAGTTGTTTTTTTCCGTAACTCATCTTTTTAAATTGATGGCTGGATACAAAATTGTAGCCATTGTATCTGCTATCAGTTTGCAGCACTTATATGCTCAGAGGACCATGTTCATTCATTGGTATCCAGAAATAATATATCCTAAGTTGTCACACTGACATGACAAAATTACTGTGTTCTTTCTTTTTTCCTTTTGTCACCCATCCCTAGCTAAAAATGATATTTTCCAGGCAGCCATTAAAGGTTTTGATTCCTTGAGGAGACTATACTCCTACTGGGAAGCAAAAGAATAGCAAATAACAAATGAATAACACAGACTCAGAATTCTAGTTTGCTTTTATTTACAGGAGGGAAACATTTTAAATCTAGTAACTACTTGAAAAATGCTTTAATTGTACTATTTCATCATGTAATAGTGCCACACACTGTACACTGACATTGTGTCTAGGTAAGTGTGACACTCCCCTGTTCTCAACATTGGGTGGCCCCAGCATCTCAGAACCTCTCTCCTCTGCCCTGCTACATATCCTCGGTGCTCAATAAAGTCTTGTTTTTGGTGAACTACTACCCCCAAGCAAATCTCAGTTTAACCAGCACCCTGATTAGCTTTATGGTGGAAGATCTCCTGGACTATTAGGGTGCCCTGGGATTGCAAAATAAAATTAGTCTGCAGCCCTTGAAGGAGGGACTGCCTATTGTTGCCAGCTGACCTGAAATCATTCTTATCACAGGCAAACCATAGGATAAAAGCCAAAACAGGCTCATTACATAAAACAGAAAAACAGGTCAGATTCAGAGACAGAAATAGAAAACAAAACAGAAATGTTTTGTTGCTACTTTCTAACTTGATGAAGCTCCCTGGTATTCTCTCTGTTCCAGCAGCTAGCATTCCTAGGCTGTGTCCAGACAAGCACAGATGTGCCGTACGTGGTACTGTAGACGTGTCTGCAGCACCACACACCACATGTTCAGGAGATCCTGGGGTCAAAGAAACCTATGCCAAAAGAAGTGGAGAGGCGTACGTGGCAGCAGTGTGTGCTGCCCAAAACCAGAGCCTGGCCAGCCAGAGCCACACTTCAACTGCTGGCCAGGTTTCCTGTTGCAGAAGAACTGCAGCTGCAGCTGCCCGTGGCCCCCAGCACCCCAGGTAAGGCTGCTAGGTGAGCACAGTTGCTGGACCCAGCCTCCCGCAACCCACCCAGGGTAACGTGCCATGCACCTGCTATTTGTCCCTGGGGAAATGCACCTTCCTGCTCATCTGGATGCAACCCTACTTTTTTTTCCCCCAGAAGGCTCAACAGCCACCTTGACTGGGATCCCTTTCTTCTCCTAGACCCGGGCAGATTCAGGATTTGGGGGGGGCGGGGAGGGAAGGGTGCACTGATGCACTTACACAGCTTTTTGATTCCTGCTCTACCAAAAATTTAAAACTAACTACCTGGTAGTGGCAGCAGTATTTCTAGTCAGCCAATACTGATGGAGTCAATTGACTTTGTGGCTCATTATACTTTACCTGATTCCTTCTAAACTCACACATGTTAATGACCCTCTCTTCTTTTTAATGGTCTTTGTAGCAGGGCATTAAGGGGCCTGCTACTTGTAAATTGGAGATAAACACCCAGGTGCATGTTGCTAGGACAACTGGTTAATGAGGGAACTGGCCACGCCAGCCCTCATATAAACCCAGGGCCGTGACCAGAGGGGGAGTTCCCTGACAGCAGCCAAGGGGGAAGGAGTTCTCCCAGAGCAAGTAGAGGGGAGAGGCCTGACTGCAGGTACAGCCCTGATACTTGGGGAAGGATGGTGTGGCTGGAGTAATGTTATAGCCGGGTGGCTAGAACTTATGTTATAGCCCAGGGGCTTATGTTCTGATTTACTGTTTGAGACCAGTGGTTTGGGACAGGCTATAAGGGGATGGAGGAGGCCTAATAGGGGGTCCATGACAGCATGAGCCCCCTAGCGCCAGAAGGATGCAACATTGGGGATGAGCTGACCCCAAGTGCCAGAGAAGGTGAGGCATTGGGGGTGCGCTGACCCCGAGTGCCCAGTGAGGCTCAGTGCGAGACGGGGCCGCAGAGTGCCCAGTGAGGTGCAGTGCAAGACCGAAGAAAGTCAGTTCCATCTGGGGTGTGGTAAAGGAGTGGTTGGAGCCATGCATAGCCCATAAGGCGAGGGTGTCCTGAAACCCCCAATATTGAATGGGGCCCACAGGATCACAGGAGCACTGGGGCCAATGTACAGCCAGAAACTGTGTCCAAGAGGATGGAAAAGCAGCCTCCGTATAACATATTATCCATCAAAGACGTGGTGGGCAAGAATTAAGGATGCCCTTTAGGATCTTGGCACGGTAAAGGGGGGGCCTTAGGGGAGATCACGGTGACTGCTAAGACAACAGGCTGCCACACTCTTGATATTCCACCAATCAAATGATCCTATTTTCTGCCATGCTCCTGCCTTTTAGCTGCTTCTGGTAATGAAGCTCCTTTTTCATAGCCCTGCTGACTTGGTTTTAAACTCATTCCAATTAAGTTTTATTTCTTTTTCCTTCCATCTTAAACTGAATAATACAGACTTAGACCGTTAGAATATAAGTAAGTCTTCAATTTTATTTTTAAATGGGAAAAAATATGCCTTTTATATGCAAAGATGTAACTCACCATCTAAATTCACCCCCTTTTTCATAGATTTCATAGACATTAGGGCTGGAAGGGACCTTAGAAGATCCAGCCCCATGCCCAAAGGGCAGGAAGTCAGCTGGGGTCAACAAGACAAGCATCCAATCCACTCTTGAAGGTGTTCAATGTAGGTGATTGAACCACCTCCAATGGCAGGCTGTTCCAGACCTTGGGGGCTCAGACAATAAAGAAATTCTTCCTTATGTCCAGCCTGAAATGGGCTTGCAGTAGTTTATAACTGTTTGACCTCATCATCCCTTGGGGTGCTCTGGTGAACAAACATTCCCCAAAACCTGGTGGTCACCCCTGACAAACTTATAGGTGGCCATCAGGTCACCCCTGAGCCTGCACTTTTCCAGGCTAAAGAGCCCCATGGCTCTCAGCCTGTAGTCATAAGGTCTGTTCTCCTGACCTCTGATCATGTGTGTGGCTCTTCTCTGGACTCTTTCAAGCTTTTCCACATCCTTTTTGAATTTTGCGGCCCAAAACTGGATGCAGTACTCCAGCTGTGGTTTTACCAAAGCCAAGTACAAGGGGAGAATGACATCCTGGGATTTGCTTGAGAATTTTCTATGGATGCAAGCCAGTGTTGGTCGGTTTACTAGTCACAGCATCACATTTCAGGCTCATGTTCATCTTGTGGTCAACGATGACCCCCAAGTCTGTTTCTTCCGTGGTGCTAACCAGCATAGCACTGACAAGCCTATAAGGATGCTGCAGGTTTTTCCTCCCAAGGTGCAGAACCTTGCATTTTTCAGTGTTAAACACCATCAGGTTCTTGCCCGCCCATTTGCTGAGCCTGTCCAGGTCAGCCTGGATTGCCCTCCTGTCTTCTGGTGTGGATGCTTTGCCCCAAAGTTTGGTGTCATTGGTGAACTTGGCCAGTCCGCTCCTGACTCCAATGTCCACGTCATTAATGAAGATTTTTAACAATATGGGTCCAAGGACAGAACCTTGGGGGAACCCCACTGGTCACAGGACACCATGATGATTGATTTCGTTTAATTACTACCCTCTTGGGCTGACCACGGGGCCGATTTCCTAGCCAGTGGATTGTGGTGGACCCAAGGCCCCAACTGGCCAGTTTCGCCAAGAGGTGATCATGGGCTACCAGATCGAGGGCTTTTTTGAAGTCAAGATATATGACATCAATCTCTTCTCCCTTGTCCAGGTGATAGGTCACCTGGTCATAGAAGGAAATGAGATTGGTCAAACAAGACCTACCCGCAACAAGCCTGTGCTGGCTATCCCTCAGGATGTTGGCATCGGCCAGTCCATTAAGGATGGCCTCCTTAATAAACTTTTCTAAGATCTTCCCCAGGATAGAAGTCAGGCAGATTGGTTGCCGGATATAGTTAGGATACAGGCAGATATAGTTGGCCGGATCCACTTTCCTCCCTTTCTTGAAGATCAGCACAAGATTGACCTTCTTCAAGTCTTCGGGCACTACACCAGAGCACCAGGAGTTTTCAAAGATCCGTGCCAGGGGCTGGGCTATGATGCTTACCAGCTCCTTGGGTACCCTGGCGTGTATATTGTCAGGGCCGGCTGATTTGAAGGTATCCAGCTTCTCAAGGTGTTCCTTCACGAGGTCAGAATTGATGGAGGGCAGGGATCTCACCTGGGCGTCCCATGGGTCTGATGAAAGACTGACGCAAAGTACCCGTTTAATAGGTTGACTTTTTCCTGGGTGTCAGTTGTCAGTTGCCCCACCTAGTTCAGCAGGATCCAATGCTGCTTTGCTTTTCCTCTGGCTGCCCACATATCTGAAAAAGGAATTTCTATTGTCCTTGATGCTTGAAGCTAGTTGGAGTTCAGTTGCAGCCTTGGCTTTCCTGGTTTGAACTCTGCAGGACCATACGAGTGCAGAATATTCCTCTTTGAAGGTGAATCCCACCCCCCATCCTTTGTAGGCCTTTCTTTTTAGCCTCAGGAGGTCTGCTAGGTCCCTGGAGAGCCAGGGGGGCTGCTGTGCCCTCTTGCTGCCTTTCCTCTGAGATGGAATAGACTTAGCTTGTGCATTGAGGATCAGTCCCTTGAGGAGCAACCACTCTTCCTGAACTCCCACACCCCTGGGGTCGTGGTCCCTTAGGGCCTCACTGACAAGCTCAGGAGGGTTGTCAAAGTTGGCTTTCCTGAAGTTGAGGACTTTAGTGTTGCTGACAGACTTGCCAGCTTTACAGTGGATGGTGAAGGTGATCAGCTTGTGGTCGCTGGGGCCCCAATATTGAATGGGGCCCCAGCTTCCCATCAATCACTAGGTTGCCAATTAGGTCATCCCCAGTACCCAGTACCAGGTTGAGCATTACTTTACTGCTTGGATTTTGCTGAGTGATCCTCCCATGAGATGTCCGGGTAATTGAAGTCACCCATGACAACCATGGTCCTGGAGCATGCGGACTCAGCCAGTTCCCAGGAGAACTACTGGTCAAGCTCTTGATTCTGGGTGGGAGGTCTGTAGTAGACTCCCACCATTGTGTCCCCTGTGCCATGTTCCTCATGGATTATAACCCAGAGGGTCTCCAGTCTTTCACCTTGGTCACCAACATCAGCTTGCAGGGGCGCGTAGCTTTCCTTAACATAGAGAGCTACACCCCGCCCCTTTTATCTACTCAATCCCTCCTGTACAGGGTATAGCCATCTATACCCATGGTCCAGTCATGGGTGGAGTCCCACCAGGTCTCTGTTATCACTGTGATGTCATAATTATTTGTGTTAAGCAGGAGGATGAGTTCCTCCTGCCTATTCCCCAAGCTCCTGGCATTTGTGTATAGCCAGGCAAGTGTCCCCTTGCGGGCTCTTGCCTTGCCCACAGATTGTACCAGGGCTGGGGCAGGGGTGGGCTCCCTTAAGTGCCTTGGCCTGCTGGCTTTGCAAGAATTGCTCAGTGGGCCAGAAGTGGTGGTAGTTCCCCTGTCCCCCGTGGGCTTAGTTTAAGGCCTGGTGGAGCAGGTCAGCCAGTCTGGCTGAGAAGAGCCTCCTCCCCAGGGGAGATGAGTCATCTCTTCCCAGCAGCTTGCTGCCTCTCTTTTGCCGAAGAGCAGGCTGTGGTCATGGAAGCAAAGCCTTCCTGATGACACCAGTGCCTCAGTCCTTGGTTAACTACCTGGATCCTTCTCTCCCTCCTCAGCCCATATCCTGAGACTGGGAGGATCGAAGAGAACATCACCTGTGCCCCCAGACCCAAATCCTTGTAGCACCTCATTACCTGGCTGGGAGAGCTCCAAGCTGTGTCATTAGTGCCCACATGAATAAGAAGCATGGGATAGTGGTCTGTAGGCTGGAGGAGCTTAGGGATCTTCTCTGCAGTGTCTCAGATGTGAGCCCCTGGGATGCAGCAGACTTCCCAGGCTAAGGGGTTGGGGCAGCAGACGTCCCCCTCAGGATGGAGTCTCCCACAGCGAACACTTTATGTTTTGTCTTGGGGAGAGTGGGGGTGGTAGCTGCATTTGTGCCTGTGTTGCCTGCAGGAGCTGACAACTCAGCAGGCTCTGCTGGGGCTGCAAGAGGTTCATATCTGTTGCTAAGCTCTGGCGGGGCAGGGGCCTTGGTGCAGCAGGCCTTGGGGCCCTAGACTACCTTGGTCCATGCCCCTGACTGGTTAGAATGGGAGGTCCCAGAGTTGTCCTTTGTCCTGGAGGGAAACCATGGTCTACCCTCTGGCTTCTGGGGAGAAGGGCCTGGCAGTAGGAGTCTATCTCCTGCTGACAGTCCCTGATGGCACACAGTCTCTGGACTGTGGCCTGGAGCTCCTCCAGCTGGCATGCCAGAGATCTCAGTAGGGACCTGACTCCACAAGGGGAGGTGACCATGCTCCCGGGCCCCAGAGCCTGAAAAAGGGATAGGCAGCCCCCGCAGCTGAGAGCCAGGGGCTCCATCTGTGTGGAGCCCAGAACCATGGGCTCTGTCTGGGTGTCAGTCTCTGAGGTGCAAGGTGGGGGGCTGCAGAGCCTGAGGGGACCCTCAGGGTGCAGTGCATGCCCATCTACGTCATGCCGCTGGTAGGCGGGCTGGGCCTTAGTCTGTCTACCCTAGATCTTAGATGTGCCCATGCCTTAGAGTCAGGGTCTCTAGCTCCCCCCACCTCTGAAAAGGCTTCTCTTTAATTCTTCATCCTTATCTCTCTCATTTTATTCATTATTCTTTTCAAGAAGGACAGAAATATTTCCTCTCCCAGATAGTCACCTGTCTGACAAGTCTGTGTGTCCAGTTTCATATGCATTTGATGCTTTTTTAAATGGATTAAGGTATTCAGTTAACACAGGAATTATTCTATTGCTGGTCAAACAGTTCAGATTATCAATAAGCAACTGATAACTTATTGGGAGCATCTACACAAGATGCTTACTATAGAGTTGCCTAATTAGCTTTGCAGTAAAGCGTCACTGTCTTCATGTGTAGAGCTATTAGGCTGGAGTAAACTTATTAATTCCACTGTAAGTTAGTACTGCCTGACGCAAGTACCTTCTATACTACCCAGGGGAGCACACACACTAACAGACCCTCTCTATGCCTGAAGAAGGGTGTTTGTGCCCAAAAGCTTGTAAAGAAATTTTTTTCCAGCTATTTAGTTGGTCTAATAAAGGATATCACATCTACCCAAAGAACCTAGCCTGCCTATGTCTTTAGACCAACACAGATACAACCAACAATGCTACAGCAGAGTTATTTACTTTGCCACAATGCTTGTGTAAGATGTTGACCAAGGCTGACTGGGGAAGTCCAAATGAACTGCTTGCTGCCACACTATAACATGCTCTTGCCCCAGCCAACTTCTCTGCAGCACACTGAGCTGTAATGGAGAAGCTTTGGGCTGGCAGGCTGATTCCTGGGGCTTCTTGACAGCCAGGGCTGCATCACCTGGCTCAGTGTGCTGTGGTCCCAGATGCACATGTAAATGCTGGGCCTGGGATCAATTAACTCCTCCAGTGCAAACTGTGCCAGAGTTTATTGGGGCACATTAATTGTACATGTAGATGCACCCATTAATTATAAGGTCACTAAATGCACAAAATGTATATCTTATACTGAACAACTTGTTGCATACAAACTTATAACTGATACAAATGATCATAGGTCATTATTAGCCATTGATGAAGACCACAATGGTAGTAAACCCAATTTGAGGTAATATCTGATTATATAGAAATATTTTCCCCCAAAATGAATCACAGCAGACTTGGTTAACCTGTGAAAGTAAGTCTTATACCTCATGCATTGCCAAAGTATCTGATCACTGACAGTCCCACTTGTTACTTCATCATAGGCTGGATACAGTTGTATCAGAATAAATGTGCTTATATTAGTATAGCTTACTCTTTATGCAACAGAGACAAGCTATACTGGTTTAAGGCAACTTTATTCTGGTGTAGGTGGGGGTTCTACCAGTGCAATTAAAAAAAAAAAAAATCACATTCCTGACAAAAATAGTCATATTGGTACCAGAATATTTCTAATATCAGAAATTGATATTGTCTGGATCCAGTTAAATTGTTTCCAGCACCAGTTCAAATACACAGTGCTGACAGCCTTTGTCACCAATGAGTAAACTTTTTTTTTTATATGCTGATACTGCATGTTCTTTAACTTTAAACATGTAAACTAAGCCCACTGAAGACAATGAGGCACTAGTTATCTCACTCATGCTGAAGGCAAGCTGTTGTTCAGCCTGGGGAGAGATGGAACATGTATGTATCATTTTTTATTAATATATAATTTCATATTTTTACCATTGTATTCCAATGTGATTTGTTATATAAATATTTTCAATGAGTTATTTTGTTACTAGTGATTAGTAATTTTTAAAAGCTACTGCATGATTTCATGTTTTATTAGTCAACATTTGCTCTAGTCAAACTTCATAAGTCCTTTATAAAATTTTTTATATTCATAGCATTAGCATTATCTCAAAATCAACTTCTAATAATTTTATAGCTACAATCAGAATAGAATATTAAACTGCAGAACCTCCGAAACATGTCCTTTTAAAAAGAGCTGCATTTTATCCTGTCATTTTCCACTTAAGTTTCTTTTTTTTGTTGTTATATTTCAATCTTCTAGTAAGGAAAGGACTCCTAGTTTTATCTAATCTAACCCATGGGAGATATGGGTAAGCTAATTGTAATAATTAATTTATTTGATTAAATTAGGTTTTTTTTCCTTACTTTCAAGTGTTTCGTAAAATGCTAGGGTTTTGCTATGGAGCTTTCAATAAAAATAATGTGTTTTCATCTTCCATTAAATTTCATTTTAAAATTACACCATTTGACAAATATCTTGTCTGAAACACAACAGATCTCTGTTTAAAAACAAAAAAAAATCCCAAAGCAAACCCCCCCAACCCAAATACAAAATCTATCTCCAAATTAAATTGGTTTGAGCTAAAATGGTGATGCTTCATAAACGTGGTTGCTTGTCTAACAATGGGCCTGGCCTTTTGCCTAGATTACTCTCCCCATCCTGAACCAGTAACTTCCCTCCCCACCTTTTCTCTTATGGGCTAAGGTGCAATATAGGAGATGTTATCCAGCCATAGTACCAAGCTCATTGAGAAGACTAGGTGGATAGGATGCCTAAATGACAACTGTTTGGAGCAGAAATGTCAGATTTCAATGAAAATATTTATCTGCAAATTATTAAACTTACTGCAGAAAGCAGATGGTTTTTTTGTGAAAACTTGTGTTATTAGAAACCTGCTATTTTACCTGAAACAAAATTTCACCAAGGAGTAATGACCAGATTTTTTCTTATAGATTTCTTATGAGTAGTAAACTGTAGCAATTCATTGGTACATTGATGTATGTTCTATATTCATATAGATGTATTACATGCATTACCAGCCAGTATAGATTCACTGGGATAAATCATGCCTGACTAACATGATTTCTTCCTATGATAAGATGACAGGATTTGTGCATGGGAGAAGAGCAGTAGATGGGATGTACCTTGACTTTAGCAAGGCTTACAACACAGTCTTCCACAAGATTGTCATTAACAAGCTAAGGAAATTATACTAGATGAAAGTAGTGTAACTAGCTGGATACATAACTGGTTGGAGCATTGTGCTCAACAAGTAACCATCGGTTGCTCAAAGTCTAGCTGGGAGGAGGTATGAACTGGGTTTCCCAGGGGTCTGTCCTGAGTTCAGTATTGTTCAGCTTTTTCAAGAATGGTATGGATGATGGGATAAAATGCTTAGCAAATTTGGGAGTCCACCAAGTTGGGTGGACTTACAGACAAAATGTATGGAAGGGTCAGGATCCAGAATGACCTGGATAAGCTGGAAAATGGTCCACAGTCAATGAGATAAGATTCAACAAGGATAAATGAAAAGTCCTTTACTTGGGATAAAATAATCATGTAAAAAAACACAGACTGGGGAATGATTGGCTTAGGCTGCAGTACTGCAGATATGAACTTGGGAGTTAAAGTCAGCTGAATATGAGCCAACAGTGTCCTCTTGCTGCAAAAAAAGGCCAACACCATACTGAGTTGTATTAACAGGTTTGTAACTTGCAAAACAAGGTGAGGAATTCTTCTACTCTTTTCAGCATTGGTGAGGTCTCACCTTGAGTACTTTGAGTTTTGAGTCCCACACTTTACAAAGGATGTGGACAAATTGGGATGTCCAGTGGAGAGCAACAACAATTATTAGTGCCCTGGTGGCCAGAGTCATGAAGAAAGGCTGAAAGAGCTAGAGTTCTTTAGTTTGGAGAAGAGAGGAGTAAAGGAGGAGATTTGATACCAATTTTCAAACATATGAAGGAAAATAGGCTTTTCTCTGTGGCTGTAGGGGAAGGAATAGGAACAATGGCCTTAAACTGCAGAAGAGGAAATTTAGGCTGCAGATTAGGAGGAACTGACTATGAGGGAAGTCAAGCATTGGAACAGGGTACCTTTAGAAATCGTGAAATCTCCATCCTTGGAAATTTAAAGATCAGGTTAGACAGACCCTTGGCTGGGATGGCTTAGGGATGATCCTGCTCGGAGCAGGGGGATGATCTAGATTAACTTGTGAGGTCCCTTCCAGCTCTACTTTATGGTCCTAGCATCCTATATTGTTTTCAACTTGACAGTTGAAATATATTATTTCAAAGAGAACTTGTTAGTCCTTGTAATTTTTCACTTACGGAAAAGGAAATTTCCTTTATAATGATGAAGAAAAAATTGAAGATCCTTAGAGGTTTTTCAGCCTGTTTATATATGTCCTCATTCAATTAAATCATTTTATATTTCTGTGAATATCTTTAAGAAAAGATAATCTACCATGTACATTTTGATCTCCATCAGTAGGAAATGGAAGAAAAAAAACTATCTTGGTAGGGTCTTTCATTTTCTTTACAAGTTACCCATTTTTAATACTCACTATCATAAAGCTCATTTTTTAGCTGGAAACTGTCAAGAAATCTGCTTATGCACACATTCTGAAGCTGTTCTAGGAACTGTCAGGAGGAACTCACACAACGATAGGATACATTCTTACTTTAGAAAATTTGTATCTATAACATATTTGAGCTCTGCAGTACTATCCCTAGAAATGGAAGATCTGAGGTTGCTACTACCTAATCTGACAGTGTGTGGTCCAAGATCTATGAATTCTTTTTGAAAGGATTTCTTCACTTCTCTGGCTGTCAGTTCAAATGGAGGCAGAAAAAAAAGACATTGGATGGGGTTCATGAGTCCAGTGAAGGGATGTGCAGTTCTCTGATCTGAGTTCAGATGGGAAGAATAGCAGAAAGGAAAGCTTTCCCCAATACAGAGATACTACTGAAGATGTGTAACTACCTCAGAAATTTTAAATAAAGCTAGTCACCAGATACACTGGAAGTATTTTCCCATACTTTTACTTTAGACTTAGACATACGACAGACTGGCCCATATCAGATGGTCACTTCTGTATGTGAGTTGTGTATCACATCTTAAATTTAGAAGTATTCATCTCAATCTGAGGGTAGAAAAATCATTGTTATTTATAAATGCTAGGTTGTGACAATGTATAGTATACAAGTTGATGGTTTTTATGTGCTTTTATGCTAGAAAGAGACTATAAATATCATATCATAGTTCAACTACCTATATCTGTACCTAAAGACTGACAGATGCATACAAATAAAGAACAAGTAAAAGGTAAATTGTTTAGTTATTAATATATCCAGGTGCAATAGAGTCGGAAGAAATCCACAAAATCAGGATGGTGATGTTAGCACAAACAGGGACTTCCTGCAGAAGAGATGTTTGCTTTCATTGAATAGCAATGAATAGCAGGCTAGCCAAATAAGCCCTCCCTAGGCTGGTATCTCAGCCATATGGCGATAGTCTGACCAACTTGTGAACAGGCAACATGCCATCTTAGCAGATGGACATGAATACATCTAGCCAAAGATACTTTTACTCTATGTACAACAGATGTATGTGCCTATTAAGAGCATCATTCCCAGCTGTGAAAGTCAAGACAGCTGTTTGCCTTGACCCTTCATTTCTAATGTTGAGCAGATATGACATTACTAACCCAGCACTGAACTTGATTGACTTTGAATGTCATAAAATATTTTCTAAAGTTAGGCTCTTATACATAGACCATGTATTTCTTTAGGAAACTATTTATTTTTCCATGTACTGAATGTCAATAGCATTTGACACAGCATGAACAACAAAGCTAAGAGAATGCTTTCTGTTCATGCTTTGTTTAATATGCCTGCAGTACACATACAGCCTGAAAAAGTTGGACTGGTGGTAGAGCACATGACTAATACACTCAAATGTCTTAGAGGCAAAATAGGATGTGGGCATATGCGTCTTTCCTAATGCATGTCTCTTTTTGGGTTAAACAAAGTCAAGTGCTGCAGCATATGTTTCACATTTGTTATACCAAAAACATCAAGAATATAGCTTGCAGGCCAGATAGCACTGCAAGCCAAATGATAGGGCTTTATGTGTGGGTATCAGAATGGACAATGCAATGCACACATAGCACATACCAGACTGGCCCTGAATACTTCAAGGGGAGCAGGGACCAGTCTGGTGCACATTGAGGGCAATGTACAAAGGTGGTCCAAGGCCTATGCTGCAGGCTTCTGTCGGTGCAGGTCCAGGTTACCCACTGCTGGCTGCACTTAGGCTGATCCCAGGCGCATGCTGCCAGCCACACACACGGCCAGTCCAGGGTACATGCTGGTCTGAGATGCACACTGCCGGGTGTACTCAGGTCAGGTCTGGGGTGCACACTCAGGTGCAGCCCTAGGGGAAGATTTGTTGGGGCTATAGCCACCCCCAAAATTTGCCTTAGTCTTAGCCAGATTTGTTGGGGCACAGCCACCCCTCTCAGTGCCACTCCTGTTCAAGCCCCCCACCTCCTCTCTGAGACCTCTGCTGCCTGCCCTGTGCAGCTGAGCTTGCCCTGCTCCTACCTACAAAGGCATAGTGTCCTGGTCCTGCCTACAGTGCCCAGGTCCTGCTCTTGTGTAATGCAGCCCCCCCCCTGCAATTTTCTGTGCACACTACCAGCTGTAGTCAGTCCTGGGTGCATGTTGTCACTGCACTTGAAGCCAATCTGGAGCACATGTGCACTCTTGGCTGATCCTGGGATCAACCCAGTCCCACACACTGGATGTAGCATGAAGGGCCAATCAGCTGACCCAGCAGCAGCCCTCCAACCTACAAGGCGTAATGTGTTTGACACTTCTGACCTATACCAACAACCTTTCATAGCGAATTGTGATAGTGTTCAGATGATGTTATAAATGTGATGGTTCTAGAAAAATGTGAGAGGCAAGGATTTTTGTGGGTGATATGTTTTATTGGACCAACTGTATAGTTGGGAGAGAGAGATGACTTTTGGGTATACCAGAGCTAAATAGCAGATAGAACAAAGACTGCTGAACCCCCCCACCATGTGTAAATAAAAACAGGATATAAGAGAGATCATCAAACAGCCAAGAGAAATGCAGTAACCTCAAGGTACTCTGATAAAAGAATGAGTAAGACCATTCCAGAGGG
>NW_017728947.1:65998169-66000117 GCF_001723895.1 Crocodylus porosus | reverse complement strand
AAAGAAATGTAAGTCAGAAAGGAAATGTCTTTACTGTGAAAAATGTTCTTCTACCTATTTTTAGTATCCTTTATCTTTTTTTTTTTTTTTTCTGAGATTGTCCATTCTGGAGCATAGTTTTTTGTCTAGTTTCACCCATATAGATTCCATTAGGACATTCTGTGCACTGGATGATGTATACCACATTGTGGGATAGGCATGTACATGATCTGTGGATTCTGATGGTTCCATTGTTGTGGGGGGTTGATTTGGCAGTTGAGATAAGTTGACTGGTTTTGCATTTATTGTTAAGACAGGGTTGGATCTCATTAGGTGCCTGTTCATCAGTGGGGGGTTTTCTTCTAATGCTGAGTTAGATGAGATTAGGGGGATAGAGACAGGAGAGTGGGAGGCAAGATATATTTTTCTCAAGGCCTGGACTTTTGTGAGTGTGGGCTGTAATTGTTTGATTAACCAAAGGTATGAAGTCAGTGGGGAGTTTCCTTCTTATGCTTATAAGAAAGTAGGGCTGAAAGTCTTAATCCAGCCTCTGCTCAAGGCAGGAACATCCCTGATTTAGTCATCCCAGCCAAGTGTCTGTCGAACCTGCTCTTGAAAATTTCCTGAGATAGAGATTCCACAACTTCTCTAGGTTGCCTGTTCTGACCTAATCACCAACCTAAATTTCTTCTACTGTAGTTTAAGGCCAGATTTGGCCTGTAGGTCAGATCTTGCACACCCCTGCTCTTGGATAAGTAGCTCAGATCTTACTGCCTTGAAGAGGCTTTTCTCTGTGCTACTGACTTGGGGTGGTTGATTGCTGCCAGAGTGTTTGCCTAGTGCCTGGTGTGTGTTCTGTTTTGTTTTTTTCCCCCGACACTGCTGATTTCTTTCCTTTCTTCCTTCCTCCTTCTCTTTCTCTCTTTTATTCCCCCTTTTGGAGTGACTGAGTGACAGGGCTTTCTCAGGTAGGTTTAGTTTAGGTAATTGAGGAATGCAGCTAGGCTAACCAGCCTTATTTAAGAACAGCTCTTAGCAAACCTTGGAAGCTGGGAACAGAGGGTAAGAAATGGAGAAGGAGTTTTCCTAGGGAGTTTGCTAGGAAAGGGAGCCAGGAAGCAGGAGACTGTGTGTGCGTGTGTGTGTGTGCGAGGGCCCTGGTGTTGGTGCTTGGCCTGCAAGTTCTTGTGGTGTATCTTTTTTTTTCCCATTCCCCTCCTTTTTTTTTTTTTTTTATCATGACAGCATAGGTGTGTTCCAGGGAGCAAAGGAGTCACAAATAGAGTCTGGGTCAGCTGTTGTGACCTGCATGGGATGTACTATGTTTGTGTTCCTCCCAGAGGGCCAGAAGCAGTTCATCTGCACCAAGTGTAAGCTGGTGTCTGCCCTGGAGGAGAAGACTCACAGATTAGAAGCTTGGGTATCCATGCTGCATTGCATCTTGGACAAGCAAGACTACTTGGACAAGCATTGAGAGGCTGGCACTGGAAAGGCCAAAGGTCAATGAGGAGAAGTGGCTTACTGTTCCTACTCAACAAAGGAGAGCTTCCAGAACTGAAGAGGAGCAGACTGAAGTCAGCAACTGCTTTCAAGCACTCTATGGTGAATCACTGAGGAAAAGACAGAGGAGAGGACATCTCTGACATGAGTCAGAGCAAGGCCCTAAAGACCGGGATCCAGGATCACTGTACCAAGAAAGAAGAGAAGAATAGTGGTGGATGGCAACTCTCTCTGCAAAGAACAAAGGCACCTCTATATTAAGGAGGAATACACATCCTCGTCAATTAGCAAGGAGTCGGAGGAAGGGCACACTGAAGTGCTTTGGGTTAGAGTACAAGGCAGTCGAGGGGAAAGAGACTTAACAATGGGGGTCTACTACAGACCTCCCAACCAGGGGGAAGAGCTTGACCTGGAATTCTTAGGTCATCTCACTGAGGTAGTGAAGTCTAAGAATGTGGTAGTCATGGGG
>NW_017728947.1:65927918-65998158 GCF_001723895.1 Crocodylus porosus | reverse complement strand
CCTCACCAGGTCATCACCCGTGGCCAGCACTAGGTCCAGCCAGGTGTCCCCCCTGGTGGGGCTGTGCACCTCCTGGGTTAGATGGAGGTCCTGCACTCTAAGAACCTACGTGAGGGGTCAGATCTGGCTGACTGCTCTTCCCAGGAGATGTCCGGGAAGTTCAGGTCCCCCATGACTACCACATCCTTATGTGACAACAAAATCTTGTATTGATGCTGCCAATGCAGAAAGAATGAGGGAGAGACTAGCATGTGCAGAACAGCTTCTGAATGGAAAATTCCACAGAATGCCCAGCATGTGCTCTCTGGGTGACCTCAGGGGCTGTCAATCAGCAATGACCTACTTCCCCCACAGGCGCATGCTCAGACTGTGTCAGCTTCTGACTGAGAGCATGCTCAGTCAGAACCTGACATGAGGTAATCAGGCTAGAAATTTCTCTGAAGGAAGCGTTCTGATTGGCCACCAATTCTCAAAGGTTTAGCGAGCCCTTCCCTCTGTGGGAGATCCGCGTAGCTGGAGACAGAGGCTGATCTCTTTCAGGGACTGTCCTCCAGTTAGGCCCTCGGGCCTATCGGTCTCCTCCCTCATCTGGTGTTCTGCATTATTCGTTCTATTACTGTACCGATCTGTTGACTTACCTACCTTCGCTTTGACCTTCGACCACGATTCCGGATCACCCCTTTGGACTCTGGCTACGACCTCGGTTGAACTTACCTGGCTTCAGACCTCGGCAATCACCTCAGCTACCCAACCGTTCTGTGGACCAGTGAACCTCAATGAGTTACAGTTTTGTTTCGTTATTTGTTCCTCCGCTAATAAACTGTTGACCATCCCTGGGACTTATCCGACAGGCAGCTGCCCCTATTCCCGGGCTTCGGCACCAGGAGTAGAAAGCAAGGGCTTGTCGGTGATCCCTGTGGGACAACACGTCCCTCTGTTGTGTGTTGACACTGCTACTGTAACTGAAGAAGCTCCGTACCTGCGCTTTTCCAAGCGTAAGTCAAGAAACCCATTTTGTTAAAAGAACCCCCAGCTTCTGTGTCGCTCAGAACTGTACCACCGCTAATCCCACCTATTCCGTGTCCAATTGCCACCACCCGGCCGCACCACCGTGACCAAGACTGTGAGCGTGGCTCGCCAGCTCTGGCCCCTTGACACCTTAGACTTCACTACCTCAGTGAGCTGACCTAAGAATTCCTGGTCAAGCTCTTCCCCCTGGTTGGGAGGTCTGTAGTAGATCCCCACTGTTAAGTCTCTTTCCCCTCGACTGCCTTGTACTTTTAACTCAAAGCACTTCAGAGTGCCCTTCCTCTGACTCCTTGCTAATTGACGAGGATGTGTATTCCTCCTTGATATAGAGTGCCACGTCCCCAGCTCTCCTTCCTATCCTGTCCCTCCTGTACAGCCTATAGCCCTCGACATTCACCGCCCAGTCATGCGTTGAGTCCCACCACTTTTCAGCGATCCCCACTATGTCGGGGCTGGTGTCAGCTAGCCGGAGGGTGAGTTCCTCCTGCTTGTTTCCCATACTACAAGTGTTTGTGTAGAGGCATTTGAGGCCTCCTGTGGATGTGTGTACTGATCCCCTTGTCCCAGTGTTGCCTTGGCCCCTGTCACTTACCTGTTTATTCGTTTCGCTCATTGGTCTAGGCTGGGCTGTAGTTGTGGGTGTTGCTTGGTCTGGCAGTCTGATGTTTCCTCCGCCCTCAACTTCCCCTTCCCCCGACGAGCCTAGTTTAAAGCCCGCCAGAGGAGGTCTGCCAACCTAGACACCAAGATGAACATGGGCTGGCAGTGTGGGGAGGCAGTCAGGAAGGCCAACCGTACCTTGTCATGCATCCACAGATGTCTCTCGAGCAGGTCCAAAGAGGTGGTCCTCCCCCTCTATGCGGCACTGGTCAGGCCGCAGTTAGAGTACTGCATCCAGTTCTGGGCACCGCACTTCAAGAGGGATGTGGACAGCATGGAGAGGGTCCAGAGGAGGGCCACTCGCATGATCGGGGGCAGCAAGGCTAGGCCCTATGAGGAGAGGCTGAGGGACCTGAACCTGTTCAGCCTCCAAAAGAGAAGGCTGAGGGGGGGATCTAGTGGCCTGTTTATAAACTAGTCAGGGGAGATCAGCAGGCATTGGGGGAGTCTCTGTTCCCCCGAGCACTTCCAGGATTGACCAGGAATAATGGTCACAAGCTGGCAGAGGGTAGATTTAGGCTAGATATCAGGAGGCAGTACTTCATGGTCAGGGCAGCTAGGATCTGGAACCAGCTCCCAAGAGAAGTGGTACAGGCTCCTACTCTCGGGGTGTTTAAGAGGAGGTTAGATGAACACCTTGCTGGGGTCATTTGACTCCAGTACTCTTTTTCCTGCCATGGCAGGGGGTTAGACTAGATGATCTACTAAGGTCCCTTCCGACCCTAGAAACTATGAATTTGGCATCCAGGTTTGGGGTCTGAGACGTGTACTGCCTGCCTGGGGCCTGAATTCAGTATGTTTACAGAGAATCTGCCAAAGCTCATCCATTCTTCAAACCACTACCCCTTCCTGCTTGTCCATGTATGCACCAATGATACTTCTAGGAATGACACTGACTAGATCAGTGATGATTATGGGTACTTATACATGTGCTCCAGGTGGGGGTGGAGGGGAAAGGGAAGGAAAAGGCACTTTAAGTAGAGCAGCTCTCAGGAGCTACTCTAATTAAAATGCCAGCAGCATTTTGTATATTCAATGTTCTGCATTTCAAAATGGTGGCAGGGACACTTTAACTAAACCTTGTTTGATGGACTTTAGTTAAAGCACTCCTGTCACCACTTCGAAATGTGGGATGCTGAATACATGAGACACTGCATCATGCAGGAGTGTTCTGATTTAGAATACTCCTGTAGACTCAATTAATTGAGTCTTCTACACATACTCGGATGTGTTCTGATTAGAATGCATTGGAGAAGTGCCCTATGAGGATTTTGGCAGGTGGATTAAGGAGCTTGAAGCACATGTGGTATTCTCCTCAATCCTTCCTGTGGAAGGCAAGGGTCCAGACAGAGATCATTGTATTCTGGAAATTAAAACATAGCTGAGACAGTGGTGTTGACATGAAGACTTCAGGTTCCTTGGCAATGAGTAGATGTTCTTGGGAGGAGGGCTGCTGTCAAGAGATGCAATCCATCTGATAAGAATGGGGAAGAGCATCTTTGGGTGTTGTCTAGTCAACCTAGTCAGGAGAGCTTTAAACTGGGTTCCATGGAGATTGTGATCAAAATCCTTCAGCAACAGAGCATGAGGTCTAGAGGTGAAGGGCCTTGAGAAAGCAACTCAACTCTGGAAAAGGACCAGATTGCTACAGGACTTCAACACATGGCACAAAAGGGAAGCAAGGAGGTCCAAAATATGAAATATGTCCAATGCACGTATACAAATGTGAGAAGTATGGGGAATAAACAAAATGACCTGGAAGTTGCAACCTGTGAAAAGAACTATGGTATGATAGGCATCACTGAGACATGGTGGGACAGCTCCTATGACTGGAATATGAACATTAAGGGTTATACTGTTTTGGAAGGACAGGTTTAGGAGAAAAGGTGGGGGTGTTGCCTTGTATATGAAAATGCATGCATTTGTTCCCAGGTTGAGGAGAAAGAAGACGGCAAAGCAGAATACATTTGGGTGAAGATGAAAGGTGAAAGATGCAACACCAATATAATATAAAGTGGGGATTTATTGTAGGCAACTTAATCACAAAGAGGAGGTGGATGAGGCACTCATCAAGCAGATGACAAAACTATCCAAAAGTGATGGGATGGGAGACTTCAATTTTCCAGACATTACTGAAAGAACAATGCAGCCAAATATTAAATGTCTAGCCAGTTCCTAGCTTGTATGGAGAACAACTTTCTGTTCCAGAAAGTGGAGTATACAACTATGGGATCATCCATCTTGGATCTGTCCTGATAAAACAGGGAAGAACTGGTGAAGGATGTGAAGGTAATAAGAGAGTGATCACAATATGATAGATTTCCAAAGGTTGGAACAGGGAAACCACAAAGTCATCAAAATTGGGACACTAGATTTTAAAAAAGTTGGATTTCATTCTACTCAAGGAGCTAACAGGCATGGTGTTATGGGAAGACAGATTGAAGGATAAAGGCACCCAGGAGGGCTGGGAGATTCTAACAGGCACAGTATTGGAAGGCCCACAGGATACTGACCTGGCATGGTGGAAGCATAAGAAGAATGGCAAGAGACCAATGTGGCTTCACAAGGAGCTTGTAAAATGCTCCCAAAGAGAAAAGAATTCATACAGACAATGAAAGAATGGGCACATCACCAAGGACATGTACCAGGAAATAGCAAGAATCCACAGGGACAAAATTGGGAAGGAAAAGATAAAGAGGTGAGCTGCACCTAGCAAAGGAGTTTAAGGACAACAAGAAGAGGTTACATAAGTGTGTTGGCTAGAAAAGAAGGATTAAAGAAGCTGTGGGTCCTCTGTGAACAAGCCAAAGGGAATTTCTAACCAGAGATATAAAGAAGGCAGAGACGCTCAACAGCAACCTTGCCTCATTTGTCACAAAAAATTAAGCTGCCAAACACCTCATAGGGTCTATATGGATAAGGAAGGGGGCAAGCTGATGGAGGAGATAACAAAAGAGATGGTCAAAGAGCTTCTGCTGGCACTGAAGGAATTAAAGTAATCAGGGACAGGGGAGCTTCATCCCAGGGCCCTGAAGGAACTAGCAGAGAAGATCTCAGAGCGCTTGACAGTGATCTTGAAGTTGTGGGAGATAGGCCAGGTACCAGAGGATAGTGCCCCTCTTTATAAAAGGCAAGGAGGAGGACCCAGTGAACTACAGACCACTGAGTCTCACCTCAGTAATTGGGATGTTACTGGAGCATATCCCAAAGGAAGGCCTTTTGCAAGCATCTAGAGGAGGAAAGGCTAATCACAAACAAGTAGCATGAAGTTATGAAAAATAACAAATCATGTCAAGCAAACCTGATCTTTGATAAAGTAAAGGGTAGATGAAGGGAATGCTGTGTATATTGTGTATCTGCATTTCACCAAGGCTTTTGACAAGGTCCTACATGCCCCCTCATAAACAAATTGGAGAAATGTGGGCTAGATAAAACTACTACAAAGTAAATAGATAACTGGCTCACTAGCCACAAGCAAAGGGTAATTAATAATGGGGCGATGTCTGAATGGCAGGAAGTTTCAAGTGGAGTCCCACAGGGGTCTGTCCTTAGCCCAGTGTTGTTCAATGTGTTTTATTAATTATTTGGATGCTGACATAGAGAGCGTCTTGAGAAAGTCTGTGAATGACATGAAACTGGAAAGGATTGTGAATGCACTGGAGGATGCAAGGTCAATTCAGAAGGATCTTGACAGATTGGAAAGGAGTACAGTGATACAAGAAAGCTCGTCTATCAAAAGGTATCACCCACAAAAATCCTTGCTTCTTGCATTTTTCCTAAACTATCATGGCTGTAACATCATGCCAATAATAAACAGATATTTCCTTTATGAGCATGTAAATTCAAATATAAATGAGAAATTTTAAGTAGGGTCACTGGCAGATACAGATGTGGGGAAAAAGACGCCAAAAAAACCAGCTCTTTACTTTCAACTTGGCACGCCCCTACACCAAGCGCAGCACATGACTAGAAGAATCACTTCATCTGGCTAGCCCAGTGTTTGTATAGCTCATGTGTTTCAATGGGATTTTTTGGTGCTTTTATCTAATAGCTGATTGAATCATGTTCATGTTAGACAATGTGATTGAATCAACTACTAGATAAAAGTGCCAAAAAGCTCTGTGGACGTGTGCAAGCTATGCAGATGCTGGAGAGCCGGGTCAAACTGATGGGATTCCTCTTCTGCTAAGGTGCCATGCTCTACCCCACCCCCCCTGTGCACCTTTAACTTAATCATGCACTGGGATTTGAGGAATTTTATCTCAGATGCCCAAAATTGCATGTCCTGCCATGGCAAACATCTAAGATTTGACTCTGAGTGATTATTGGTATCAGGGATAAAATTCCTCAGATTCCATAGTGCAGCTGGGGACTGGGGAGTCAACTGCCCGTGCCATGCCCCTTTAAATGGTACATAGACAGCTGGGCTAAGTAAAGACGGTCAAAAAGCCTGAGACTGAATTGACACAGGTTAGTTTAAACTGCATAGATTGAACTAATAAACAAGTGAACAGATATTCATTTTGGTTTGGCATTGCCAGTATTGATCTAATGCTTTGTTAAGCCTGTCTGCCCTATGTTGTGGTCTCCAAGATTAAGTACATCTGAATATCCCAGCAGAATTTCTTGCATTGCCACCACTTTTTCAGGCTCTAGGCTGTGATGATTTAACATGAACTTGTGTTCCAATTTTCCTGAATTCCACTGAAGGTCATCACTTGGCTCTCTAAGACTTTGGCTCTTGGGTGACCTCAGTACTCTTACATCAACGAATCCCTCTGTTCCAGAGTCATCCTGCAGGACGCCACACCTCTCCCAAATATCCCATTCACAGTGCAACCTGTGGTTCTGTTGATGTGTTAGCAACACACACTGGGATTTCATAGCTGTGGCTCTGGCCCATTGCAGTTCTCACCAGGACTAACAATCACTGAATTTAGGGCCAAATAAGCCCCTCACCACTTCAAGGCACTATCTCTTCAGTTTTCTGGTGATAATCATCTAACTTCTTGGAGGCATTATTAGATTCTTTTCTACTATCACTTCAGATGCCCTCCCTTGCTTATCTGTGGTGTACAAGAAAAAACACCTCCAGAATGGAAAATGAAAATCTGCAAAGTTTGTGCAACAGTTTATGATAAACCAGCCCACAGTCAGTGACCTGAAAATTTTTTAGGAAGTCTGTGCCTAACGGGGCATCTTGATTGGCATCCTTTGCTACAAGAAGTTTACGTGGTAGCTGCAGGCCTTGGAGGTTGAGTCTCCCAAAATTGGAAGTGCTTCTCTGTTGGTTGCATTGACAACTAGCCTATGGAGCTGGAATCTCTTTTCTGTCTCTGTTGTGGCTTGCTGCCATATCTGGCTATTTACAATGGATACCTGAGTGCTTGAATCTAGGAGGAACTGGCATGGAACATTTCTTAGCTTTCCCTCCAGGTAGCACCCCAACCGTGGTACACCAACAATCACCACCTCATTCTGTGAGCCTCTATATCTGGTAGCAGTAGATAGGTCCCTCTCCACTGTCCACCTCAGTTTCTCTGGCCTAAATGCCATCTTCTCTCTGGGCATTGGACTTCCCCCTGGAAATTATCACAGCTGCCACAGTGCCAGCATTAATCATTATTTTCTCAATGACACCACAACCACTGGTCCAGGAGGCTCTCCCTTTGCACATCTGTTTTGGGGCTGTATTTCCATACCCTTCTTGAACTGGTTCAGTTCACCTTGGATCTCTCTCAATTTTCCATCCCTGTCTGCATGGCTGATAGCTCTGGGGTTGGGGCCTGTGTCCCTGACTTCTCTTACATGGCATATACATGCACCTTTGTCTCAGTGCCTAGGATATCCAGGGTCTCCAGTATTTTTACCACTTCCATTTCAGTGACTAGCTTCATGGCATCATCCAGGCTATGGGACTTTTCCAAATGAAGCTGAATCTGCTTCTCTCCACTGAAAACATTGCTGATATGCTTGCCCAAGACCAATTTGCTGTGTCTTGGGGCTGGTTTGTGGGAAGGGCTTTACAGGTGTTCATCTTAAGGCAATACCAAATGCTCATACCAGCTCTGCTTAAGTCTTTTTATGATAAAAAAAACACTGCACAGTCCCAATCAGGACCTGAGCCTGGTTTCAAAGCATTTCTGAAGACCCCTGTTAGGTGCTTGTAATCCTGTTTGGCTTCACTGCTGAGCCCACAGTAGACCTCCCTGGCCTTCCCTGTAAGCACTAGGCTCGGGCATTATAGCTTAATGGCCTCATTCCACACATTTAACTTAGCTGCCATTTCAAACTGTTCATGCCAGTCATCCCTTTCTTGTTGCTTCCTACTACAGGTTGCAGGATTGGATTTGGCTGTGAGACCAACGTGGGGTGTGTCTTTTCCTCTCTATCTGGGGGTACCCCCTCCTCCCTGATACTCATCTTCCCTGATCAAATGCCCACAAAATAAACAAATAAAATCTATACGCTCATTCAGAAGTTTGGTCACAGGGCATCAATCCTCATTTGCCTTACTTATCAGATAACCCCCTTCAGAATTCAACTGCTACCACCAATTTGTGCCAACCCTGCATCCCAAGAAACTGGCAAAAGAAGGGGGAGTTCCCACTTTATATAGAACACCATAGGCATTAGAGTAACAAGCCAACAGGCTAAAGGGAGGGAACGGGTAAAAGATAAACATCAATATTGTGGCAACATATACTCGGTACCTTTATTCCCTCCCTCCCCCCACTCCGCACATCTCTGGAGATGTTCCCAAATAAGCCTTTAGTTCCTAGAGTGCTCGAACAGCAGCCTGAAGCTGTCTCTAGGTCTTTACCACAAGGCTTCTTCAATTCCTGTGATGTCAGCAGAGCAGTAGGTCTGGAGCACGTGAATGAATACCCGAATAACTTTCTCGTAAGCATTTTGCACTTTGACATGCCTAATGGGAACCTACTGCTTGCTAGAGAAAGATGACTGCTGCTGGGTGGGTGGTGGGGGAAGGAGAGCAAGAGAGAATGAATATTGCATATCAGATAAAGGCAAGTTAATTGTGCCCATTTTTAAGCCACTTGTCTGTCCTTATACCACATTTGCTGATCTACACAATGTCTCTTAGAAAATCAAATACTTCCTGTTTAATCATTATAAGTCAAGTCTATAATACTAGTTTTGAATGGGTAGCTGCTGGTGGAAAGATTAGGTGGCCAAGGTGTAGGCCATGTGATGTAAAGTAGACCATAATTATCTTAGATTAGATACTCCAAATGTGTGCATTCTGTGGTTTGGTTTTGAAACTATTTTGCCCTTACTGTCCATTTAATTTTCTACTATGCTGAACAGATATGTTAATTTAGCACTCACACTGAATGTAAGGTCATGGTGTCTCACTTTTGTCTATTCTTGATTTGCTTATCACTGTTTCAGAATGCCATCTCTATTTGCTACATGTATCTGACAAATAGTCTTCAGCAAGTCCCTCTGCAAGAATTGTGCTTGTGTTTTTTCTCTTTTTTTCCCCTCAACAGCTGCTCAGTAATTTCACATGACATAATGTAAATGCATTCATGAAGTAAAGTGAGTCCCTCTAAGCTACTGTTGGCTGTGCTCATGGAGATGTTCGCTAGTCTGTTGAACACATTCTGCACTTTATTATCTTTTCTAACAGCCGGAATGCAAACATAAGGCCATGCAGAAGACTTAAGAAGCATTTTGTCTGTCTCTCTCTCTCTTTCTCTCCCACATAATGGTCCTGTTCATTTTAATGGAAGGCATGTGGCTAAATCCACTGCACAGCTTTGAAAATTGCAAGAGATGATTTGCAAAGAATCCATTTATATTCTAACCTGATACATTGCTCCTCCCTGGCCATTAGCGTCAGTAGGCAGTCAGTAAGATAATGAAATAAATGTACAGATGCAGATCTCAGATTTAATTAAAGGAATCGTTTCCATAAAATATCCTGCAAAAGCCTTTGAGTTATGTTCATTTTGTTACATGAGAAACAAAACCAATAATTTAGGACTTTTTGTTTACATAGTTTATAAAATGAAAGGCGAGAGAGAATGCCAGATGGAGCATTTGGCTGGAAGTTCTAACAAAAATGGAAACAGAAGATGGCAATAATCAGGGAAATATTATTACAGCAGTTAAATTTGCAGCACAAGCTTGATTTAAGAATTGTGAGAGTTCACAGGCATTCGAAATTATTAGAATTCTAATTTTGTGTTGAAAGTACAAAGCTTACTTCTTCTCTAAGACTTGGTACACAAGAGGTTAGGACTGTGTGTATGTGCTTGCAAAGTGCTTAAAGAATTTTCAGTATTAAAAGTTATGAGACAAATACAATATAGTGTTATTTTTAGTCACATATATTATTAAGAATATACTTCACACTGGTAAATAGTGTTGTTTACATCAAGTGGGAATGTCTATATGTGAATTAATGTGCTTTAGTTAACGTGCATTAAATCTAGTACCTCCATTGTGAGGTACGATGAAAATGCATGCTAGCCTCTCTTAATGCACATTAACTAAAAAGAACAGTTTTAAAGTGACAGTCAGTGGGCCTTAGTCTATTTTAATGCACATTAACTAAGTACCACTTTTTAAGTGACACTTTAATGTGCATTAAAGCAATACATATAGGCATGGCTAACTACCAATAGTCTCCCATTGTACTACATATTCTACAAATACACTGATAGGGAGAATCATCCCAGAAAGCTTTCCATTTAAGTATGTAAGACACAAAAAACCAGGAGTATGGATTACAAGGGCTTAGTTTCCCAGAGAGAAAATGGGGATGCAGCACTCTGTGCATAACTACAAGCATTGCAATCTATTGTAATCAGGTACATTGTACAACATGAGTTTAACAGCTTAAGCACTAGGGATGGTGGTGGTGAAGAGGGGGAGGGGGGGCTGAAAGCTTTAGATCTACAAAGGTACCAGATACTTAAGGTCTTCCAAAATTATGATTCTCAAAAAACCTGCTTAGTTGATATCTAACCCTGGGGATCTCAAAATCTTTAGTTGCCTTGATATTTGCCAGTAAAGTTCCCTGGCTACTAAAAGATTAACTTCTAGGTAAGTCTACAAGCCCTTTAGCCTTGACAGTGCTGAGAAACTCTGGATATATTTATCTTATATGTCAGCCTCATTAAGTTTCTCCAGCTAGGTGGCATACCTCTGCGCACCCCACCTGGATCGTTTGAGCATATCTAAGTGATTAGGCTGTAAAAAAACCAATTACAAAACCCTCACAAAAAACAGCTGCCAGAGGAGATGGTATTACCCTTGTTCTATCAAATGGGTTGGTAACTGGAATACTAACTTTAAATACAGAAGACCTAAGTTCAGTTCCTTTCTGTACCTGGAGGGGTTAAATGCACTTCTACTTCAACTTCCAAGGCGAGTGTTGTAACCACCAAGTTTTTGTTATTTTTATGGTGATGGTGGGAATTCTCAGTCTCTGTTGTTAAACCTGTTCCATTTTACATGGATACAATTGATAATATTTTTTTAGGTAAGAGAGGAGACAAAAGCATAACCAGAGGCCTACTAGTTAGGGGAGGATGGGTAAGTAGAGTTTCAGTCTCTACTTCAGTCTCTGGCCTAATGACTACTTCAATATTTTACCCAATGACTGTTAAAACGTGGACACAGTCACTGGGGCAGAGGTCTCCTCACAAGGCAAGGCTAAGAGTCCGTTTCTTTCTCTCTCATGCGATCTAAGAAAGAGAGGGTAACAAAATAACACACTTAAACCTGATTTCTACAGTCTCAGGAAACCAATAGTTTAGGGCTAATGAGAAGATAATCTAAGGATAAAGGAGTGTAGGAGAGTAGGTAGGTATTAAAAGATACTGTATTAAAAGCACAATGACAAATTACTGTGATACAGAAAAAGAGAGCATGGTCAGGGACCAGTATGGCTGCACAAGGATAAATGCCTGAGAATCAAAAAGGATTAGAAAGAATGACTCAAGTTTAAGGATGAATCTGCATGCAGAGGCATGTAGGGATAAATCAAAAAGACTAAGGAAGAAAATGAATTGTAGTTAGCAATGGAAATAAAGGGCAGAAAGAAAAGGCTTTAAAAAGAAGTTAGACATATATGGCAAACAAAGGAACATACAGACTCATTATTTAACAAGTAAGGAGAGTATATAATAAATTCAAGAGGGCCATTACAAAAAAAAAAAAAAAAAAAAAAAGATTAATTGTGACCAGGCGTTTAATAAATTGACATGTAACAAGGAAAAATACCAGAATACAAAAAGAACAGGTTAAAGAATATTTAAATAAGTTAGAAGTATTCAAGTTGATGAGGCTTGATGAAATTTACCCTAGAGTACTTTAGAAGCTAGCTGAAGCAATCTATAAACTGTTAATGGTTATCCTTGTGAACTCATGGAAGACGGGGGACCTATCAGAGGACTGTGGAAGGACAAACATAATATCTACTTTTTTAAAAATGGAAGAAAGAGAGGTCTCAGGATTAATAGACAAGCCAACCTAACTTTGACACTCTAAAGGAACTAGCACAAATTATTAGTTGATTTATAAAGACCTGGAGGATCCTAAAAATCGAGGATCCTAAGAAACAAGTTGTACTAAACCATCTCCTCTAACAGGCCTATCTTAACTTTAACAAGGCTTTTGACTGTTGCCTGCATGATACACTTACAGGTCAAGTAGAGAAGTACTGTTTAAGAGGAAATCATGACATGCTGGGTGCGCAGCTGATTGCCAAACCTCACTCATAAAGTAGTTATCAATGGTTCAAACTGGAATGGCATTTTAAGTGAGGTCTGAGATGGGTCTGCCCTGAGCTCTGCACTGCTAAATATTTTCATTAATGAATTGGATAATATGTTATTTAGCACACTTTATAAAATGTGTGGGTGATACCAAGTTGAGAGGGGTTGCAACAAAATCGAAATGAAAACTATCTTGACAAACTGGAGAGATGGTCAGAAACCTACAGGATGCAATTTAGTTATGGTAAGTCCAATGTAATATACTTGGGAAGGGGAAATTCAAAGCACAAATGGAAAATGGGGAATAATTAGCTAGGCAATAGCACAAAAGGATCTGTGTCTTGTTATAGTAGATCCAGTGGCAGATTTATAGTTAGTGGGGCCCTGTGATCCAAGCAGGGTGTGGGGCCCCACCTCCTGCCCCACAGCTTGTCTGCAGGGGAATGATGTGGCACCCCAGCCACGGCAGAGGGGTGGTGGCTGATATTTCTGGCTGGAATGGCTGAAGAAGCCCACGACCTGCTGGGTAGGAGGGAGGGCCACAAACAAAACATAGAAGACTCTTTAGCCGGGGGCCAAGCCCCCCCCCAGCAGTCTCAGCAGTGTTGGTGGCAGGGCTCCCTGGCTGTGGGGGCCCCATGCCACTGCATGGTTTGTTTCATGGTAAATCTGTCACTAAGACCACAAACTGAATCCATGTCAACATATGATACTGTTCTAAAAAAGACTAATAATATTTTCAACTGTTTTAACAGCAGCACAGTAAACACCACACAGGAGGTAATTTTGCTATTTTATTAATCCTTTAGGAGGCCTCAGTAAGAACACTATGTCCAGTTTTCAGAAAGGTAGAAAACTTGGAGAAAAGCAATAATAATCATAAGAGGCTTAGAAAATGTGAGGAACGGTGAAGAATTTAAGGAACTGGGTTTTGTTCAGAGAAGACTAAAGTGGAAACATGATAACCCCTCTGTTAGAGGAGGTCTTAGAGAGGAAAATGATCAGTTGTATGTGCCCACTGAAACTGAGATAATAACTAATAAAATTAATTTGAAGTAAAGATTTAGATTGGATATTAAGAAGGAGCATTCTAACTGTAAGGGTTTTTGAAGAACTGGAAAAGTTCTCTCTTACTGGAGGTTTGCAAAAACAGGTTTGAAAAACATCTATCAGAGATGGTTTAGTTATACTTCCTGCTGCTTCACCGCAGGAGGATGGATCAGATAATCTTTTCAGGTATCTTTGAACACACTACTTTAAAAATTCTATGTGTTTTGAGAATCTTCCTCTTGATTTTTATAGGTTACCAATGCCCAGAGTGGAATACAGAACCCTGTATCAAGCACATAGGCTCCCAGTTAGGTCTTTTAGAATGGGACCAAAATATATGAGATGGGAACAATCTAAAAGTAGCATGCTCAGCAAGCAACTGTTTAGATCTAACTGATAGGAAATATTGGGGATTGTGACTCCAATATTTAGGCCCCCAGCTTAGTCCTAGGAGCAAAGGTTTAGGCACTTGGAGAACTTTAATTCAAAAGATGTAAATGTCTACATCCTCTAGGGACATCTAGAATTAGTTTGCAGCTGACTGGGTTTTTTGAGGGTCAAAAATTTCAACTAATTTTACCCCAAACCTGCTTATGGATCTGGGCTTTTTGAGGATCTAAATCTTCAACTAATTTCAACGCAAACTCTCTTGTGGATCCAGGCTTTAGTCCTTGACAGACTGACTGATTTCAGTGGGAATTAGGTGCCTTTTAAAATCTGTCCTGGAGTAATTACTGAATATCACACACACAAAAATTCTCTTCAACATACCTACCTTGGTACTTCTATGGCCATATTCATTATATGCCTCACAAATTTTACTTATGTTTAGAACTCATGAGGTAAGGGCTGCTAATATGGTCATTTTATAGATAGGACTTGAGATAAAGGGAAGTTAGACAATAACACAAAAAAAAAAATGAGGAAGAACATGAACTGCTTTCTTTGGAGAGAAAGCCCAAAGTTTAAACCAAATGATTATGTAATTTAAGCCTTTAGAACAGGTAATTTAGTAATAGTAACTACTTACTTTTTTCTCACTTAGTATTATATACTTATCAACACATTATTGAAGCACACTGGGAAGGGAGCAGGGAAAAACTTGTACTACTGCTGATAATTCATGGGGAACTGTGGGATATTAATATATAGCGAGATCAATATATAGAGATAGTGTGAGGAGGAATGAAGGCTTTTGTGAGTGCTATTCAAGTTAACAGCTCTGAGGGTGGGAAGGGGACAGATTGTTACGAAGGTCCAAATTTGGGATGTAGGTTTTGACAGATCTAAAATGAAGAATCCAAAAAAACCCAATAGGGGTGTATTAGGGCAGAGGTGCAGTTGCACCCCCCTTTGATTTCTGGTCCACCTAAATGTTTAAAATAAACAGTTAGCAGTGGCAGCAGCCGTTCTATTCAGGAAGCAGAAAGGGAGTCAGTTGACGTCATGGCTCATTATAATCTGCATGATTCCTTCTAAACTTTTCATTCAGAAGATGTTTTGGCTCTGTTAATCAAACAGTGTGTCCTTCTGCAATTCTGGTGTCTGTTGGCTGCTCCTGGAAATGTAGCTCCTATTTCATAACCCTGCAGACTGTTTTTGACTCTAATGGGAAGCTTTAACTCAGGTGTGGAAATAGACTGGAGATGATCCATAAGTTCTTGTAGTAGGTCTTTGTCATGGGCTATAAGGACATCATCATCAGTGAATAGAAGCTCCCTGATAAACACCTTTCTAAGTTTATCTTAGAGTGTAGGGGAAAGAATGCATCTTTGCTTCACTCTGCTTTTCATCATGAAGC
Source organism: Crocodylus porosus (assembly GCF_001723895.1). NCBI lineage: Eukaryota > Metazoa > Chordata > Crocodylia > Crocodylidae > Crocodylus > Crocodylus porosus. Next base: position 65,982,867 of record NW_017728947.1, on the reverse strand, counting down.
TATTTGAAGTGGACCCATCAAACTGAACAGTTGCTTTCATGTTGTCATGGAAGGAAGGTATAAGACTTAACAGTATTGGTGAGCATCCTATTTTTTCTAGAATTGCAAAGGACCTGCTCTGTTGATTGTGTACAATGCTTTGGTTAGATCCATGAAAGCGATGTACAATGGTCAGTTTTCCTCTCTGCACTTTTCTTGAAGTTGCAGCATGGAAAATATCAGGTCTATGGTTGCCGGGTTTTTGGTTGTAGCTGTGTCGGTCAAAGGACATAGGCAGGCATGGTTCTTTCAGTGGATGTGATATCTTTTATTAAACCAACTGAGTAATTGGAAAAAAGTTCTTAGCAAGCTTTCAGATGTAGTCACCCTTCTTCAGGCATAGGGAGTCTCTGCTGTTCTGAGACTCCAAGAAATGAGAGAAACTAAAAGTATGGCAGGGTATCAAGGAGAATGTAAATAGGTAGAAATTAGAAAGACAAAAGGTAAAGCAGAGAGTTAAAGCAGAAAGGGGAGGGGTAAGAGAGCAGGGGGAAAAAGGATAAAGGGAGACATTAGTGATAGAATACAGGGTGGAAGAGAGGTGGTCAGTGAAAAAAAATAGTTGGAGATCAGGAAAAGAGAAATGAGAGAAGCTCAAAGTGTGAGAGGATGTATTGTAAATATAAATAGGTAGAAAGTAGAAACAAAAGGTAAAGCAGGACTTTGCACATGTCCTTGTTGAACCTCATGAGATTCCTTTTGGCTCAATCCTCCAATTTGTCTAGGTCACTCTGAATCCTAACCCTACCTTCCGGTGCATCTACTACTCCCCCCAGCTTGGTATCACCTGCAAACTCACTAACGATGCACTGTATGCCATCTTCCAGGCTGTTGATGAAGACATTGAAAAAAACCAGCCCCAGGACTGACCCCTGGGGCACTCCATTTGATAGTGGCTGCCAACTAGACATAAGGCCATTGATTACTAGTTTGAGCCTGATGTTCTAGCCAGTTTTCTATCCACCTTACAGGCCATTCATCCAGCTTGTATTTCCTTAGCTTGCCTGGAAGAATGTTGTGGGAGACCATATCAAAAGCCTTCCTAGAATCAAGGTATACCACATCCACCAGTCTTCCTGCATCCACAGAACCAGTCACCTCATCATAGAAAGCAATCAGGTTGGTCAGACATGACTTGCCCTTGGTGAATCCATGCTGACTGTTTCTAATCACCACCTTCTCACCTAAGTGCTTAGACAAGGATTCCTTGAGGATCTGCGCCATGATTTTTCCAGGGACTGAGCTGAGGCTGACTGGTTTGTAGTTCCCTGGATCTTCCTTTTTCATAGACTTCATAGACATTAGGGGCTGGAAGGGACCTTGCAAGATCATTGAGGTCCAGCCCCCCTGCCATAGGCAGGAAGTCTGATGGGGTCAAGTGATCCCAGAAAGATAAGCATTCAAACATTTTTTTTTAATGAGTCCAGAGTAGGTGCTTGCACCACCTCTGGGGGGAGTCTGTTCCAGACCCTGGACACTCAGACTATAAAGAAGTTTTTCCTTATGTCTAGGCTAAATTGGCCTTCCAGAAGTTGGTGGCAGTTGCACCTTGTTATCACTTGGAGAGCCCTGGTGAACAACTGTTCTCCAGATCTTGGTGCACACCCCTTATACACTGGTAGGCTGCCACCAAGTACCTCCTGAGCCTCCTCTTCTTCAGAAGAGTCCTGTCCCTCAGCCTCTCCTCATGAGGCTTTTTCTCTTGGCCTTTGATCATGTAAGTCTCTGTCCTTTGGACTCTCTCAAGATTGTTCACATCCCTCCTGAAGTGGCGGGCCTCAAACTGGACATAGTACTACAGCTGTGACCTTGCTAAGACTGAGTAAAGCAGGAGGATGATGCCCCTGTTTTGCTTGATATGCATCAGTGGGTGCAAGCCAGAGTTTGGTTTGCTTTGCTGGCTACAGCATCGCATGGGTGGCTCATATTCATCTTGTGGTCAATCAAGACCCCCAAGTCTCTGTCAGTTGTGGTGCTAGTGAGTATAGCACTGCCGAGTCTAATAAGTATGATGCTGTTTTTTCCTCCCAAGGTGAAGCACCCTGCACTTATATACATTGAATGCCATCAGGTTTTGGTCTGCCCACCTTGCAAGCCTGTCCAGGTCAGCCTGTATCCCCAGCCTGTCCTCCAGTGTGACTGCCTTCCCCCATAGTTTAGTGTCATCCACAAACTTTGCCAGTCTGCATCTGGATGCCCAAATCCAGATCCTTAATGAAGATATTGAAGAGTACTGATCTGAGTACAGTGGACACCACTGGTTGCCTTGTGCCATATTGATTTGCTCCTGTCATCTGATACTCTTTGAATCTGACCCCAGAGCCAGTGCCCCAGCCATTGGATTATGAGATGGTTGGGGCCACAGTTCCCCAGCCTAACCATGAGGACATCATGGGAGCCCAAGTCAAAGTCTTTCTTGAAATCCAGATATATGACATCAACCTTGTCTCCCTTGTTCTGGCAATGTGTCACCTGGTCATAGAAGGAGATGAGGTTGCTCAGGCAAGACCTTCAAATAATGAAGCCATGTTGGCTGGCACTCAGAAGGTTGCCTTCCATTAGCCTGTTGCTGATGGAACCTTTGATTTTTCCCCAGGATCTTTCCAGGGATGGATGTCAGACTGATTGGCTTGTAATTTCCTGAATATTCCTTCCTTCCTTTCCTGAAGATCAAGACCATGTTGGCTCTTTTCCAGTCTTCTGGTACATCTCCCAAGTGCCACGAGTTCTCAAATATCTTTGCTATAGGGTATGCTATGGTGTCCACCAGATCCTTCAAGACTCTTGGGTACATTCCATCCAGGCCCCTAGATATATGGATGTTGAACCTCTTGAGGTGTTCCTTAACTTGACCTATGTCAATTGGGGGCCCATCTCCCACACCTTTGGGCAGGGTGAGCCCCTTGGGCAGGTGGAAGACTGATGCAAAGTAATCATTTAGGAGATTGGCCTTTTCCTGAGCATCAGATGTCGGCTGCCTCATTTGATTTAGCAGAGATCCAATGTTGTTTTGTTCTTTTTCCAACTTGGCACATATCTGAAGAAGGAATTTTTGTTTTCTTGGATTCCCATGGATAGCCTGAGTTCAGTTTCTGCCTTGGCTCTTCTGGTCTGCTCTCTACACTTGTGGGCTAGTGCTGTATAGTCCTCCTTGGTGATGATTCCCATTTTTCATCTGGTGTATGCTTCTCTTTTTTATTTCAGGAGGTCCAAAATTTCCCTGTTGAGCCAAGGGGGTTTCCCAGCCCACTGACTGCCTTTCCTATGGAACAGAATGGACTTTCCTTGTGGTTCAAGGAAACAGCCATTCCTTATGGACTCCTCTTTCTGAGGGGCCATGGTCTCTTAGTCCCTGATTGACCAGTCTCCTGAGTTTGTGGAAGTCACCCTTCACAAAGTTGACAATTTCTGTAATACTGAGAGATTTGCCTACCCTACATTGGACAGAGAAAGTGATCAGTTCATGGTTGCTGTTACCAAGTTTCCCCTCGATCCATCAGATCATCTCCTTTGGCCAGAACCAGATCCACCAGTGCCTCTCCCCTAGTCAGCCCATAGACTTCTTGCATTAGGTAGAGCTCATCAGTACAAGCGAGGAAGCTCCAGCTCTTCCTCTTGATTGGGAGGTCTGTAATAGACTCCTACAACTATATCCCCTTCCCCACGCTTTCCCTATATTTTAAGCCAGAGGGTCTCAAGATGCCCTCCGTGGTTGCTAAACTTGGTTTGAAGGGAAGTGTACTGCTCACTCACATAGAGAGCTACATTCCAAACCCTCTTCCCAACATGGTCTCTCCTGAACAAGGCATAGCCTTCTATACCTATGGACCAGTCCTAGGTGGAGTCTTACCAAGTCTCCATTATTCAGACGAGATCATAATCTTTGTCACTCAGGAGAAGGGCCAGGTCCTTTTGCTTGTTTCCCAACCTCCTGGCATTTGTGTACAGGCAGCTTAGCCTGCCATGGAAAGCCCTGGGCTTCCCTGCATTCTGGGACATGACATTTGCTTGGGCTATCAAAGGTTCCCTTGGGCTACCTAACCTGTTAATATTGTGGTTGACATGCCCTGGGCTAGAACTTATTGACCACTCATCCTGCAGTGATCCTAGTTTAAAGCCCTGTCAAGTAGGTCAGCCATTCTGGCCAAGAAGAGCTTCTTCTCTTTGAGGGTGAGGTGGAGGCCATCTTTTCCCAACAAGCCACTGCCTCTCTCTCTGAATTGTGGATCATGGTCGAAGAAGCCAAACTACTTATGATGGCACCATTGTGGGAGTCTTCTGTTAACCTCTTTGATGCACGAAGATATGGTAGTATGCTTTCTTTCCCACACTTGAGAATTTCCACTGGAATGCCACTTTTCCAGGAGCCTTGCCCCTTGATAATGAATCAATGGTCTTGCTTAACTCTACAGTAGGCTCCACATCTACCTCTAGCATGACCTGTAGAGTTGGTATTTAGTACAGTGATTTGCTGGTGATGTGTTTTTCTTGTAAGTATAGCTCTGAGTAGTGTTCAACCCAATGAAACATCTGCTTTTTTCTATCTGTAATGGCTTCACTGCTACATGACTTGAGGGGGCAACCTTATTGACAGTAGGGCCTAGAGCTTTCTTCAGGCCATTTCACATGACTTTTAGGTTTCCTGTGTCTGAGGATGTCTGTATCTCATCACAGAGCCTAGTCCAGTACTGATTTGCACAGTGTCTGGTTGCTTTTTGTACCTCATCTTTTGCCTGTCAAAATCTTGCTTTGGTGCTGTCAGTTGGCTTCTTATTGTGTTCCAGATAGGCTGTGTTCTTGCTGTTGATGAGAGGTAATATTTGTTCTGCACTTTCCTCAAACAAATCCATATTGGTGTGGAAATAACATTTAGTGAATTCATTGGGTGCATCATCAAGATGCTCAAGAAGGTTAGATTTTGTTTTAGGAATCTGAAAAAGAGATGTACAGTTTATTCTAATGACAGAACTAATTAAACAACATCTTATGATCTTTTTCCTATTTTGCTGTGTTTTTATACATAATATATGAAATAGCAAATGAATGCACATTCCAATAGAGTTTTTTTCTTTTGTTTTGCTTGTAAACTGAATAATATTGCCTTAGGCCACTAGCATATTAGTAAAGCTTTTAGTTTCTTTTTTCTAAAGAAAAGGTGTGTTATGTGCAATGATGCATCACACCATCTGCAACCCCCTTGTCCAAATTCTAGATCCACCCATGAAAAATAGTGTAGCTAACCTAAAATATTGTGACATTCTTTTCTTTAATTGTTCAATAACTCTTTTAATAACTTAAGAATTATGATCCTTTACATATGATGTACATAATAATTAACAGCAAAAGTAATAGCAGCTTAGGTGGAGCATTGTAAACTAGGGGACTAAAAGGAGTATGTCCCCTAATGTAAGGGACATTTAAGAGAAATTTGGCAAATACTCTTTTCCCTGGGGCAGATGGGGTGGAACACTGTGTTAAATGCTTAGGTAGCATTCCCATATTTATATAGAATAAAGTCTTAGACAATTTAAATATAACTACCTTACCAGATGACCTTACAATTTTTTATAAAGCTTCCATATTGTTTTTATGTACAGAAGATGTAGAGAATATCAAATAAATGTAGCTTTGTTTCTCATTTGTTTATTCTTTTCTTGCATTTTTGGTCCTTACTGTGTATTGATCCATGCTGGTCTACAATGTGACCAGTAGTATACTTTCCTCTGTTAAGACACTGAGACAAATACACTTGAAAAATAATATGGGAGTTCACACTACTTCAATTACTCCAGAATTCAGATTAGCAGCCACATGAAAGGGATGCATTTGTTCTTCAGATCACAGAGTTACTAATCCAAATCATGCTTATAATCACATCCCTGCTGGCCAGTACAGTGACTTTAACATCCTGCTTATATGTAAATTATGTAGAACTCAGCTGGGAGGGGGAGTCCAGACTTATTCCCTGCTTCTCTGAACTGCTTATGCAGTTTACATTTAACAGTCATTGAGTAAAAATCAGATACAATCCTGAGAGGAAATGTTCATGTCAAAAAGAGTGTTGCTTACAAATCCTGAATGGGGACTTTGCTATATCTTAGTTTTGGACTTCAGTGCCTGTAATTTACCTAAATCTTGGCTTGGTTACCCAAGCTGTTCTTCAAATTTAGTCCTAGATGACTAAAACATAGGTACAGATTGTCTAACTTTTAGACTATTATTGACCATAGTGGAATCCATACCCCTGCACTAGGTGCATCTAACCTGTCTATGCAGAGCACGGGGAGAGTTAGGTACCTCCAAGGGGGACCCAGAACTGCCTAGCCACTGAGTAAGCCTTAAAGTCTTCACAACTCCATATGTAGCTGCCTAGAGCTAACAACTAGGGAAAGATGAGAGGGGATTTAAATGCTCATTTTGTAGGCGTTCCTCGTGGGGCTATACAGAGGCCATTCAGGATCCACAGTCTCCAATTTCTCCTGAAGGTAGGTGTCTATGCTCCTCCTTCAAAAAACCAAGCAGAATCTCATTGTTTTCTTCTATAATACGGACATTAGAGGATGGGGTGGTACAATGCTCCCCAGCCAACTCTACCAGAATAGTCCGTACAAGGATGATTAGGCACTTTCCTAGGGAGTGAGACACATATACACCCCCTCTTGCACAGAAGAAATTGAATCTGTTTCTCTCATAACAACAAGGAAAATCAAGATCAAGTGAGCTTTTGCCCTTCTGCTCCACGGGAGGTTTCTGTCCTCCCTGAGCTTGCCTTAGGATACCTGCTTTACATTTTTTCAGGTGTACCACCCCAGTCAAACTCCCCACCTGACACTGTCCCCAAAGCAGGTTGTGCCCAGCATGCACCGGGCACTTGGAGCAAGAAATGAGAGCCTCTCGCACTACCAGGAGTAACTAGGAATAATGGCCACAAATTGATTGAGAGTAGGTTCAGGCTAGCCATCAGGAAGCACTACTTCACAGTTGGGGCAGCCAGGATCTGGAACCAATTTCCAAGGGAAGTGGTGCTCGCTCCTACCCTGGGGTTCTTCAAAAGGAGGCTAGATAATCACTTAGCTGGGGTTGTTTGACCACAGCACTCTTTCCTGCCCATGGCAGGGGGTTGGACTCGATGATGTGCTTAGGTCCCTTCCGACCCTACCAACTCTGAAACTATGAACAACAACAACAACAACAACAATAATAATAATTATTATTAACATTATTATTCCTAATAATGTATTATATAGAAGGGATTGGCAGCTGCTTCTTCAGCCATGCTATAAAAGAAAGTAGAAGCTTCCAAAATATTTATAGGGTGATTTGTTAGGTATACTCAGAGAATGCCTACCAAACTGAATCTCCAGAAGTCTTCAGGGATAGGAACACTTGATTTTTTGGACCCTGATCAGGTTTAAATTTGAGCAAGGCACCCAGCTGCTTAGCCCTTTCTGTGCATGTAGCATCAGAATTTAAGTGGCTGAGGAGCTTAAAGGTAACAAACAACAGATCCTATGTAGAGTCACACACAACAGATCTGTGAGTTTTACTTAAATCACACCTTGAGAGCCTATGTTCTTTTTTTGGATCTGGATCCTAGTGAAGAAATATCTCTCTTTAAGGACTGCATGAAATTGCAGGGAGTTTTAATTTATATGCATTTAAACTGGTGGACACATCTCCCCCCTACCATTTTTTTAAAACCAATTTTGCAGATATCTGTATATGAGGATCTCTTAAAAGTATTCCAGCTGTAACAGAGATGTAAAATCCCTATATTTATATATCAACTGGAATGTATCAATTTTAATTAACAAGCAGTGTGTGAAAAGACAATGATCTCTGAGCCTGTATTCTGAAAAATATTTCCATAAAATGTTTGCTAAAAATCAATCTTTAATTTTTTTTAAAAATTGGTCTTTTTTTTATTTTTGAGCTTGAAAGATTCTTGCTTTCCCCCACTTTTATTTCTAACATTTCTCCATGAAGCTCACAACACTATTTTCCCTTTATTTCCTCAATTTTATCTGATTTCTTAGATTTATTTTTACATAGTTCCTTTCACCTTAAGTACTTAGAGATACATATTTACAGCTGCAATCAATTAACCTGTTGCTAGGGAATCCTGACTTACCCAATCAGCAAACAGTGGTCAACTGACAGAGACAACCAGATATAAGAACAGAATGGCTAAAACTCACAGAAATTATTTGGAAAGGTAGACATGGGAGGAGGTAGAATAGAGAGGTAAAAGTTAATGTGTCAAACGGTATGCTCACTGTTTAGTTTCTGTTCTTGATCAGCTGAAAGACATGCAATAGAAACATGCCACTTTAGCACTTTCTAATCAGTGCTAATCAAAATGAAGCATAATAATGAAATCTGAAAATATATTAAAACATGGATTTTTTGTTGTTGCCCAAAAGAGGTAGAACTAGTATGTTGTTAGGTAGGAATACTTAGAAAAACAGCAGGAATTCTATAGCATGCTAATTAATTAAATCCCAGCCAGCTTCAAAGGGTGAATTGTGATTGACTGATTGATAGATAGAATAAGGGAGGCAGGACCAATGGCCTACAATAACAACATATTTCATTTAACGTATTCAGGATTCACTCAGATATATGATGGATAGTAGATACAAAGCAGACCTCAGTATCTGAAGTTCAAAGGCTTTTTTTGGCTTAGGGAGAAAGGCAATTGCAGGTTGCTGCATATTTGTTTCATTTAATTTCTCTGGCAGGCCTACTGGTAGAACAAGAATTACTTCAAAGATAATCCTTACTGTTGGCTTGCACTGTTTTTCAGTTTGGCTAGGATACAAACAGGTTTGAATGTATTGCACAAGACTGAAAATGTTTTACCTCCTAAGTTAGGGGCCTTAGGGAGGGTATTTATACAATAGCTTTCATAAGAAGAAATTTTACTCTACCTCCTACTATTGCATTATTCTTCAAATGCAATAAGAATACCTTTACTAGAGAGGCCATAGATAAAGTTTCTTTCCTTCAAACTTTATGGATATGGATAAATATCATTGTATTAATGGTATAGGCTACAGTGTGTTTGCTTCAGTTAAACCTAAGGTAGAGACTCTGAAAGACCTAGAACCTATATCACAGGAGTTAGACGGATGATACCTTAAGCATTATGTGGAATGAACAGGAGCTACACTTAAGAATCCCGATTGCTTTGTACGAACTTCCTCCTTCAGCCTACTGTCTAATCTATGTAGTGTGTATTGGCTGTTTCACTACATCCCCAGAGTGGCTGTTTTTCAGCAATGCAGTATTGTGATGTATACAGCTTATGAAGAATTTTTATATTCAAGCTAAATTATTAGTTATTATTTTGTAGCACTTCAGAGGCACCAGTTGAGATTGAACGGGGCTGGGCCCATTATGCTCTCCAAAAATTGATAGTAAGGCTGTCCAAAGGACATACAAATTAAAGTTTAGCTCTTCCAAAGTTATGCATATGCTAGTTTTACCTCACAAGTCAAAATTTTGACTTATGTCCTTAAAGCTAGCATTAGTAATACATTGGCTTACGACAAAACTGAGAGATGATGTAAGGAAGTATGTAGAACAAACAGTCTGTTGTGTGATGGGTTCTCTGGGTTATGTATGAGGAAGTTTAGAAGATGTACCATATTTATTGACTATATACAATACAGGAGTTAGGAGGGAGATTAATTATATCACATTATGGATTGTTTTGGAATGATTGCAGTCTATGATTCAGTGTGATACTGATTCTGTGTGAAGCAGACTCCAGCTACAAATTTAACCAGGCTCCTTACACTTAATAGTACAGATCTATAGCTGATGCATTATTTAGACAGTAATTTCATTCCATTATATTGCAAGCAAATGTCAGATTAGTTCACCTTTGTTTATAAATGGGCAAGATTTTTATTGAAAATGTATTTCAGCCCAATGCCATAGACTATTGGATTGAGGGAGAAGAACCCTGTCAAACCCATGATGAAAAGGGTATATCACAAAATAAATTTAATGGCTATAGCTGCTGTTATAGCTTCACTCCTGGAGGCTATGTAGCATCAACTAAGTTGGAATGAAAGGATTTATTCTTTTCCTACTCTTTTGATGCTTTGGTGATATCTGGTGTTATAGGATTAGTCTTGAGCAAGACAAAACAAATTACACTTGAAACAGTGTAAGTTAAATATGGATTGGCAAGTGAGGAAAACAAGGCAATACACTTTGCTTAGCAATAGTTTACCACAACATCCCCTCTACTAATTTAAATGGTAATGCAGAATATTACCAAAATGCTCTAGAATTAAATTTTAAACTGAAAGCAATCTTCTATCACTATACCATAATCTAGACATATAAATGATTTATCATAGAGTTGCTTTTTAAATTTAGCTCCTCCCATAGTAACTAACTTGGAGAGGTCATATTTTTGCCCATTTTCTTTGCACAATATTCCTTTTTTTAATATATACATTTTCTGTGTTTCTGGGCATTTCATTTTGCTCATGATTAATTATCTAAATCCTGCCCTCAATTAATGATTCCATGGGAGTGGGAGTAAGGGTGTGCACACAGAGATTTTGGAAGGGGTTATCATTATGTTAGGAGAATTAGAGATGGGGGAAAGTAAGCTCATGTTTAAGTACAGTTACTATCAAAGGAATCTGAAGTAAGGGACAGAGGTGTAACAAGGAAGCTGGGCACCCACGGCATCCGTGACACATGGGCACAGCAGTGAGTTCTGGCTGCCACTGTGCTGTTGGCATGATTGTTTGGCTGTAGTAGCAGTGGTTCTTTTTTCATCCCCTTTCTCTCCACAAAGTCACTGCCCAAGACAGCAGCCGCCCTCATCCTGCCTTAGTTACACTACTGTTAAGAAATAACATACCAATTTATCATCACATCTTTTCATTTCCTGAATACCAAGGACAGGACAAAATTCAGTGTCTTCCTTCCTAACTCAATTGCACTGAATTCTGTTTGTCTGTAAGCACCAGTTAATGCCAGGAGGCACAACCATCCATCAGTTTGACTTTATGTGAATCAACCCATAAGGCAGGACACTTTGGCTATATTCATGGCTGCAAACACCTAAATCAGTTCACAGGAAGTGGTGAGGATAGGGGTGTGTGCTAAGTTTTCCCCTTTCAGCGCTCGGAGAAAGTGCATCACCTCTTATGACTCAAGAATCACAGCTATGAAGCCATGCTGAAAGTCTCATAAGCTCTTAAAAATAAAGTGGGTGCAAATCACTTTTAGCTCCGTGGTTAGACCACTCACCCAGGATGTGCAAGATTCAAGTTCAATTCTACCCCTGCCTACAGTTCCAAATCCACATTTTCCATCTCCCTGGTGATTGCTTAATTATGGCCTGGGATTTTGTGGTGGCTAGAGGAAATGCAAAGAGGACACATTAAAGGCATACCTCAAGAAAACAGATGCTGACATCAAGAGCTGGGCAGAGGTGACTTGGATGAGGCTGTGGTGACTAGATCCAGTGGCACCACAACCTCGACTAAGCAGCAGACTGCTTCAAGGTAAAGCATGTTGCCTTCAGAACAAAGAAGAGGGAGCAAAGGAGGGAAAAGGAGAGACCCTAGCCTCGGATCTACTCTCCCTTGTGGTAAGAACTGCAACATCTGTGGATGGAGCTGTAGCTCAAGGATTGGACTCTGAAGTCACCTCAAGATCTATCAATGAGTCGTGGTAGAGATCATCCTCAAATCAAGTGATTGCTACCACTAATAATATCTTTAACCTATTGGCAATAGACTGCTTAGGGGTGGTGCTGATAGGAACAGTTATCCTCCTGTTGAAGCTGTTCCCCTCTGTATGAAATCCTGAAAGATATATTGGGCAAAAGAGAGCAATTCTCAAAAGAATGCCCTAATCATGCTGTTCTAGCATAGTGGCTAAGGCATTCTTCTGAGGTCAGCAAATATCACACCATCAGTCTGAAGAGCTGGTATCATAGCTGGGATTTTACTTTTGTACTTGGTAGTAATTTTACTTCAGAGAAACTATTTTACAGCTTTAGCAACCAGCGATAGCTAAAGTGGAGACTTGGGCTTCAGTCCATGCTCCAAGAAATATTTATTCATTTTATATTAAAGTCATTAGATAACATATACTCATCATGTTACACCTGATTCTCTCTCACTTTGAGAAATACTGGCCATATTGTATGTGTTACCAGAAATAAATAGCCTATAATTTCCAACTAAGAATTACCATGACTGCATAGGTACTTTTTTAAATGAAAGGCAAGATTAGCATCAATGGGTGCAACACATACACTTTACTGTGGAGTGGACTAATTCATTCTGCAGCAAAGCATCACTGTCTACATGTGTGCCCATATTAGGGTGCAGTAAATTAATTAACTCGCTGTAAGACGCTACTTATCCCAGACAGTACTATCCTACAGCAGAGTAGTTATGGTGTGCTGAAACACATGTGGAGACAGTGACTGGAGCTGGTTGGGGCATGAGGGTGCTTCAGTGTGGGGGCTGCCTGACAGCTAGCCCTTCACTGTAGTGCCCTTGTGCCCCAGCCATCCTCTCCACAACACAATAAGTTGGGGTGAAGCAGCCTCAGGATGGCAGGCTGGCCTCCTGAGCTCCCTGCTGTCAAAGATCAAAGTCTTTGATTTCAGATGCCAATGGCAAAAGGTCAGATGACAAAAGGTCAGAGGCTAACACAGCAAACTCTGTAATTGTAATATATCCCTCTGTATTAACAGTGTTGCATATACACACCCCTATCTGTGCCTCATTTCAAATTACTTGAGCTTTTCATATGAAAGACACAAACTGACCTTGACGGCCCAGCACAAAAGATAAAGTACCTATAGTAACGAGATTAACTGACTTTAGTAAAGTTGTAAAATTAAATATGCTACGTGTGCCATCCTGTGACCAAACAGAACCAGTACCACCCAAGTAAAAATAACCCACCTTTTTTATGAAACCTGAGCAAACAAAGAAAGCACAAGTGCCAACTATTAATTATTTATAAATGGTGTATAGTAATTGGTCGCCTGCGGAAAGTATAACTTTGAAAGAACTTCCGCCCAAAGCAGAGAACTGTGTATACACTCAAGAAGAACAGATTGTGCACAAATATTTCTCTCTGCCTACTTTATCTTTCTGGCGTATCCCCGTTTATCTCTCTATCTCTGACGTTATCTTTCTTATCAAGAGCTCTCGGTAATCTGCAGACTGCAACGGCTTATATGAATCGCTTGGAAGCAACTGTCTTACCCACCCTGTAAATGCTGGGTAACATGATATCTGCATGCTGTAACTGAATGAATAAATCAACTCCTCTCCCTACGCTGCAAGCACATCAGAAGCGTAAGTAAAATAAATCTTTTGTGAAAACATCACGCTGTGTTTAAATCATCCTGACTCCTGCTCACCATTATCACCCACCTGCCCAGTCATAAATCCCACTCCTCATGCCAAGCCGGTTGTGCCGACCCAGGCTTGCAGGTCAAGGGTGCACCGGCGTTATGGGGTGTGACACCTGCTATGCTGGGGCTGTTCTGCCCTGATTCAGCCTGCTGTGGTCCCAGGCACACATGTAAATGCTGTGCCCAGGAGAAATTATAGTTAATTGCTACATCCCAATTAAATGTGTAAATGCACCCAATGTTTCTACCTCCCTAAAATCACAACATGTTTAGACATTTGCTATCCCAGGATAAATTCTCCTGATTTAACCCTGGTTGTTGTTAGGTTATTTTTCTCCTGGAGTGGCCATTTTTACTCTGGGAGAAAAAGCCTGAACATCTGTACACTTTTGGTTTCTTTTGAAAGAGCATTGATTCTCCCTGTAGAAACTGAATGTCTAAATGAAGACAACAATGACCACAGAAGTCTTGAATGTCACAGCATCCTTGTCCTTTTGCATGTCTGGCCCTTTGATCATAAAATCTGGAATGCTGAGAACAAACCTGGATTGTGATAACAATCACAATGAAAATATCATCATAAAACATTTTGCAAAAACAATAGTTTAACCTGGAGGCATTAATTCCTAGAATCTGTTAGTTTAAACTGGAAACTGTCAGAGATCAAAGTCTTTGATTTCAGATGCCGATGGCAAAAGGTCAGAAGCCAACACAACAAACTCTGTAATTGTAGTCTCACACTGTTATTCTTTAGTTTGTAACAGTACTGCATATACACACCCCTATTTGTGCCTCATTTCAAATCACTTGAGCTCCCATATGAGACAGAAAAACTGACCTTGACAACTCAGCACAAAAGATATCGGTACCCATGGTGACCAGAGAAAAATGAAACTCCAAATTAGTTGACTTTTAGTGAAGTTGTAAAATTAAATAATGTACTATGCTCATCCTCCTGTGACCAAACAGGACCAGTACCACCCAAAAATAACCCCACTTTTTTCTGAAACCTGAACAAACAAAGAGAGCACAAGTGCCAACTCGTTAATTATTCATGCCTGGCATGTAGTAATTGGTCACCTTGCCAAGTATAACTCTGAAAGAACTTCCACCCAAAGTGAAGAATTCTCCACACACACACCCAGGAGACACAGATTGTAAAGTGGCCTCTTACAAACATCTCCCCACCTCCGATCTTTATCTCGGCGTAACTCCGTCTTTGCCGGCTCGATTATCTCCCTCGTTATCTTTCTATTCAAGAGCTCTCGGTAATCTGCAGACTGCAACGGCTTGTGTAAATCGCTCAGAATCTGTAACAAGCAAATCTCTTACCCACCCTGTAAATGCTGGGTAACATGATATCTGCATGCTGTAACTGAATAAATCAACTCCTCTGCCTATGCTGCATCACATCAGTAGCATAAGTAAAATAAACTTTCTGTGTAACCAATATGCTTTAAATCATCTGACTCCTGCTTGCCGTTAACACCCACCTGTCCGGTCATAAATCCCCCCTTGTGCCAAGCCGGTCGTGCTGACCCAGGCTCGCAGGTCAAGGGTGCACCGGTCATCGGGGCATGACAGAAACTGTAAATGGAAAGTAAGGGGAGAGGAATCATAAAAAAAATTAGGGTTGGAAAGGACCTCAGGAGGTCATCTATTCCAACTCCCTGCTCAAAGCAGGACCACTCCCAACTAGATCATTTCAGACAATGCTTTGTCTAGCTGGATCTTAAAAACTTCCAAGGATGGAGGTTTCACAACTTCTCTAGGTAGTCAGAGATTTACTGTCCTCCTTGTGAGAGTTTTTTCCAATATCTAACCCATCCTTCCCTTGCTGCAACTTGAGACCATTGCTACTTGTTCTGTCATCTGCCACCACAATACTCTAGCTCCATCCTATTTAGGATTACCCTTCAGCTAGCTGAAGCCTCTCATTAAATCCCACGTCAATCTTCTCTTCTCCAGACTTCTCCACTTCCCTCAAACTCTCATCAAAGTCATGTACCCGAGCCATCTAACCATTTTTGTGGCCCTCCACTGGACTCTCTCCAATTTGTCCATGTCCTTCTTGTAGTGTGTGTGTGTGTGTGTGTGTGGGGGGGGGGGGGGGAGGGGTTAGCAAAGTGCCAGATAGAGAGAAATAATCACTTCCCGCAATCTGCTGGCAATGGTCCTACTAATGCAGCCCAGTATGCTGTTAGCCTTCTTCATAACACCAGCACACTATTGAGTCATTTCCAGCTTATTGTCCACTGTAACCCCCAGTTTACAGGTCCTTTTCTGCAGAGCTGCTACTTAGCCAGTCAGTCCCCAGCAGTGTGTGGGATTGTTCCATCCCAAGTACAGGACTTTGGACTTGTGCTTATTGAACCTCATGAAATGTATTTTCATCCGCTTTTCCAATTTGTCTAGGTCTCTGAATCCTAGCCCATCCCTCCAGTGTATTTACTACTCCCTCTAGTTTGGCATCATCTGTAAACTTGCTGAGGGTGCATTCCATGATGTCTTCCAGATTGTTGAACAGACCTCCTTTTTCTTCCTCCTACACGGGCCATATATTACTAGATTGATATATGTTAATTGTAAACAATTACAAAAAGTGAACAATAGAAATTATTGGAAACAATGACTGAAAATAAGGAAAACAGCATTGTTTATATTAAAATAATGGGGACCCAAATGAGAAAAATGACTGCATAAAGATGCAGGAATGAAAAGTAAATGTTAAAAAGCACAAGGGCATACCCCTCTTTCATCCCACTGTTCATGTCAAAGGCATTTGATTTTTTTTTTCATATACTATTGTTACTTTCATACCTTGAGCAAATGATGTTCAACAGTTTGGGGAGCGGGGGGCATCCCAGTTTCTTCAGAACAATAAAAAAGGCCCTGTCTATTGACTGTACCAAAGGCCTTCATAAGATCAATGGAGGGTATGTGCAGTGATATTCATTTTTCTCTATGCTTCTCTTGCAGTTGCTTGACCAAAAATATCATATCAATGGTGCAGCACCCTGAGCTAAAACTGCTTTGACTTCCAGGATTTTTTTTCTCCTAAATATTGCAGCCTAAGGAGAATGATGCGAGTGATAATTTTTCTGACAGTGTTCAACAGGGAAATACCTCTGCAGTTGTTGCTTCTATACCCTTTGTTTTTATATAATTGTACAAACCAAGCATCTTTGAAATCTTGTGGTACCGCTTCCTCTTTCCAAAAGAGCAGTATAACTTCATGAAGTGTTTGAAGTAATTCATCACTGGCACACATGAAGATTTCAGCAGACAGTCATTTCTCTATGCCTTGTTCCCAGGAATCAGTTCAATGGTTTTCTGTAATTCTTCTAAGGTAGGCTCATTGTCTAAATCCATCATAACTTCAAACTGTGGTAATCCTTCAATGGTAATCTGAATGAAAATGGGCAGTTGGTGTGCAAGTCAAAATCTGTGTGTTACCAACACATAATTTATGGGAAAATCACAAGAGGGACATTGTAGAAACATCCAAGATCAGGTCACTGGTACCAATTAGATCTAGTACTGACTAGCTGTAACCACCTGAAAGAAATTCTGCATATGAGATCTTATTGCAGGGCTGACTGTGATACTGACCACATCTTAATCTGCTTCAAAGTTAGAATCGATGTAAAAAAGATCTACCATAGCAAAGCTACCAGTTGCCCTTAGATAGATAGCAGCCAAAATAAAGAAACAGAAAATGCAGACTATTCAAAGAAGGAAGTGTAAAAAAAAGTTTACCTAACAACTCAGCCACCAAGGCTTGGGAAAACATAAAAACTAACATGTAAGGTGCTGCTATAACAGTGTTTGGTAACACCCCCCCCCCCACAAAACAAACAAACAAACAAACAAACAGAAAAACCAATAAAAATGCAGATTGTTTTGAGGATTGTTGATTGTAGTCATGTTGGTTTAAGGACATAGACAAGGTTCTTTGGGTAAATGTGATATCTTTTATTAGACCAACTAAATAGTTGGAAAGAAGTTTTTTGCAAGCTTTTGGGCACAAACACGCTTCTTCAGGCATGGGGAGACTTTGTTGCTGTTTTGAGTTCTCCAAGGTAGAAAAGAAACTAAAAGTGTAACAAGAAGTCTGTGAAAATGTAAATGAGTGGAAGTTTGGAAGGCAATGGGTAGCGATAGGAGGGGAGGGAGAAAAGGAAGGTGGGAAATGTAGGAAGGAAGGAATCCAAGCGGTTAGCTTCAGGCAGGTACCTGGTGAATCTGTTTTGAGGACCACTGGTTGAGGACAAAAGGACAGCACTAACCAACTACAAAAAATCTCCCAACACCATAACCTTAGAAAATCTGAGAAAGGCTTGAAAAGAAATGAAAAAGGAGGCTAAAAGGTATTGCCAAGATTTCTGGCTGAAACTCTTATGGTATTCAGAAAGCAGCTGGCACAGGTGATGGCTGTGAAATGTACAAAGGCATCAAACAAGTAATTGGTCCATTCAAGAAGAAAACAGCTCCACTGAAAGACTTGAAGGGAAATGTCATTACCGATAAACAAAAACATCTTGAGCACTGGATTGAACACTATGGAATTATATACTCCAGTGAGACTGAAATTAAAGGATAACCACAGTTCAAAGTTCAGTTGGATTTAGACCAATGGTTCGCTAACCCGCTATCCTGTCTTTTATTTAGCATTTAGGAGGTGGCTTAGAAGGGAAGTATTTGTACAGGGCATATAATCCACCCTTGTCATGTCCTCTGGCAACCCTAAATCAATTATGGTTTATGCCAGGGTTGACATCTCAGGCTGGGTTATATAAGCACACAGCAAGATAAAGAAACTGAGGCACAGTGATCACTATATTACAGACATTCTGCTCCAGAGCTGGGAACTGAGCCTTGTGTTGTTTCTTTTGAGTGCTGAAGAACTGTACTTTCCCAATAAAATCATTCTACTTTTCAGGCTGCCTTCTAACAAGATTCTCCCCAGAGGTGCAACAGAACAGCTGGGCACCCTGGGGCCGTGGCAACAAATGGAGGCAGTAGACTTCCAGCTGCAGCTGTCCCATTAGCATCGCTGTGTGTCTGAAGCAGTTCTTTTTCTGCAATGTCCTCCCCCAACTGCCAAGTCAGTGACTAGGACCGCTGCCCAAGTCACCCTGCCTTAGTTAGGCTTGTAATTATCTCTACAACTACACATAAGATTTCTTTCTCTCTCGCCCCATTGCAAAATTTCCTCTTAGAATCCTCTGCAGTTCCTGAGGCTTTTTTTTCCCCCCTTAAGTATGGAAAAAAAAAATCACAATATATATTTCTGACACTCTTCTTGAAATAGCAGTTGAAGCTGGGTTTACCCCATGAAGGACAAAACAAGAATTTAGATTGTCTGTGATAACTACAGAAGAGTAAGGTGTATTTTTCCTAAATAATAAGAAAGGCATTTTTAAGGTCTATTATTGTATATTTCATAAATTAGAAGATCATTTACTGATTCTGAGGCCAAGTAATAGGCATTTCTAATTTTTAGAAATTGAATAGGTCAATGTTGTCATAAGGCGCGATCAGTGTCGTTGCTGTTGTCTTCGTTGGGTGTTATTGTTGTTGAATGTTGAAGTCTCAGGAACTGCAGGGTCAAAAAAAATCACAACCAGAAGATTCCAACACCAATCTTGTCTTAAAGGACAACAGGCTCAATTTGGCAAAGATTCAGCCAGGTTTATTGTCTTTAAGCATAGTCCTAACACATTTTGGCCTAACAAGTACACCAGATTAGCAGTTAAGGCATTTGTACCTATGACAAGGTAGTCAGCAGAACACCATGCAGGCTCCCCTAGGTTACTGCTTTCTAATACTCTCCAACCCTCCTTTCATACAAAAGAAATGATCAAAACAAAGTCTGTGTTGCATTCCATCTGCATCTTGAATGTCTCCAACTGTCCTGTACCATGGGCTGCTTTCACATCCTAACATGGGTGTTCTCATTCTAGTTTTATCATGCAGGTGTAGTAAACTATGCTACACCATGTACAGTCATCTCCCCCTCCCATCTTCTGGAGGGAGTGCCCATATGCCGAGTTTTGCTTCCATAAAGAGTTCATGCATCAGTTAGGTTTCCTGGTCAGGTCGACTCTGGCCCACGCTTTAGAAAAGCCTTTGTATGCTCAGTATATATTGACCAATGTTCTAGTGAGGACTAGAAATATTATTTGGAAAACTACAGGATAGAAAAATTGAGAGCTGAGTTTCTTATATTAGAAATGGTAAATACAGTTGGATGCTCATAATGAATATTAAATAGGCAAAACCATACATTGTTCTCTGTATTCTGTCTAAAGCCATAATTATGTAAATGTGTGAGCTAATTAAGAACACAAAGTAAAGTGTTAAAGTTGTTCATTTACATTTTTTAAAAAAGAGGAGTCCAGGAAACTGTGTTGTCATTCTTTCTTTTCAGTACCTCCCTACTTAGCAGCAATATAAGTGTGGAAAAAAGTACAAAATATTTCCAGCACCAACCAAATATCTTACTGTGTTCTATCACTTTTGACTGCTTAGTATGACTAATATTTTATCATTGAGTTCACCTGTGTAAGTGTGACTTCCCCAGTGAGGAGTGGACTGACACCTTTTGAGTATATCAGTGGCATAAAATATGTTGCTATGACCAAATTTATCATAAATAGCCATTTAATTTACTGAGCTTTTTGACCATTTCAAAGGCGGTTTTTTATTGTACCCTCAACTGTTGAGGGCATTGAGCAAGACCAAATTGTACCACTTCAATACAGGCAGATTCTATATATTCCTCATTTAAAGCAAGATAAAACTGACGCTTCCCATATGAAGGCTTGGCTCTTTTACAATGCATAAAAATAAGGTAACTTTTTTTTAAATCTCCAATTCCTTATTTCATAATCTTTTTTCGAAGGCTATAACATTACTTTTCCTCCATTAAGAAAGGAGAAAAGCTGTTAGCCTTCATTGCTAACAGCCTGTTTATTAGCTCCTTCAAGAAAGAAAGTCTTAAAATGCTTTAAATGTTTCATAGCCTCTGATAGTTTTTTGGTAGTTAAGATGGTTTGTATTAGCAGCAGATATTGGGCCATGAATTATTCAAAGTTGGTGCTGTATGAACTTCCCCACAAATGGAATTTAAATACATTTTCAGTAATGATATCTTGTGCCAATGATGGAAACTAGTAGCTTGAGGCCTCCTATTTTTGAAACCAGCAACAAAGCCACTTGTGTAGCTTTTCAAATGTACTTTTATATTGCTATATTTCTTTTAATAATAGAAAAAAATACATTTTAGCCGAGTACTTTAGCAAATTCCATTGCCTGTGGGCACTAACAGGTAGATAACAAGCCAATTACATATATTCTGTTCTATTTTTAAAAGAATTTTCATCCCCAGTGTATAAAATGAGAAGAAACTTGACAGGGTTCTTAGGGAGTTGGTTATTTGTAATTTATGAACAAAAGTTTTTTGTTAGATGAGCTAGAATGAAGTTTTCCTAGTGTACTGAATGTAACCTGGCAAGGACCATTGCATTTTGAAAACACTCTGGACAGCTGACATGACAGCTCTTACATGACAATGTGTGTTTATTATTAATACTTTCTGTGGGTGGAATTATAATGGGTGCTGTACAGAAATAGGATGTGCTGGTGAGGTATACCTGCGTGCTGCTGCTCATTCAATGAAATACAAACAAACAGACAAAGTATGATGTTCAGTGCTTCATGTTCCTTAATGGGATGCTGAAGGCATATTCATTTCTCATGTCTGTTGAGACTTTCTCTTGCAAATTAGTGCTTGAGAGAATGTTAGCCCTGGTGGAGTTGTAAGAATTTCCCATAATGGAGGATGATGGCTTATTCTAATGCACTGATCATTGATTGCCAAGACTGCTGTTTTAGATTAGGCACCAAAAGAGAAGAAGAGGAATAAAGGTAATTAAATCATGACTGGAGGCACTGTAAAAAAGTGGGGGAGGAAAGGCAGTCATCTCTATAACCTGCCTGTCAAAAGTAAAGAAATGCAGATTCCAGTCTAAAGCCTGAGGATTAAGTGATAGTAATATAAATGACATGGAAGATTTTACTTGGTATCAGTCAAGATTTAAGGAGGTTTTGTGTATTTTTTTTAAACATTTTATATGAAGACATCACAGAAGGAAAACATTGACCACTGAGATCTGATTCACAGATGCTGGATACTATCATAAGGTTTTTAAAAAGTTTCTGGTTTGTCTAGTCTGGTTAGAATAAGTCATCAATCTCACAAGAATCAATTTTTACAAGAGCGCTCTTTACAGGTCATCATATTAAGCTCGTGCCCAGTTAGAATTTAACTGAACATCATTAACACAGTCACTGTGGTAAAATGTGTGTTTAATCTAAAATACACAAAAATCCGTGAAATTTAATACAAATGTGATTTAGACTGCTGATATTGTATAGTCTTCATAACACAATAATTGTTCCCACTAGATGCATGTAGATCCATAAACACAGATAAAAACAGTAGGAATTTGAAAATAAGATTTACAACAACAAAAATGCAAGTCTTTACCACTTCAGATAAAGCAGCTGTAAATAAGTGAGAGTCTGTGTATACTTGCCAGGTTACCCACTAGAGGGAGACATCATATGCATATGCATGTATAAATAGTATATTACAGCTAAATGAAGGGAAAGCACCACTAAATTACAGCTGAAGTGTAATTTTCCAATTGTTAGTGATTCAGATCCCCTTGTCAAGCTCAGCTATGCTCAGGATTATAGTCACGGGTAGGAGAGAAGAGATGCACTGTATTATTAACTTTGCTAACAGAGAGACTGTGCAACGTACAAGAAACAACTGCTTCTTTTTCAGCAACATCACTACTGGCCAAAAAATACTGACTGATATCCATACAGGTTTGACATATGTAAGGGGAAGGGAATTTAAGTACCGTAGTCACTGATTGTGCTCATTTCACTCAATTTCTACTTGTCAGTGTGGAAACGATCTAAGGTACCTTCTCTTCTGGTTCATTTCCAAGAGAGTTGTGAGAACTTACCTGGGGGCTGAATTTAGGCATTCCTCTCAGTCAAGAGGTCTGGTTTGGTTTTGTTTTCTGCCTCAGAGTCCCTCCGTGTTAACCAACTGCTTCTGAATTAGAAGCACCAACACTGCTAGGGAATCAAGTGACTGCATGGCAGGCTCCTTTTTTTATACTCACACCAAAGTCTAAGCCAGAATTCACCATTTCCGGTCTTCTGCTAAAGGAAATACGCTTCAGTATGAGCCCAGAAGACCTACAGACTGCGATCAGAATTATGGTCTCATACAAGAGATGGAAAAAGAGTTGAGTACCTGTGTTTTATTCTAACCTTCATGTGTCTGTTCTTTCCAATATCATTAAGATGCACCAAGAAACAGCTTAAAGCCCCTTAGGCACAGTAGGGATAGTCTCAGCTGATTGGAATTTAGCCACACAATCCCATTTGCTAAGAACTGAGTGGCTAAATCCAATGCAGTTCTGTAAAAAATGAACCCTGCTGCACTATTTTATCATCATCAGTGTCTGAGTCAACTGTTAGACCCTAGATGTAGTAATGAAAAAAAGCATACAAGTAAGGGTGGGTTTCCAAATTTCAGTTAAAATGCATACAGTTTTTAAAAAAACTCATTTATAATAAAATCAGTTCTGAAGTTTGCTATTCCTATAAAGTATGAAAAACATCATGAATACTAGATTTTTATACTATTGAATAGTTTATGATAGAATCTATTGTAGAATACATGAAATTGGGTGAACCATTCTTAAGGTCAGTCACTAAAAATAACCTGGCTCAACAGTGAAATGGCCACACTTTAGAAATAGATGTTTCGTGCACAATTAGTCTAATGAAACATTATGGAACTTTGCAAGGTGTATGAAATGTAAAAGAAAAAAGGGAAAAACCATGTGAAAGAAACGTCTGCAAGGACTCTGTGACATACCTGTCTCTGTGGTTCAGTCAAATGGGAGAAAAACTTCAAAGAGTGAGGGTAAGCTGTTTGAATTCCAAAGAGGAGCACTGGAGACTGAGGAGCTGGGACCCAATTACTAGCTGACTTCTGCAGCATAGTCTTTTATGCAAAACTCTGCCAGGCACCTGGTATGCAGTTTATTTGTATCAGTTGTTGGAAATCTCTTGAAGAAAAGTCATAGTCTAAGAGACCTTCAGCCAATTTATTCCTGATGAAGCTAGTAGGTGTCTTTTTACTGTGAGCTAAACTGAAATGAGATGTTTACCATTTTGTAAATTTATAGCATGCTCTATCCCAATTAAAAAACAAGAATAGAATATTTAAGTGAAAAGGCAATTCTAGTTGTAACCATGTTAAAAGTACTTTTTTCTTTAAACGTTTCAATTAGATGGTTAATGTATATGACTAAAACATTGTTTTGCCTTTTGGGAAATGTATGCATGCTTGGGTGTATAGCAGGGGTTCCCCACTGTTTTTTCCCACTGCCCACTACTGGGAGTGGAGTGCAGTGGTGGCGGGGGCCTGGAGGTGGGGGCAGGGACAGGGGAGCTGCCAGCACAGGGGCTGGCCTGTCATTTTGTGTACAGTGCTTCTGGCATTGCCCCCGCCACCCTCATTTTGGTCACGACGCGGGGTTGGGAACTGTTGGTGTATAGCTTGACCCCTGCACTTTTGTAGAAGATTCAAATAGAAAACAGAAGGTGCATCTAGACATTTCCCTGACTGCACAGTTGGTACTGTGCATTCCTTGAGGTGCACAGGTCGTTTTTGACCCTACTGCACAGTAACAATAAGCTGCGCAACAAGTTGCTATGGCATAGTAGCAGCAGCATCACAGTTATTACCCGCTGATGCTACATTGTCATAGTAACAAGCTACATTGCTCATTGCTATGGCAATGTAGCATCTCATGTAGATGTGCTCAGAGGAATTTTATTTTGTTGGGGAAGGAGAAAGTATCTCCTCTGTGGTTTGGGAAATCTTTGTCATTTTGGATGTAAGAAGGTGAGAGAGATTTTTTTTGATAGTTGTTTATCTGTTAATAAATAATTTTTAAATGGTTCAGCCTTTCCTCACTGGCTAGTGAGAGCTTGCCTGTCTAGCTGCATAGGGAATTTGCTTTAGTTGGGGTTTAAGAGAACAAGCTGTTGTAGACTTAATAGTCAACTGCAATAAGAGATTTCAAGAGCGGCTGAAATGGTGCATTTCTAGGAGTCTGAAGGGTAGAGGGCAGCTACATTGCTAGAATCAATATCAAAGATTTGAGGTAACCTGAGTGTAATATATCCATTTATTCTGAAACTTTGCCTTGAGGCACTTCGTAGTCAATGCCATTTCCTTCTGCATTGGGAGCCTTAGTTCTCTGTATTATGTGGCTTCATTAAAATTCTGCATTTTCTGATTTTTTGTTTGGGTTTTGCTACAACTCTTTGCTTTGCCAGAACAGCCAGGTACCTGAAAAAGTGTTGTTATGAACAGGTAACATAGAGAAATGTAGGTAAGTTAGACAAATTTAAAAATTAACATTACAGAATATAGCATATTAAATCTAGTAGCTCTATCTCCACCTGAGCTAGTTACCGAATAGTAGGCCTGTGTGAAGCCGCTAGTATTTGCCTTGGATTCAGATTCAGCCAATTTCAGGGGATAAAGATTCAATTACGTGATTTGAATCACGGTCCTGAATTGATTCGGCTGAATCTGATTTGCAGATCTGGCTCCTGCTGAATCAGCTGAATCTCCAAATCACACAGACCCCATCCTCACCTGTTCTCAATGGCTGCCCTGCCTGGCCCCAGCTCCTGGCTCTTTGAAAAAAAAACCCCACTCACCAGCTGCTGCCTGGTGGAGACTGACCCCGCTGCCCCCCACTGCCCCCCGCCATGTGGGAGGGCTCTGCCATGAGCCCCTTGACTCCCACCTGCTGTTCCAGACCCCCCTCCATTGCTGCCCCACCTGCAGCCCTTTGAAATAACAAAAACAAAATAAACCCCAACTCACTGGCTGCTGCCTGGCCCAGGGTGGGAGGGGGCGATCCCTGCTGCTCCCCACTGCCCCATGCTGGGTGGGGGGCTCTTCCATGAGCCCCCAGAAATCCCGAGGCCACTGCAGCAGCCAGTGAGTTCAGGTTTGTTTGTTTTTTTCTTAAAGGGCCAGAGCTGGGGCAGATGGGGCAGCCATGTGGGGGCTAGAACAGCAGGTGGGCTCATAGCAGAGTCCACCATGCAGCATGGGTGGGAAGCAGGGATTGCTCCCCTGCTAGGCAGCACCTGGTGAGTGGGGGCTTTTTTAAAAAAGGGCCAGGAGCTGGGGCAGGAGGGGCAGCCATGGGGGGTGGGGCTGGGGTAGCGGGCAGGGGTCAGGAGGCACTTGGACAGGCTGGAGGAGTGGGCAGGGGATGGGGCAGAGGTCCACCCATGGTCCCTTCTCTGTTCCTTCAGCCTCCCTTCCCCTGCCTCCTACTAACCAGCTCAGAGTCTGCGTCCAGCTCCCTGCTACAGTGGGCAGGGACTGCCAGAATCATTGAAGCTCTCTGAGTCTTTTCCAAATTGATTGGGAGAGCTTCGAATTGATTTGGCTCTTTTAATTGGTCCCCTGTTTTGATTTGGATTCAGAGATTCAGCCACTGAATTGGGCTGAATCTCTATCAAATTGATTCAGCACCACACAGCCCTACTGAATAGTACCTTTCAATTAAATGTCTAACTCTAATTCTAACGAAATTCAACTAGAAGGAAAAACAGAAGCTTTGAAAATGACACAAAGGAAAATAAAAGAGCAGCTTTGGGTAATTTAGCAGCTTATAAAGAGGTTGTGGTTGGGATCTACTTGTGGAACCAATAGAACATAAGGCTACTTGACTGCATGGCATTAGATTACTTTAGAGTTTTGGTGATTCACTGAACTAAAATGAAAAAATGCAAGGCAAATTTGACAGTTCATCCATGACCACGGACAAGTTGCTTGAATTATTTCTACCACAACGTGCAGCCACATAAGGTAAAAAATTATTTGGATTGCCAGTAATTTCAGTAAGTAGCACAGTATATTTTAAAGGGTCCCAGTGCTTTGGCAATTTAGTTGGATGCTAAAATAATAAACAAAACTATTTCCTTTTTATATTGTTCCTTTTCCCCTCTATCTGTCATATTTGAGTTTTAATGTTGGTGGTACTTGCTACAAATACATACTTAAGTGGCATATCAAACCGCATAAAATTGTATTTCCTCATTTTCTAGAGGTTTGTATTAGAAATTCTTGAACTCTTCAGTTCCTGCTAGCCAAACATTAGAGTTTAGCTGAGCTTGATATTCTGAAAGTACATAACTCTACATTAGCAAATATTTTTGTCACTGAATTTCTTATTTACAAGGAAAAGGTAAGTTTTTATAGGAGTAATTGATCAGTTAAATAGTTATCAGTTGCACAATTGCATGTTAATTATGTGTTATTGCAGTTAGATAAATATAAAGGATCAGTGCAATTACTACATTCTCCTCCACTCTCCTGTTCACTTTGTTATCATGGAATGGGGATTATATTTGCACTGAAATAAATTGGAGCATGTAGTTGCTAACAAGGCCATTGAGAAATAACAGACATGTTCCCTGTTCCTAAATCTTTAGAGCTTTATCAACTGATGGTTAAGGTAACTTTCAGTGTTTGAGAGGGTCATGGGGATGGAAGGAACCTCTTTGTTTATCTAATTCAGTCCCCTGAGTGGAGATAGGTTTTACTGATAGATGCTAATTCAGACTTTTCTTAAAATAAAATAAAAGTCTAGTTAACGAGTTTCTACAATGTCCCTAGATGGTTATTTCAATGTCTGGCTTCTCTGATATTTAGGAATTTTTTCCTGAAGCTTCACCTAATTTGCCTCCTTTTTTTTAACCTGATTTTGGCAGCCTCTTTATGGCAACCACTTAACCTTCTTTTCATCAGACTAAACATTCTCAGCTTCTTTAACCTTCCTCAGATGGAGGATTTCCAAACCTTTAATCATCTTTGTTGTTTTGCTTTGGTTCCCCCTCAGGTTACCAACAACCTCTTTAAAATGCAGTACCCAAAACTGAACACTGTACTCCAGGTGAGGGCTAATCAGTGCATCTCAGAACTCATGGTTGCAATGACCACAAAATGGGTCACCATCCCTATCCTGCACTCCATATCCCACGAAGCATACCACATTTCAAGGGGATATGGACATATAGACTGTAGAGTGCTTAGAAAAGTAATATTTCTCAGATGTGAGAATTGTGTTATTTTGGATGAACCACATTCTCAGTTGAATAGGAACACCAAAGGAAGAAAATAGAACCTGAAACAATAGCTCTGATTTGTTCTATTGCATCAACATCTGTTTAGAAAGCCTTTCAGTTATCTCCTTCATACATTCAGAGTTTCATCCACCTGTGTGTGAGCCTTTGGTGCCTTCCTATATATTAGGAAGCCAGCATTAGGAATACCATTTACCATTTTCATTTTTCACTTGTTTACCATTTACCATTTGCACCCAGGGTGCCTTTTTCCCAAAGGCAGTGCCTGATGGCCTTTTGCAACTCATCCAACATGCCAGTTCTTAACTGCCCACACCAGGATCATCACAGTAGTGTTTGTTTTTATTGCTCTGTAGTAAGAGACATATGGTTTCTCCAGGTGCCAGTTCACACTGGGGGAAGAAGGAGAATCAGGAAAGGGGCTCAGACAGGACCCCAGGTTCTGATAGACAGAAGAATATGGGGATCACAGAACTCCTCATGCCTATTTACTCATCATAGTTATTTGACAGTGGCAAACTATAGCAGCCTACCTTTTAAAAAAAAATCTTATTTTAGATTTCTGCTAATAGGTGGAATGGAAGTGGCATTGGTTGGGTCAGGTTTAGTGGTGCCAAATACCATCCTGACCTACTCAGTTCACATGATAACTGTTTAGAAAGCCTTTTGGTTATTTCCTTCACGTATACAGAGTTTCATCCACCTGTGTGTGAACCTTTGGTGCCTTCCTATATATTAGGAAGCCAGCATTAGGAATACCATTTACCATTTTCACTTTTCATTAGCTATAGTTGTAGTAGGTGCCATGCACTAAATGGGGTAAATGATGAAAGTGTTTGCATGATCAGAGCCATGTTTCAATCCTTAGTTCTGTAGGGGGAACAAGTTGATAGAATCTGCCATCCCTAAAAAAAAAAAAAAGGCTGTTTTTATGTTTAATGCTATTATGGGACCCCACTGCTCAAACATCCCAACATTTGAAATCCTAACCTTATCCTACATTCCTTTAAGTCATGCCAAATTTCAAAGCAATTTGAGTACAGTAAACTTTGATTTTATAGCTTTTAGAATAGCTGACCTAGAGGTTCTCAACCTTATTTGTAAGTTGAGCATCTGAGTGTGACTGTCATAAGCAGTTCTTTAACGATGTACACCATTGTAGGTTAAAACAGTCCTTTGTGAGTATTTGTTCTTTTGAAATGGCTATTTAACAACCATTTCATTTTAGAAAATACCTTAAATAATTAATTGGACATAGGAATAATCAGAACTGAGCACAATCTTTCAACATAGGATAGAATGTCATTATAGTATAATATCTTGAAGATTGCTTAGGAACTATTTATTTAATTTAAATGAAATTATAAACAATTACAATTTTGATTAAGGTCAATGAACAGAGTACCTAGAAATGTTCAAATGAAATATGCCTATTTGATTCTCCATAGTATACATCTATGCTTTTGTTTTTGTATTAAAACTCTGAAATATTTTCTGAGTATTTAGTATCAGTTTCCTTCATGATGCATACAGTCTGAATAATAACAGGATAATGGAATTTGTTCAAATAAATTTTTTACTATGTTTATGTTTAAAGAAAATGATGAACATAGATTTATTTCCAAATGAATGGTAACTGTCTTTTAACATAGAGCTGTGTACATATTCTGCTCAATATACCTGCTTGCTTTTAAAAATACTACATTTTTAGTTTGGAAGTCACTAATTATTTGTCTTACCAAAGTATTAATTAAGGTTTTTATACTATTATCATTACTATTACTATAATGTACTATAATATAATCATAGTACTATGGTACTTCATTACTACCTGAACATCTCTCAGCCATTAATACATTTATCCAAGAAGCACTGGAAAGGATTGTTTTAAATTCCTATTTTACAGTACTGAGGCACATAGACCCTCAAAGACATTTAGGTGCCAAACCTCCAGTGAAATCAATGGAAGTTAATCAGACTAGCTAGCCTATAAATCTGGTTCTTCTTCCAGTATCATCAGATAGGCAATTTACTGAAGTTAGTATTAAATGTATTTTGGTATAATAAACCTTTGTAGATGAAATAATTTTCCAGCTTCTTCAGATTTGGGCATTTTCTAATATAGTACTTTAATTTTTTCACCAGCAGACTTTGTTCACTCCCACAGGAATGAAAAACTGGAAGGGACCACCTGAATTTCTCAAGCCACGTACAATCCTTTGGTCTTTACCAAAAGAATCACTGATCACCTGGAAGACACTATGAAATATAAGTATTTGTTAAATTTCTCCTGCAAGAAACATGTCTGATTTGAGAAAAAGGTCCTCCTCATTCCATGAGAAAGTTCATGTCTGCAGGAGAGTTTTGAATGTCTGCATGCTCTCCTGCTGGTTCAGGAGTCATTGGGTACTAGGGAAATACTCCCCGTGCCTTCTCAAGACTGCAGTCACGCTTCTCCCCAGTCCTCCTCTGTCTGGAGAAGGGCTGGGGAGCAGAGGCAGCAGCTTGATTCTTCCCATAATGGGAAGTAAATATTAATACCTGTCCAAACCTAGGTCTACTACCATGCTATCCCAGGCACCATATTGTGCAATTCTGCATTAAAGTGATATCTTAAAAGTATGTAGGTTGAGTTGTTCCCTACCCACTGTAACATGAAAGCCATTCAAGAATCTGAGTGTAAGGATTTTTATCTTCCTAAATTTATTCAGGGCTAGTTTATTTGTTTTAGTGGCAAGGATGTCCTTTTACTTTAATAGCTCTCCTACCTTCCTGGCATTTCCCTTCCTTGCATCATGATTCTAATCAGCAAAAAAACCAACAATAACAACTGTATTTCAGTTATTTGAGCATTGGTTTGAAAAATGAAAAGCAATTCACTTAAAGTTAAGCATATAGATCAGTGTTTATCTGGAACAGAGGTCACATTGCGCAGAGTTTTTCAGAACAAAGTCCACAGCATGACATTTGAGAGAATACACATAGAAGAGATCTTAAGTGATCTGGGATTTTTTTCCCACTGATTCTGTGCAGCCCTAGTAACAGTGATATCACATGAGTTAGAGTGTATTTCTAGAGGACCATGTTCTGCTAAGCAGCTGATCTTCCTGTCCACGTGATTACGATCTACACTGAGCGGAGCTCCCACATAGCAAACATAAAGGTCAGGTACAGATATTACATGTAAACAGGTATAAGTGTTTGGAAATTGATCTAAACCTGTGACAGAACAGAAGTTCAGGGCACATAGACTGGTTTAAAAATGGCAGAACCTGCTCTAAGATAGACCAGGATCAGTGTGATATCAGACTTAAGTGATTTAGGTTAGCCTGGTCTATTGAACTACTATCCCTGATCCCTACCTGATTCAAGTTAGGTCATGGTCTGCTGGCTTCCCAGGGTGTTTTGCAAGTCCCTGCTAACCCCTCCTTGCAGGGTGGTGTGCTGGAACTTGGTCCACTCTGTCCACAGTCCTACCTCCTGCCTGTGGCCAGCTGTCACCAACAGCTGCAGGGGGAGGGGAGAAAAATCCTGTCTTCTATATCCCTGCATCTGTGTCCCTGCATGACAGAGATGTGAGGGGTGGGGGGACTGCACCCCCATGCCCAGCATGTGGGGGAGCAGACGGCCTTGTCTTGCTGCTCTGCCATGTAGGGAGACAGATGCAGCCACAGCCAGGCCAGGGGGAAGGGTCCTCCATGTCCTTCCTCCCCCTCCCCACTTCCAGATAGTTAGTGTAGCCTGAACCAGCACACCTGGGAGGGGCCTGCTTTGTTCCTTTCTCTCTAGTGCCCCACCACTGTGGTTGAAGCCAGATGCTGGCAGGGTGATGGGCCGCACTGGCCAATCAGCATGGCTGGATGCTTGCTGTGCTTGGCATGTTCCAGCAGCCAGCTGGGTGGAGTGTGGTAGCACCTCCAACCTGCTGGCTTTGGCCAGTGCAAGCAGCCTGCATGCTCTCCCCCACCCCTACCGAATGGCAAACTTGTGTTCTGGTCGCTCTCAAACTAACCTAATCTGCTTAGAGAAACCCATGTGAATTAGTTCGAATTTGCCTCGGGCTTTCTGAACGTCTGTACCTAGCCTAAGAGATGAGAACAAAACAATATAGTAGTTTTAGTGGCACATCAATAACAATTGAGTTTTTGATTGTGTATTTCACTCTTGAAATACACAGTGAGCTCTTAAGTTACTTAAGCACTTCTAAAAATGTATGACCTGTGCCAGTCTGTTCCCTTCTGAGTCTTCTCTGTTAGGGATTTCTGTTTCCCTCAGGATAGTAATAGAACACAGAACAATGTGTCCTGCATTCAAATATATTTTGTCTTCTTAATATACTGAAAACATTTTGAAGAATCTGCTCTGAACTTTACCAGTTCAATATTTTTTTGCAAACTAGTTCCCACTTTTTAAATAGCAAATGTAATAATGATATAATTCCTTTGTTTGCAAAATATGTTTGGAAACAAGATTATGGAAGAGTTTCTCGCCTCAGATGGGAGGTGGGGAGGAAAAAAATTGTTGTGCTAAAGATGCAGGAAAAAGGAGATGAGAATATAAAATGTCACAACCTAAACTGCTTCTTTTGGTTGGCCACTAGGAGAAAAGAATGATTTTGATATACTAGGCAGAGAGCTTTCTCAATTTTCTTGTCAGGAAATATCTTTAAACTGCAATACAGTTATGACAGCTTGGATAACAGCATTTAGCTATACTCCAGCAGCTTTTAGATTTTACATGCTATATGCCTATGCCTGTCAGAGAGGGCTGTGCCAGACACAACACTTCTGAAATATTTTTTCCCTTATTGTGCTGCTGAATGTGATATCATCTAGTCACTGAAAGTCTGTTTTGGGTTCTGTTCTCCCCACAGCTGTAAACTCTTAATTCCTTCAGGAGACTAAACCAATGATCTTCTATTCTCTTGGTTTCTTGAGAAATTAAACTTGGGATTCTCTTAGGCAATATATGCAACAGCAATATATGTATCTGCCAGACTTTGAAAGATAAGCAGGCAATCTGTTTCTTTGCTCCTTTAAAATAAGATTAAGCATTGTTCTAATAACTATCTATATTGTCAATATTTTAAAATAGCAAGTTAATGAGTAAATAATAGCCCTTTCATACCTTTGGTCTGCATGAGGTCCTGCTGGTAACTTCTGATCTACAGCTGGCTAATTACAGCTTAGAGTCCAAAGAGGCTGGGTTTTGCTAGAATGTCATGCACAAACATTGCATATATTCTTCGTATGTTGGGTTGCATACCGGTATAGAAAAGGATAAGGTAACTGGGCACTATATTTTAGTGCTTTAATATTACACTTTATACTGGTTGAAAGGTGTACTTTCCTGTCAGAAAGTAGAGATTACAAACAGGGATGACAAGAAAATCTTATTTTCAATTGATTTTTCCCCTTATATAAGTTTAGTGAAAAACGGTAACAAACAATCTGCCCCCCAATCTGCACCCCAACACAGGGCTTGCACTATGGCATCATTTCCTTGATGCGGTGCTTGCCATATTGCTTGTCAAGAAATGCTACCATTAGTCTTTCATGATGGCATCTCACATTCATATGAAAAGCTTTTTGTTCCTGAATTGTTTGAGGAACAGCTGTACCCTTAAATACATGTTCTCACAAACAGTCAAGGTGAATACACGAGTATTTGCTGCTTGTAATGGAACTATTATTATTTTATTACTGGGACTATAAAACATTAAGCTGTTTTGCTTTATTTATTTGGTTTCTCTGATTTGTTTAAATGAAGTCAACTTTGCAACACTAGAGAGTAGAGCTGATGCATAGCCCAGGTAAATCAAATTCTCTCTGCTTCCCTAGCAATAGTTCAGAAACTCAGGTAGGTTCTTTGAAAAATTCAATATCAGGTGCAGATTTCTGCCACTGTATCACAGGCCCTAGGAAATACCTCACATCTTTGACACACAGTACCTTGGCCGAGATTCCATTTTTAGCTTGCACCCTTAAGTCATTTAAAAAGCCTACACATTTAATTTGCTGTTTGAAAGAGCATGTTAAAGGGGCTCAGGGTTTTACCTGGTTTTTTACATTACCAGTAACTGTTTGAAGGAAGCCTGGGTTTGAAAATGAATTTTAAATATCTATCAGGGGTGCACTAGCATAATGCTTGCATGTTCTCCAGGATGCCCATTTACAATTGGAACAGTGTAGCTGTTTCCTAGAATCCAAAGGGCTTCCATATGAAGAAGAATAAACCATAAAATGTCCTAAAATAGCATTTTTTCTCTTGATTTCATGAACACCTGCCCTTCTCCCTTAATTAAAGTTTAAGATAAATCTAAGTTAAGCCTCTAAGGTAAGAAAAATTAGTCAGGCTTCTGAGAAGGGAATATTACTCAAAATTGAATAAATTCTGCAGGCATCTCTAAGGAACTATTTTCTCAGCCTCCTGAAGTGCAAGGAAAACTTGAGAATTCTCTGTATGCCCCATGGTAGCTATATTACCTCCTGCTATAGCAAGGTATTCACCCCCTTCAGCAATACCATCATAAGGTAGAATTCAGCAGGGCTTCTACCTTACACTTTGTCAGAAGTAACATCTGGTTAGCAATATCTTTTACTGCACCAACTATGTTGCTGAGAGAGACGTTAGACAAGCTTTCAGACACAAAGTGCCTCTTGCTTATTCCCTATACCATCACAACTACAGCTACATTGCTAGTCTTACTCCAGTTCAGGAACCTTCCACTCTTGTTCTACTCAGTGGGACATTATACTTCTTTTTTAAGGTTTAGTTCTGATGGATCTAGAAAAGTTTCTTACTTGTTTTCCTTTCTTGTTCATGTGTGGTAATGTCTGTCTTTAAGGACAATGTGAAAGATTTTGTGAAACAAACTACCGTGACTCCAGATAAAATTATGAGATGAATGACCCTCGTGGTGTTTACACATAGGAGAGTCTGCACAAGATATTGACTGCTTTTGATTAATTAGCAGCCCAGTAAAAGTCTCAGCATCTATTAATCCACCCCATTAGGCTAGAGTAAACTAATTTACTCTGCAGTGTTGGCATTGGATATATGACCCAGATACCTTATTCTGGGTGGACCCAAACTCTCAGACCAAAAATCACCTCTCCATTCAATAAAAGGGGAATTTTACTGATACACAGTGATAGCAGATCAGAATAATGCAAATGATTCTATATCTACCAGTCCCAGGGTTCAGAGTCAAGCTACATATGCCTAATACATGAGCTTCTCTCTGAGGTTCTTTCTTGAATGTCAGATGTCAGCAGCCTGGAAGTCAAAGGCCAAGGCCTATGGGCTGGTTGTATGTCCTCTGTCTATGACAGCCTTGGGTTCTCATCTTGGGGACCCTTTTCTGCTCTGAAATTTCTCCTTTTGTATTCTTTCTCCCCTCTGACTCTACAGTCTTGACGGAGGGGGGAGACTGGCTCTCTCTGCCTACGTGACTGGCATCGCATACCTGGGTGAGGGGTTTGGGCTCCCTAGTGGGCTAGAGAGTGCCAGTCTGCCCAGCATCCAGTGATGCATTTCAAAGTGGTTGGCTGGCAGCCAACAGTGCTGGCTTCCATTGGACCAGATAAATGAGGTCATAAGGGCTATATCATTTAAGGACTGCCCAGGAGGAGGTGGGGGGTAGATGAAAACTCAGGGAGAAGAGCTGGACCATATGAAACTTGCTGTCTCTGAAAATTCATGATCAATGAACTGCTTGCCCCCAGGGAGCAAGCAGGGATTGTGGGAGGTTCAGTCTGGGCCTGCCCTCCCAACTTACTATGGTGCTTGGGCAACCATGCACAGCTGACCTCTGATCTAAGGCTGGGCAGCATGCAGGCCCCTGGTATAGAACATTGTATCTCTGAAATGTTGCAAATGCACACAAAGTTTCTTTCTTAAGGCTCTACAGGGTCTGCAGCTGCACGTGGGGGAGAGGCCTCAGTTGGTAGCCAGGATGCGGCTTCAGGGTTGCCACTGCACATAGGCAGGGCCTTGCAGATGCAACAGTTCTGCCAGAGGGGGACCTTGGACAGGACCCTTCTCCTGAATTGCCTGGTCATCGTGTCTGAGGATCAGCTGGCAAACACTTGGGCCTGGTGGGTGGAGGATGTGGCCTGCCAGGACAGGTGATGGGTGGATAACATCACCCATGAGGAGGCATGGGACTGGTGCAAGAAGGCATGGGATTGGGTGCACAGGGAATTCCAGGTGCAGCTCCTGGCCCTGAATCATGCACTGTAGGAGCAGAATGCCACCCTGGCCTAGGCAGTTCAGATCACAGCTCATGACCACTGGGAGCTGGACACCATTCTGGCCTTGGCAGTTGCCTTCATTTCACCTGCTGCCTGGCTCCCGAACCTAGCTCCACTGGCAGCCACCCACTGCTCAGCAGCAAGCCCCCACTTGGGCCTTGGATGGGGTCCTGCACTGTCTCCAGCAGTCCCTGTTGCAGACCCCACCCCAGGTCCAGTTCCACCTGGGTCACCCACCTGGGTCCAGGCCTGCTGCTAGCCCTGGCTTCACACAGGCATGGAGCTGGAGCTGCTTCCAGAGGGGTCAGGTCCATATGCTGGCCTGCTGGGTCTGGACACTGCCTGCAGGAGGGGGAGCCACCCATGCTGGGAGAGCAGTGGCTGCTGTTGCCCCGGGTGAACCCCACACCCACCACACTAGCTGCAGTGTACACACCCATGGGGGAATGGCCAGAGGCTGGGTACCTGTCCCTGGGCTCTGGCCCCTAGATGCCCCCACACCACACCCCCCGCCCCCACCTCAGGACAGCACACAAAGGACACCATACAAAGTTTTCACAGGGAAGAAGGTGTTTTACTGCTGCTGGGTGGGGTGGGTGGTGGAAGGACTCTGTTGGGGGGAGGGAAGCAAACTTTTTGTGGTCTACTACATCAGTACATCTTAGAGGGAAGCTAATTCTGCACTTTTGTCATCACCCCTGCATTCAGATTGCTACCAGCTTGTAGGAGTGCTAGCAGGGTTCCCACACCAAGTATAGTACCCTTTTTAGGGTGAGTGGTTGTAGTCTCTGGGTCCACATCACTAGTATGCAATGAATCTCTGTCCATTTCAGATGATTCTGTGTGAATGATCATGTAACTCATGGACACAAAGGGCAAAAAAAACCAGTGGTGGTGGTAAAGTATGTCTGTGTCTCGATCAATGTATACTCTGGCAATGAGAATATATATTTTCTTCTCCAAGCAAACTTGGAGTAAAAGCAGACTTAACCTCTTGATAGTCTCCTGTTTTTTTAGTTTTGCCCTAATCTGTCAAAAATATTTGTTAATTTATTTACAATGGTTAATTTGTTCACACTATTTGTGTCAGTATAGGTGGCCCATATACCAGTTTGCATCAGACATGTTACATTTTTGTCAATAGACACTGGATATTGCAGGCACTTTGGCTGAACTTTGGAGAGAGAGTCCATTTCCATTTTCAGTTTCCATGATAACTAGTGTAAGTCAACTTGAGCATGTCCAGATCTCCATGTCTATCATCTTCTGCATTCAGGAACATGGCACAAAGAGTGAGTTTTCCAGTACCTGTACCGTGTCCCCAAATGAATGGTGCATCTCCTTCATACATTTATCATCAACCATGATGCTAAATCCTCAGAGGACCCAGAAGCCAAAGACTTGGCTACAGCTAGCTCTCATTTTTAATGTATATTGTAACTTTTGGGTAGTCAACAGTGTTGTCCCATTTAACATTCTTCCTGATAGGCTTGACTAGGTTTGTGAAGAAACTTGGGGCATTCAGTTTTATCAGCTGTGTGAAATTTGCACCCATGGGTTACCCTGGACTATAAATACTGAGCTGAGATTGAGCTGGCATTGGGTGAAGGTGCCAAGTCTTTCTGTTGTAAACACTTTCCTGTATTTTCGATGAGCCAAAATAAGATTTGTGGCAGTTTCCAAAGAGCTGCTAGTACCTGCTTGTGTGTAAATTTCATTTTTGGCATTCTCTTTTTAATTCCCTACTCTTGAAACAAAATGCTGGAAATAGCCATTCTTTTCCTTTTTAACTTTTTCATTCCTTAATGCTTACTGCTGAGTGATTTTTAAATTGTAACTGCTTGAATACACACTCATGCTGTCAATCTGGCTGTCTCTACCACACTGCTGCAGGCTCAACTTAGAGAGGGGAGAATAGTTTCATGTACTTAATATACTGGTCTTGAAACATTCCTTATTTCAATCTCATCCATATGTTCATTAGAGAGCAGATGTACCTTCACGTGAGATTAGAGACCTGGTCCAGCACATGTAGATATATTTGATCCAAGGGGAAAAAACAAATGCTGAGAGTCTTGTAAAATAGCCCTAAAGATTTCACAATGGGTTGTAATCTAGTGCATTTTGCTAATTGTTGGGAACCGAAGAGTAATGACAGCCAGATAAAACATATCACTTTCTTTATAAATAAAGGAATAAAGGCAATAAATAGCAACCATCCCTTCTAGAAGAACACAGAAGAGGATTGGAAAAGCCCAGTAAGCTCCTTAGAGACAGATCATCATAATTTAAACCTTTGCTGTTTTAAATTTCGAGACTTTTTGTTTTTACACTGTCTTGGAAGGGCAGGGACAGGCAAATATTATGCCATGTTTTCACAAGGTCGATTTTTGAAATCTAAGCTGGCCAAGTTTGAATGGGGATGTCATATTATTTTTTTTCTTGGCATCTTATACCTGGTATGCTTGTCTTCAACAAATCTGTTCTTCCACCATGTGGAACGCTGGCTGCCAGTCACTCGTGAAATTCTACAGTGTCATCTGCTGGTATAGGTGCAGATCTCTTGCTAACTTTTGCTGCTTAAATATAAAGTCACAGGAAAGTGTTGGTTTTGTGGAAACTGAAAGGGAGAATAATAGATAGGTGAGAGCTGGCTGATATTACATGACAAGATGGCAAATATGTCTTTGTATCCCAGCCTTGTTGGTCTTCATTGACGAAGGCTGTATGCAAGAAGATAATGGTAGACAAGGTTCTTTGGGTGAATCTGATATCTTTTATTAGACCAAGTTAAATAATTGGGGAACAATTTTTAAGCAAGCTTTTGGGTTGAAAAACCCTTTGTCAGGCTAAGGAAGTTTCAGCAGTTGGTGTGTGCTCTTCTCGGATGGAATGAAAAGTAAAAAAGCCAGAGGCTGGGCTGGTCTGCATACAAGACAGGCAGTCAGTGAAAATATAGATTGGGGAGTCAATGGGTGAGAGACAGGCTGGGTGAGGGAGAGAAGGGAGATGAACAGTAGAGAAGTACCTGGGAAGTCAGCTGTCAGGCAGGTTATAATGTGTCATAAATCCAATTTCTATATTTAGTCCATGGTTTTTAATTTCCAGGAGGTAGATGAAGTGGAGTTCATAGGCTCATCTCTGGGAAGTGTTCTGTAAGCTTCCTTTGAGGATCAGGACTGAGAGATTGGAGAGAGAGTGGTTTTCTTGTAAGAATTATCAGCATACTTCATTCAGTAGCTGCTAGTTGGATTATTTTCCTAGACACTGCAGATTCTTCTTCACAGGCTGATCTAAAACTGGTGTTTTATCAATACATCTGTAACTGTTTTACTGTTTTGGTCTCTTTTGCCTTTAGTAGC
This sequence comes from Crocodylus porosus, assembly GCF_001723895.1. NCBI lineage: Eukaryota > Metazoa > Chordata > Crocodylia > Crocodylidae > Crocodylus > Crocodylus porosus. Next base: position 65,943,520 of record NW_017728947.1, on the reverse strand, counting down.
TGTGCCAGCACAAAACTTTAAAATGTCATATATTTCCAGCTAGTACCTCTTTTCTGCTGGTATATCTATTAGTAGACCTTTAAAATCAAGTTAAATGAATTCCTACAGTTTACTAGGTTGTTCTGCTTGTCTTTGTAGTGCCTTCTTTTGATGGGTAAGACGGGAAAGCCTCCCATCCTTTTATACCTGCAGCCATGGCCAGAAAATTAGGTGGGGGGAATTTCCTCTACAAAAACTGTTGACCTGTTGCTAACTGACTTTAAATATAGGCACATTTTGCTGTGCTAAATACTAAACCATTCTCCAACATGAAAATCAGACTTCACTGTTTTTTTTTTCACCTCTTATTTGCAACCTGCAAAATGTCCTGTGCATTCCCTGGGGACAAATAATGGCATTTTTGTGGCTCCTGCATGCATGTTCTGATGCACAAGTTGTCTTAGGTTGGGGTAGGGGACGCTGGGGCCAGCACCTTGGCTGACCCCAGCAGCCTTATGTGGGGTCCTGCGGTCAAGGCTCTAACAGTGGTGATCTGGATGCACGGAGTATGGCTGCCAGCTGGAGCATGGTGTGGCCAGCCAAGCTCCAGTTTCAGGCTGCACACACTGTTGTCATATGAGCTGCCTTGTTTTTTTTCTCACAAAAAAAACTGCCTGGTTTTTTGATGCCAGGATCTCCTGGTGTCAAAAATTACCACTGTAGATTTTGCAGATTTCATAGGCATTAGGGCTGAAAGGGACCTCAGAAGATCATCAAGTCCAGCTGCCTGCCCCAGGAGCAGGAAGTCAGCGAGGGTCAAAAGATCCCAGCATGATAAGCGTCCAAATGTTTCTTAAAAGAGTTCAGACCTCTGAAGGGTGTCTATTCCAGGCCCTGGGGGCTCGGACACTAAAGAAGTTTTTCCTTATGTCCAGCCTAAAATAGTCTTGGAGGAGTTCGCGACTGTTTGACCTTGTCATCCCTTGGGGTACTCTGGTGAACAGGTGTTCCCTCAGATCCTGATGCAAACACCTTACATACTTATAGGCAGCCACCAGGTCACCCCTAATCCTGTGCTTTTACAGGCTGAAGCGTCCAATGGCTCTCAGTCTCTCATCATAAAGCCTGTTCTCTTCTGCTCTGATCATGCACATGGCTCTCCTCTGAATTCTCTCAAGCTTTTCCACATCCTTTTTGAGTTGTGGAGCCCCGAATTGGATGCAGAACTCCAGCTGCAGCCTCACCAAGGCCAAGTACAGCAGGAGGATGATATCCTGAGAGCTTCTTGAGAAGCATCTATGGATGCAAGCCAGAGTTTTGTTTGTTTTACATGCTGCAACATTGCACTGGTGGCTCATGTTCATCTTGTGGTCAATCATGACCCCCAAGTCCCTTTCAGCTGTGGTGCTAGTGAGCATAGAACTGCCAAGCCTGTAAGAGTGATGCAGGCTTCCCCCCCACCGCCCGAGGTGGATTACCTTGCATTTTGAATGTCATCAGGTTTTTACTTACCTACTTTCTAAGCCTGTCAAGGTCAGCCTGGATCACCAGCCTATCCTCAGGCATGGATTCTTTACCCCAAAGTTTGGTATCATTGGTGAACTTTGTCAGTGTGCTTCTGACACCAATGTCCACATTGTTAATAAAGATGTTAAACAGTACAGGTCCAAGGGCGGAGCCTTGCGGGGCACCATTGGTCATAATGATTCACTTCCATTGACTACCACTCTCTGGGTCCGACCTCAGAGCCAATTCCCCAGCCATTGGGCTGTGATGTAGCTGAGGCCACAGTTGGCCAATTTTTCCATGAGGAGATCATGGGATACCAGATCAAAAACTTTTTAAGTCCAGATATATGGCATCAATCACTGCAAATTAGCAGTGTGGTGAACACCTACATAGTGCATGCAGTTTGCAGAACTGCAGATGGGTCTATGGCACTGCAAACCACATGTGCACTCGTGGGGATGCATCCAGTGAGTTCATCAGTTTGTTCAAGGGCAAATTTGACAGAAGTACTTGTGGCATCAGAATTGGACCCAACATATTTTAATCACAAAAGAATTTAGAAGTCCTTCAGTAACTGAAATTATTTTGTTATTCTTCTATCCAGACAATGTTGCTTTAAGCTGGCTGGTATAATGACACTGCCTGTTCTGCTAACTTGTATACAAATCTCTAGTGGAATCCACAGAAACCTACTTAGACAGTAGCTGGCTGACTAGTCCTTGTTGACTGCACATCAAATTGTTGTCAAGAGCCAGCTACTAGTTCTCTAAGTGTTTTGAGTCCTGTTATCTAGTCAGAATTCAGATGCCAGAACTTCAACTTTAGAATGTCACCCATGTCTGAACATCTGCACCATGTAAACCCTTTTTCTCACCTCCCCATTTCTGAATAACTTTAGGTGCTTAATAATACTAAAAAACTAAAATGGTATAGCACCAATGTTATGGCTGGAGATGCTGTCTGCACTGGTCATTAACATGTTTCTAGCCCTAAATATAGATGAAAAATGTGTGAAAATTTGAAAAACTAGAGCAACAGAAGTTAGAAGGTAAATGAAAATAAACTTGTATTTTTTTTTAAAGAAAATCTCTCATGATTTGTAATCAAGCTTATCATTTTGTGGCCTGCCTTTTTTTTTAATTCTTGACATTGGCAAAAATTAAACTCTGAATTATTTTATGAACTAAGGTAGCAATTACTTCTTCAAACCTAGTAGTCTTAGAAATGGTTGCTGCTGTACTTCTGTTCATTAGTAGTCACTTTCACTTGGCCTACTGTGCTAGTTTCTGTTGATATGACTCTTTGGCAGATTTGACATTTTGCTATTCTGTGCATACTTTTCATAGAAAATAAAGCTTAGTACTTAATACTCATATATAATTCTATCTAGATAAGCAGTCTGTCAATTGCAGACTCATATTGTTCCTTAAATCTTTAGATATTAAAGTATGTAACCAATTGATTAAACACCTAAGCTATTGATCCTGCTGGTAAAACAGGAGAAAGAAGTTATCTATTCAATTCTTTAAAATTTAAACTTCAACTCAGTGTAATAAAATACAGCAGAAAGATCTGAAGACTAAAAATATGCACCAGTGTCAATAAGTTAATGAAAGTATATCATTTATATCTTAACTATAAAGCTTTTACCTTCTATGCTGAAATCCCAACTTCCTCTGCAGTACACTTCAAACTCCCTAAATGTCTGATTCAATGGATATTTTTGTTGTTTATATTGTATTGTACGCAGTAGACCAATAAAAGCAATCTGATTGATCTATTTCGTTATGGGTTTGATGGCTTCCAAAGCACTAACTGTAAAATAAGCTAACTGTAAAATCAAAGCTTTAGCGACCTCTAAGGACTCTTCATCAGGTAGCTTGGTCTAAATCATATTACTTTAAATATAGACATCATATTCACAACACATTTCATGCAAAAAACCATTGATTATTGCTGAGTGGCCTTTTTCCCCATGCTTAACACTTATACTAGAGAAAGGGTTCCAAATAGCTTTGAGCAAATGGCTTGTTTAAGCAGCCAGGTGTTTGGGTAAAATTTTACCTTTAGTGCGTAGCCATCTTTACCCCTTAGTCTGCCTCATTCTTCCAAATTTTCCACACCCACAAGCAAACTAGTTAAATTTTCTATTACTTTTCCTGGCATGTGTTAATGAAAATGTGCACCTGCAAAATCTAGAAGACCAGCCCCAGTGGCCTTGTCAACACTGAAAGAGTGTTAAGGGAAGAAAATTATGTAATTTTTTTCTTCTGGCCAGAGGAAAAAAAAGCCTGTAATTTATTTGTATCCACAATATCCAAAATTTTCTTTTACAGGTTATAAATAATTGTTAAGGATCAGAGCTGTTAGTGTATCTTGTCACATTTTGCTTTAGTTGCACCTGCTTGAGTGGTGAATTATAGTATTATTTGAACTTTTCTCTTTTATCCAGCCTTATTTAACCATTACTTAAGTTTTGTACAGCCTCATTATTACTTTTCTATTACTTGTGTCTTCACTATCAGCTAGCCTTGAGTTCTCTTTTACAGGCATCTTATGTTCCAGTGTAATCAACATAGGTGTGTACAATGTGAGCCTTGTTATTAGCTGAAATTAATTGAACTTGGCACTATCCAACTAAATCAGATGGATGACATGATTGGATATATTAATGAAAGGTGATGAGAGGGGGCCAATTGGACAGTGCCCAAATATAGAGCTCTTTGAGTTTCTGGAGTTGATGGACAGACCAGATTAGGAGTCTGGGGCACGCCCAAATTAAGATACCAGTAAAATACCAAATTAAGATGTAGGCATGTGATGGGTTTGTTGAAACAAAGGAGTACACTGACGGGATAAAAACATGAATAGTATGATGATCACAGGAAAAACAATCAATGGTACCTGGAAATGAAGAATCATCAGAGGAGTAGAATTAAAGGAAAAATAAAATATAAAGGGGGGGGGCAGGGGGACAAGAAAGTTGGGTGTGTCATTGTCCGACAACATCTGGACTGAAAAACAGTGATTATCCACAGATGTTCATCTACTTTCAGGAACTGATTGGCCACCTTAACTGTGAAGTGGAATAAGATTAATAACAAATAAAGTTACATTTTATTGGAGTTGAATGGTGGGAGGCATATTTCATGTTTACTCTGGGTTGATTATGCTTTAGCGATCCTTTATCACCACGGGTGCATAACAGAGCCATGGATTCAAGTAAATTGTTGGTAGCAATTTTGGCTGCTCAAATATTTTCAGATATATTTAAACTACTGCATACTACCTTTTACAAGTAGGTTGTTTATAGATTTTTACTAGAAATCATTGAAACATCTACATTGTAACTTCCTGCTCTGTGGTTACATGATACATTTTTGAGACATTTAAGATTTTTGCTTCTTGTTAAAAGTCTTATCTTGTTTACTCAGTTTCTAAATGTAACTTTAAAAACTTTTAACTAAAGGACTATTCACAAAGGTTTTGGGTTCACCTGATTAGTCTGACTTTATGTATAATTGAGATTTTATGTTTTCTGCAGTTTCTCCTTGTAGATGTAAAAAGATTGTTTCAGAAGTATTAAAGCTGATTTAGGATGTTTTAAATGAGAGCATATCTCACTAGTTTTAATTTGAAGAAACAAAGCTTATTGATTTGTTGAAATTCAAGTTCATCGATCTGTTCAGGTTAATCCTGTGGTGTTAGACTTTTTACAGTGAAAATAACACTTTTCAGCCTTTCTAAGTTGTAAATGCTTCCCTCTGGTGAAATGAAGTCCATCAAAGAACTATAGGAGGTAATTTCACTTAAACACTTGGCACAGAAAGTAGTTGAACTTGTCTCTTTCTATAGTAGGCAACTTGTTGTGAAGAACATTGGCTTGATGACAGGCCAACATTGCTACTCTTAGAAGGCAGCTTGCTTTTGAGAGGTTTTCTCTTAGAGACTCAGCTATCTTACATTGCTAGATATTGTCAGAATAGCAGTAATAAATCTAGGGGAAGCTTTCAGTGCTGCCAATTTTTAAAGGAGCAAAAATAGAGCCCAATAGTTTTTGGGCCAAGATCTACAAAAGAATTTAGGTTTTGAACATTAGAATTCCTTCTTAGCACCTAAAGTTATGTCTCTGAGCATCCCTAGTACTTCATCCTTGACAGGACAGAGAAGCTCAGTGCCTATCTCAAACCTAAGTCTGATCTGGATCTACAAACCTAGTATTCCTCGATCTGCCTTGCTTAAATAGTTCAATCTGATAAGTATGCTTTTTAGATTAAGAAGTCATTGCATAAAATACACACCTTATTCTTGAAGAAAGACTGGTACCCAGATAAGTGTGCTAATCATTAAGCTACAGAATTGTGCCCCATCTTTCTTTTGTTCCCTAGGCAAATTAAATATGAACTCCAGACTTTAATTCCATTGAACAACTTGAAAGAAGGAAATGAGAGGTCCTAACCCAGAAAATGCCTATACCATGATCAATACATCCAAATGCAGGATAATTTTGGGATACAGTGGGCATGTCTGCACAAGATGCTAGGTGTGCAGTAGCTGAATAATACTGCACTGTAGTATGTCACAGCACCAATAGTGCTAATATGCTACTGCATAGTATTATTAGGCTATGGTGCAGTACTGTCACTAAAATCGCATTTGCCTGTGATACTGTGCAGTAAGTCGGGTTACTGTGCATTTGTTTAGTACTTGATTATAAAAGTACTAAATAAATGTTCAGTAACCATTGTGCAGTAATTCATGTAGACTTGCCCAGTGTGCCATACATAGATTTCCCTATGACTTGGAATTACTACTGTAGCACGTGGCCTCTATTTACAGCTAATACTGAGCTATATTCAATTTTATCATGGTCATATTTGTATGAACAATGGTTTTAGGTCTGAATACATTTCATAATGAATTGAAATAGATATTTCTGTCTGTAATTTTTTGCTTTCTTTTTTCCAAAGTATAATTACATTTTTTTGTATGATCTATCGTCCTATATAATATATCATCTCTCTATTTTATATACCTTACTGACTGTCTGTAGTAAAGGTGATTTTTCAGAGCAATATTTCTTCTGTGGAGGAGAGGATCTATAATATTTTTCAAACCAAAGGGTAAATACCCCTATAAACTGGGAAGCTTTCTCTGCTGGTATGACAAAGTCTGGTATTTGGTGGATAAACCTAAGATCTGTTAGAGCAAGAGGTTATCTCAAGGGTGTGATCTAGTCTGTTCTTTACAGACATGCAGCAGAACTGTGGGCAGACGCTTGGAAGTTTTTGAAGGCACCCCAACACCTAAGCCTGGTTGGTGATAGCCTGTAACAGCAGTGGCTAACCTACTTGGCAGGCATGCCACAAGTTAAGTCCCCTGCTCCACTCCTGCCCACAGAGTGCTGCTCTGATAACCAGCCCACAGAGGCCACAGAAGAGTGTCTACCCTAGGGTGCTGAAACACAAGCAATGGCCTCACATAGTTTCTGGCCACATAAAGCAGTTCATGGGCATGACAATGCTGTAAGAAAAGTAATGCCTTCCTTACCTTACCACTGTTGCAGTTTTATATAGTGAGTGGGAAGCTAAAATCCTGAATTCAGCAGCTGCTGCAGAGCCAGAGAAAGGTAAGCTTGGCTCTTGGTGGTGACACCTGACTCTTCCTCTCACATCAGTGTATTGCTCCCACTCCAATCCAGCCCACCAGAGGCTCTGAGCCCTGCCAGTCTCCATTATGGCACCTCCCTTTGAGTGCCTGGGGTTTGAATGCCAGTTATAATACTTGTGTCATGAATGCTGTACATTGGTCACCCCTTCCTATAACATGGTGGATGGAAAACTTCCAGGGACTGACAGATGTAGTTGAGGGTTCCCCCAAGCAGGGAATTGAAGCCAAGTTTCCCATAGTTTGAAAGAGTGTTTTAACCACTAAGTTATTTTATAAAAGGAGGCGATAAAAACACAAGCATTACCATTTTTTTTTTCCATCTGTGTTTCAAAAGTGAGCGTTTGGATCTCTTCAGGAGATGGGTCTGAGCTGAAAGTCCCAAGCAGGAAGAAGCACCTCTTAGTGTTTATTGAGGTAACTAAGTCCTACTGAGGGCTGGGATTTAAAACATACCTCTGTCTATAGAAGGTCCTGTTGACCATCTTAGGTAGCTAAGTTTCTCCATGCATAGTACACGTAATTAAACCATCTAATTCAGGCATTCCACTATGAGGTCAGGCACCTGAAAGTTTGATGCTGCAATATACCTATGTCCCTTTGTGGCACAGCAAAAAGAGGAGAAGAGAAAGAAGGAGGAAGAAAAGGAACTAGGTACATGATAAACTGTTGTGATGATACACATCAGAAACTGAAAATAGTAAGGAATAGATGTTGTTCAGAAAACTAATATTATTTCTAGTTTTAGCTCAGGAGTTTTTTGGTTTTCTGGTTTACAGTGATACATGAAATAACAACTTGAAGTTATTTTTATTACTATTTTTCATAAAGAGGTGGATTGATTAAGCTTAATAAGTAAATTAAGGCTATTTGAAGTATTTTGGATATAGAACTCATAAATGACACAAGTCAACCTAAGAGGAAGTTCTGTTGCTAAGTTAAATAACTACCGAGTGCCAGGATAGTGTTTTTACTTTAGATAAAAGTGTTTATGAATGAACATACTCAACAGATAAAGAACAAAAGTATCAAGAGGTATCTGGATCAGACAACTGAAAGATTATCAGCATATTGAAACGCCAATATGATGTGAAAGTCTTCATGATAAACCCGACAAAAATGTCAGAAGAACTAAATTACCATGAGGGTTGTTAGTTATTTGGTTGGAAGGAAAAAGACATACAGCAAAGAGATGATTCCAATCTCATAACTTCAGAAGAAATAAGAAAGCACTAGAACAGAGAGTCAGTAATTTATAAAACTCCTTCTTAATTCTGTTGATGCTGATTTGAACTAATCTACTGAAGAAGAAGAAAAAATTGTTTAAGAGATTAATCATAGTAAAATATAACAATTTAACAGGGACATTTAGTAAAACAACATTAAAGAATATAGAGAGCATTTATAACCAGGAAAATTCAAATGGACTTTTGAAAGGCAAGTGACCACAGAGAAATTTCCTAAGTTGAAGAAATTATGCTGTCCTGAACAAATCAATGGATGTAAATGCAAATTTCCTATTCATTTTTCACTCTGTTAAGTGTGTTTGGTAAAGTGTCCTCCCCTTCCCTCCCTTTTTTCCTCTCTCCCTTGCTCCCTCCCTCCCTCTCTGCACCCCCCATGCACTTAAAAATATTTGAAATTATTTATTTTATTTCATTAGCCATTTTTCTCATAACTGAAGGTTTTCATTCAGGAGAAATTAATCCAAATTCATCCTTTTCAGAGAAACTCATTAAAATTAGCATTTTAAGAAGTGGTCATAATTACGTATTGTTCTCAATGGGACTGAGGACTGCCCTTAACTAAAAATGTCCTCTTAAAAGTATTCACTTTCTGAATGTTCCCAATGGAAGTAAAGCCAAGATTACCTCAAAATGGTTATAATCACCCTGTATATTGTGAGAAAAAAGAAGAACTTTGCGACGAGCAGGTGAACAGTGGCACTATCTAAAATAAAAATAAGCTGTGGCCTTAGTCTCATTCAGTAAAATGAAATAGGGGTCAGTTTTCTTTAGAACACAGGACATCATGTGGCTTTAGCTTTATTGAAAATAATAGGAAACGGTTTGTATTTTTAAGCAGGGTAATACTTTGTAGAATTATCTGGAAAAAGGTCTTATTCTGCAGACTTTGTTAAAGAACAAACTTTATGGAGAAATTATCAGAAAAGTAAGCATTAAAAAAATCCTCTCATATACATAGCTCATTATTTCTGTGAATTTGAAACTAATGAAATCCGCATATTATTATAATTTCGGACCAAACCTAAGTCTTCAAGAAGATGCCAAAATTCTTCAATTGTATAAGTTATTTTATTTTTATAGTATATATTCAGTTGGATTAATTACTGATATATGTGCAAGTTCACAGAAAATGAGTTCTATAATTTGGGAGGGTTGCCATATTCTGCTTACACAAGATGGAGTTTGGTTCTGTTTTTTTACATACAAAACTCAAATTCAATTGCGACAGTTCTGTGATTGATTGACACTACAAATGTTAATATCACTATTTTGCCTAAATAACTAAACATTCACCATATTAACAAAAAAAAATATTTAGTCAAATGTATCTATTTCATTAGTTTCACACCCACTTCCTGAGGGGTGGATCCAGAAGGGATTTAAGAGCAGGTACTATGCAGTGAGTTCTCAGAACTCAATGGCATATCAGTGAAGCTCCTGCTGGATGCACTGCATGTGCTGTGAGCTTACCAGCTGCTTGGCACAGGGTCTGCCCACTTCTTTCAAGCAGTTCTGGAGCCTGCTGCTGTTTGCTCTTCCCTTCCCTCTTATCTCCTCCCACACCAAATTCAGAAGCAAGAGAAAGGAGGGGGTGAGCAGCATCCCATGCTTGTCCCCTCCCATAACATTCACAGCACATAAATAAAGCTTCAACCCTACAGGGCTTTGAATAATAGAAAAATAGGGCTGGATAAAACCCCAGGACGTCATGAAGACCAGCTCAAAGAGACTTCCTGGAATCTGTTTCTCTTTTCCCATGCCTAGTTAAAGAAGATTTGAAAAATACTCATCAGGATTGTTATGATGGGCACACCAAAAGGGCCTCTTGAGGTACGTCCCAACAGCTTGCATTCTTCTGGATTAATGCAATTTCTTCAGAATTCTTGTTTCTGCACCTGGGACTGCTTTGTTTCCACCATAGCATGCTTTGTTGTGGCTTTGTAAGCTGAACAGAAAAGAAAAGAAAAGAAAAGAAAAAGAAATGTTATTGAAAAAGTCTGCTGTCTCAGCAGGGGATGGATGAAGGTAGCACTGATGAGGTTGGCTCCTAACTTTAGTGCTATGAATAAGAATAAATGAAAACCAATGATATCTGACTGAGAGTGACAACTGCTTGAAATGATCTTAGATCTGTTCAACTCTATGTGGATACTAATGATGAAGCCTCTAACCTTTTAAATAACATATTTAAGCATTTTTCCACTTATCAAAGTATGCTAAAAATTATGCCATTTCCTCCTTCACTTTCAGTTTATTAAACAAAGCCTGAAATGGTTGGTGCTAAATTTTAGAGGTAAATCCTGGTGGTAAAATGAGTAATTTGAGTGTTTTTATGTGTCTCTCTACAATTGTAGGGTAGTAAAGCTATTGAAAACTCTTAAACTGTTAAAATGGCAGAATTGATAAGAAGTGTGAAGATGATATGATATCACTTAAGGCTCTGAATACTCTGCCCAGATCTTTTGTGCCTCCCAGGTGCATCTAAGCTCAGAAGACTGAAACTATTCCTCCAAGTCATGCACATAGCTCTCTTGTTTCATGAATGGGTAGCCTACTATGCCTCTAAAGATCTATTCCTATTCTGGCCTCTCTACTTTTGGCAAGGCATGTCAATTCCCAGTAGGAAATTGCCTAAAGGCAGCTGACAGGGTGCCCAAAATGCCCCCATTCAGATATGGATATTATTTACTTCCACCATCCAAAACCTTATGCCACATGAAAGGGATGAATGACTAAGAGCTTGTACAAAAGATACATTTTTTTGTGCAATGAGGCCCCTGAAAGAGCTTTACAGCTGTAAAGGAATGAATGTTCATGGACACAGAGTGCTTTTAAACTGGGCAGTCACACAAAAATGTATCCTTCATCTGAGGAAGTATAAGACAGGGGTGCTGTAAGGCAGAGTGCCTTAGGAAACCTGTGTACAGGTTCCCTGTGCGGATTAATTTCAGGCAATCCCACTTGCATTCCATGTGACTTTATGGGGCTCAGCTGGTGCTTTTGTGGGTGAACACCAGCTCAGATCCACCCCTGGGGCTGTCACAGAGAGAAGACAGAGTCCTGCCCTGTGCAGAAGGAAAGGGAGGGGAGGTGGGGGAAAGGAGACCTCCTGCAATGCATCCCCTTCTACAGCTACCTCTGCTTGGGTCTTGGGAGGAGCCAGGCTGGACCCCACACCCCAGCTTCAGATGTGGCAGCCTCTGCTGCTGTCAAGACATTCATGTGGGGAGTGGGGGACAGGGGAAGGGACCCCCCCACTGCATAGGCCTGGCTCCTCCAAGACCCCAGCAAATGTATCTGGGATGGGTCTGCATAGTGGAGGTGGGGGCTCTGTTCCTCCCTAACTCCAGTTCTGTGTGTGGCAGCCTCTGCCACTGCCAAGACACTTACATAATGGGTAGGGGTGGGGGAAGGGAGCCCCCCACAGCATAGGCCTGCCCTCCTCAGACCCCATCAAGGGTAGCTAGGCTCTGTTTCTCCCTCCCCACCCCAGCTCCAGGTACAGCAGCCTCTGTTGCTGTATAGAAACTCATGTCGGGGTGGGGGAAGGGAGCCCCCACTGCTTTGGTCACACCTGGCTCCCCCTGCAAGACCTCAACAGGGGTAGCTGGGAGAGCAGATGTGGCTTGAGGTGGGGAGGTGCTCTGTCCCTCCCCCCTGCCTCTTCAGTCTCTGTTGACAGTTGCTAGCTGGTATGGGTGGTGGGGTTATGAGGGGGCAGTCTAGCAACCTCCTGGGAAGCTGCTGGAGTGACACCCCCCTACTGGCCAGGGCTCATACAGGCAGGTTCCATGCTCTCTTCCCCCCCCAGTCCAACGGGTGAATGCCTGTAGAGTTGAACAGTACTCTAAATAATGGTATTTGAGAGAGAGCAAGGATTTTTGAAGGTCACGTGGTTCATCACTTCAAAAATCTTGCCCTTATGCTTTTATAGTATAGAATGGATATTGGGGAACTAACTCCCATTGAAAGCTGGGAACTTAACTTTGTGCCTTTTAAATTCTCTCCCAAAATGCAGAATCTAAGCTCTATAATACATGCAAATGGTACCAATGTGTACAGCTGTCGCTAATCATGAGTTAGGTCTTCACTTTTGTAAACAGCAGCCTAACGTTTGCATACAAAGCATCTATTGTAAACAAATAGCCGTAATAACTAAAACAAAGCACAACAAAAAAATCTAAAGCCAAGACTGTAAACAATACAGCATCAAGAGTAATTACTGATGTTTGAAAAAATTACAAATACAGGATATGATTATCTCTAATGTTTTAAGCAAGCTTTATATAGAAAGATGCTAACATTTAAATACTTAAACATGTACCTTTTAATTTCATTGGTACTTAATTTCCCTATGAATTTATTTCTTTTTAAATAGTAATACGGCTGAAGTGCCACAAACTACTAGGGTGAAATATGATAATAGTTTCTAAAAATAATTTTTAAAATGGATGCCAGGAATCTGACAGTATTTCCAGGTTTTTAGTTATAGTGTCATTGACTAGGCTTCTTAAAAAGCAGTAAAAACTACCCCCAAACTCATTTAAAATGTGGCATCACAACATTCTTTTGATGGTAGAACTCATCTTTATTTATTTTATAGGGTAGGTGTCTTCCAAATTCCTTATTCAGAGAGTAGTAATAAGTTAGTTTTATGCCCATTGATAAACCACATGCCATTTTAAATATTAAGCACAAAACTGTTTCTGATCTAGCCCCCAGAATTTCAGTGAAAGGGGATTTATACTCATTTTCTTTCTGAAATATGCTTTAGTTAAATTTCCTTTTTGGTATTAGAAATGAAGATACTTTTACCTTTTACTCTTTATTGATTTTTTTATTTCTAACAAACATGAACTGATGTGGTTTTACTATGCTATTACATCCCTGAAATCCATATTTTTTTATGTTTAAATCCTCAAAGTTGTACCCTCAAATGTTTTTCAACTAAAACATGTCAACTACTAAAATGTCTTAAAGAGAGAGATGAAAGAAAAGATTATTTGGGGATACATACTCACAGTTGGTGCATTCTATCCTGCTGGGGTTTACCTGTCCAACTTCATTTAAGACACCTTTTTAAAATGTTCCCAGTAGAAATATATACATTATTGAAACAGTTCCATTGGAGAGAATGCTGTAAGTTGAGATTTATTTCTGGAAACTCACTTTTAACAAGTATTTCATATTTCTTTCAGCCTTCTACTGCAAATATGCCATGAACTCATATAGGAGATACCAGATGTTTAGAATTATTAATATTGCAAAAGCACAAACTCTCCTGCTGTGTCACAAAGATGCACAAAGAAAAAATAATGAGCAGTTGCTGCTAAAACCCTTAGCATATTAAACTTAAATGAATCTCAGAATTTCACATTTTATAAATGCAACAATATGCATAGGAGTTTTGCTGGTTATTTTTAATGCATGCAACTACTTTAAATTTAATCCTGCAAAATAGTACTCATTGGGCATGTCTACACATTCATTAATGCACCTTGGATACCACTCATATAGTTTAGTACTTCCTTAATAATGTAATAAGTAAAATCAAAGTACCTAAAGCTACTGCATATTAGCACCAGTGAACAGTTATTCAGTGATGTTTACTGCATATTAACCTAATAACAATGTGCAGTAGGCTATTAACATGGTTTTTGCTGTGACACACTAATGTGCAGTGTTATTAAGCCAATGCACAGTAAGCATCTCATACAGACATGCCCATTGGGTTATATTTACTCACGTGAGTCTTACTAAATAGGTCTCGTAGTGTAAGCAAGGAGCACTCATATGAATAGGGGATTGTGCCGCCCCCTCCCCCACACACACACATACCTTTATTGTATTAAGCAAAAATTCAAGTTTCTATTTCCAAATGTCTGGCTAAATTGTATAACTTCATTGGTGCATCCACACATACAAGCACACGTGTTTGCAGCATCTCAAATAGAAGTGGTACAAATTTGACCTGAGGCTTTTTGACTCAGTGCACATGCTTGGACATGCACTTTGTTGAGGAGCAAATTGTGCTGCTTGAGGCAAAATAACTCTGTCTGGTTCCTCCCACATCTGCAGCCAGAGGGAGCTAGAGACTGGGGCCAGCAGTGAGGGCTGCTGCCTGGCTGTGACCTGCTGCACACCTACCAGCCCCAGATGTGGACTGCACAGCCAGTAGAGGCATCTGCCCCTCTGGGCCAGCTGGCAGTGAGCTGTGGCTGCAGGGTTGGCCTGTCTGGCACTACTGCCATGTGTATCCCCTGCTGGGCCATCTGGGCAGCTATCGCTCAGAAGATGTTCCAGGTGTGGTGTCCTGCTTTAAACTGTCACCACACCAAGTTGGCTACAAGGTCAGCCACAACCAGCTGGGTCCAAGGTGCCAGCTCTGGGCAGGTAGGGTTCTGCCACTGGGCTTCCTAGCAGGAATTCTGGTGTTTCCTATTCAAAAACTGAAAAATCCCTGATTAAAAAAATCCCGAATTCATTCTGTAAAATACTTCAAAATCCATGTTCCTGCATAATGAAAACAAAAGACCACTATAAAAAGAGAGAAAGAGTGAGACAAAGACAGCAATCAGTTGGGCAATGTTTTATTATTATATCTACAGTGTTAAAGCAATGTGGAAGCCTACCAGTGTCTCTATCATAATAATAAAGTGAACTCTAAATGCATGATTCATGAATTCATGAATACACGAATATATATATTTCTGCCCTTCAACGGGGATTACAACTCCCCAATAGGGGCCAAATGGCCCCTGAAGGGGCATCCATTCCCTCTGCAAGGCTCACATATCACAGCCTCCTGATGGCTGCCTCACCCAGCCCCAACCCCCATTCCCTCAGACCCCCCAATGGCTGCCTTGATGGGCCCCATCCCCCACTTGAACCCCATGGATCCCCCCAACCCAGACACCATCACTTAAAAAAAATGACCCCCCACAAAAAAGCCCTCTACTTACCCTAGAAGCAGGGGCTGCGGGGCACTCCTGGGCCTCCTGGAAAAGGCCCCCTGGACAGCACAGGGAGCAGGAGGGCCTGGGCTGGGGCCACAGTGTGGGCTGGGGCCACTGGGGCTGTCCCACACTGTGCGGGTGGATCTCAGTGACACAGAGGGCAGCTGGACTGCCAGTAAGTGCTGGGGGCTACTTTTTGTTTTTTCCTATGGGGATGCGGGGGTGGGGGTGCAGGGATTGGGGC
>NW_017728947.1:65901600-65927818 GCF_001723895.1 Crocodylus porosus | reverse complement strand
GGGGCAGGCGGGAGGTGGGGCCAGGCAGAGAAAAGATATGGGGGATTTGAGGGGCAGGTGGGAGGTGGGGTTGGGCCGAGCAGGGATCAGGGGGCCTCAGGGGGCAACAGGGAATGGGGGAGTGGGCAGGGCCAATGGGGTACCCCCATAGTCCCCCCCTCTTCCAGCCCCCCAACCCCTTACTTACTGGCATTGGTGCCCTCATGCTGAAGCACGTGGCCTGCCTTACATGGGGTTTGAGATGGGGCAAGAGGCATGTGTGCGCTCATCTGGGTGCACCCATTGGTTTCATAAATCAAATTAGTCTTAGGGCAGATGGAGTTTTCAGATCCCTGTCTCTGTTCTGGCTGAAGTGAAGGGGTCATATAACAACTGGACATGTTTTGTTGCAAAGATGTTCCTCTGTAGTGTGTAACTGGCATAAAGATTTACATTACAAAACCTTCATAGCCGCTTAGATTATGGGTGAGTTGAAGGATGTAGCTAGAATCCTTTGCTTCTGCCCAAAAGGGAAATTGCCCAAAAGGGAAGTTTGGAAATTATAATATATTGTGGAAGCCCAGCTGAACACGAGGGGCTGTTCCAAATTACACCAGTGGCTAAACCGGATTCTGGATCAGCTCAGAATTTAGACAGCACAAAGGTGGCATAAATCTGATATTCCCTTTACCTGCTGTATTTTTTACATCTAATGAAAAGTGCAGCTCATAAATTAGGTCAAGTTTTCCCATTCTAAGGGCTAGAACTTAGTCCAAGTTTCCTCTTCCTAGAGTTCTTTTTGACTGGTAATTTAAGCAAAAGCAAGAACAAAACAAACAAAACAATAGTTCCCACCCCATAAATTTCAGCTTAAATTGTCTTCCCTAATTTAGCTATTCCTAGTTTATCTATGGAAAAATCTTTTACTGAGGGCTTATTTTTCCTTCCCACCCAACCAGTTTCACTTCCTTTATATCCAGTGGGGATGTGGAAATTTGACAACTTGCTACTGGGGCTGGCCAAAACTAAGATTACCAGTATTCAGAAAATTCCAATATTTCAAAATCTTGATTCATTTCAACTTGGACAAAATTTTACTTTTCATAGATTACATACACATTAGGGCTGGAAGGGACCTTGTGAGATCTTTGGGGCAGGAAGTCAGCTGGGGTCAGATCACCCCATCAAGATAAGCATCCAAGTATTTCTTAAAGGTGTCCAGAGTAGGTGCTTGCACCACTTCTGGGGGGGAGTCTATTCCAGGCTCTGGAGACTGGGACAGTAAAGAAGTTTTTCCTTATGTACAGCCTAAAATGGTCGTTCAGCAGTTTGTGACCACTGGACCTTATTTTCCTTTAGGGTGCCCTGGTGAATAGTTGTTCTCCCAGTTCCTGATGAACACCCTTTATATACTTATAGGCTGCCACCAAATCACTCTGAGCCTTTGTTTCTCCAGGCTGAAGAGTCCCTTATCCCTCAACCTCTCCTCATAAGGCCATTTGTCTTGACCTCTAATCATGCGTATGGATCTCCTCTGGACTATCTCAAGCTTCTATACATCCTTTCTAAAGTGTTGAGCCCAGAAAGGATGCAGTATTCCAGCTGCAGCCTCACCAAGGCCAAGTAAAGCAGGAGGATGACTTCTTGAGTCTTGCTTGAGATGCATTGGTAGATGCCAAAGTTTATTTGCTTTGCCAGCTGTGGTAGCTCATGTTCATCTTGTGGTCAATCATGACCCTAAAGTGTCTTTTGGTTATCGTGCTAGTGACTGGAGCACTACTGATCCTATGAGTATTATGTGGGTTTTTTCTCATAAAGTGGAGCACCTTGCATTTCCCTGTGTTGAAAGTAAGTGGGTTTTGATCTGCCCACCTTGCAAGCCTGTCCAGGTCTGCCTGAATTGCCAGCCTATCCTCAAGTGACCATAATTTGATGTCGTCTGTCAACTTAGCCAGTCCGCTTCTGATACCTAAATCCAGTTAATTTATGAATATATTAAAGAGTACTGATCTGAATACTGAGCCCTGGGGGGTGCCACTATTCATCATCCACCACGTTGACTTGGTTCCATCTACTGTCACTCTCTGGGTCTGACCACAGAGCCCAGCCCCCCAGCCATCAGACTGTAAGGAAGTCAAAGCCACAGTTCCCCAATTTTACCATGAGGATATCATGCAAAACTAAGTCAAGGGTTTTTTTAAAATCTAAATATATGACTTCAACCTCTTCTCCTTTGTCCAGGTGATGTGTCACCTGGTAATGAAAGGAAATGGGGTTAGTTAGGTAAGACCTACCTGCAACAAAACTATGTTGGCTGTCTCTAAGAATGTTGCCTTCTGTTAGCATGTTGTTGATGGTTTCTTTGATGATTTTTTCCAAGATCTTTCCAGGGATTGAGGTCAAACTGATTGGCCTGTAGTTCCCTGGAACTTCCTTCCTTCCTTTCTTGAAGATAGGCACCACATTGGCCCTCTTCTGATCTTCTGGAACCTCTTCCAAATGCCACGGGTTCTCAGATATCCTCGCCCTTAGTCATACTATGACATCACTGAACTCTTTTAGCACTCCTGGGTGCATTCCATCCAGGCCAGCTGACTTGTGAATGTCCAGCCTCTCAAGCTGTTCCATCACGAGATCTTCAAGAATTATAAGCATATGATCACCCTTAGCATGGTAGTTCTGCATCCTACCAGCGTGATCCCCTTGGAATGGTGGAAAATCAATGTAAAGTAATCATTGAGGAGATTAGCTTTTTCCTGGGTGTCAGTTGTCAGCTGCCCCATTTGGGTCAGCAAGGGTCCAATTCATAGATTGTGAGGCTGGAAGGTATTTTGGAAGATTATTGGGTCCATCCTCCTGAACCAAGCAGGAAAGACAACTGGGGTCAAGTGACCCCAGCAAGGTGACTGTCCAGTCTCCTCTTGAAATTTTCCTGAGTAGGTGATTACACTACCTCTAGAGGGATCTTATTCCACACTCTGGATTCCCTGACTGTGAAGAAGTTTTTCCTAATACTGAATCTGAAGTGGTCTTCCAAGAGTTTGTGGTCATTACTCCTGGTTTTCCCCAAGGGTGCCCTGGTGAACAGTTGTTCACCAAGCCTTTGATGTACTCCCCTAATGTAGTGGTAGGCTACTACCAAGTCCACTCTCAGCCTTCTTTTTTCAGACTGAAGAGTCCCAGGTCCCTCAGCCTTTCCTTGTATTTTTTGGCCTGCAAGTCTCTGATCATACAGGTGGCTCTTCTCTGGATTCTCTCAAGCTTGTCCACATCCTTGTTAAAATGTGGCACCCAGAACAGGATGCAGTACTCCAGCTGTGGTCTCATCAGTGGTGAATAGAGCAGAAGAATCATTTTCTTGGTTTTGCTGGAGATGCATCAATTGATGTATGCCAGAGTATTATTTGTCCTACTGGCTACAGTGTCACACTGTGAGCTCACAGTCATACTGTGGTCTATTATTACCCCCAGGTACCTTTCATTCATGGTGCTGGTCAGTTTGGTGCTGCCAAGCCTGTAGGTGTGCAGGGGGTTGTTTGTCCCCAGGTGGAGCACTTTACATTTCTTAATGTTGAACTTCATCTGGTTCCAATCTGCCCAACTTGCTAGCCTGTCTAGGTCTCCCTGTATTTGTAGCCTCTCTTCAAGCATGATCACACTCCCCCATAACTTGGTGTTATCCATGAACTTGGCCAGTGAGCTCTTTATCTCCACATCCAAGCACCGACCTCTGTGGGATGCTGCTTGCTTAGATCTCAACTCCATATGACACCCAATGACTAGGGAGACATTGGATCAATGCCATCATGCGTCACCTGCACACATGGAGTATCAACAGCTTTATTCAAAATGGAGACAGCTCTGGGCCAGCTCCAACAAACTGTCATGAACATTAGTTTTTTCCATATTTATACACCTTGGTTTATGGTCATTAACATTTACCCCACCTTTTCCCCTCCTTTGTTCCACCCTTGGTCCTTCCCATTTTAAGCTCCTCCTCTGTTTACTGTTTGTTTCATTAGCATGGAATTGACTATGCATTTACTTATTTATGTCTTTTTGCTATGAGCACATGCCTAAGACCCTGACCCTTGCTTCTTTTGGTCACTTGAGTGTACTTCGACCAAAACCTGGAAGCTTCTGGGGCTTCTTTACCAATCACCAATCACCTTTTTGCATATGTTTATCTTGGATTCTGTTACCAGTTATGTGTTGTCTTTTACATTCCGGTCTGTTTTTCAGTCCCATGTTGTACCATCTCCATATTCCTAAGACTTCACCTCATTCACAGCGTACAGACTTAAACAGACTCACTTGAAAATGGTTGGCACAGTTAAAATAGCTACTTAGCGTAGGCAAATGGCTGGCTTAGCATAAGCATTTATAAACATCTGCTTGATCCTGTTCTTCTTACAACACTACTATATTTTTAGGAAAATGATTGCCTAAGCATCTTGCAATGTTACTTTAAATATACCATTCTGTCTGTGGTTAGCAGTTTGCTAGGCCACAGGTTATAGCCTTTTATTCAGCTGCAAATCCAATGCTCCAAAGATCCAAATACTATCACCCTAACACTTCTCACCAGGATGACACCAATCCATTCATTAGGACTCTTTGGGTCCTACCCCACAGCCAGTTTCTCACCCACCTGACTGTCTTGGAGTTAAGCCCACAATCCTCCAATTTTCTCATGAGGACATTGTGATATACTTCCAAAGGCTTTTTGGAAGGTAAGGTATACAATGTCAATCTCCTCTCTCTTTTCCAGGTGATAGGTCACCTGGTCATAAAAGGAAATGAGGTTAGTAAGGCAAGATCTGCCTGTGATGAAGCCATGTGGACTGTCATTCAGAATCCTACCTTCTGCAAGCTTATCACAGATAGTTTCCTTGATGATTTTTTCCAAGATTTTCCTTGGGATGAAAGTTAGGCTAATTAGCTTATAGTTACCCGGGTCCTCCCTCCTCCCTTTCTTGTGGATGGGCACGGCATTAGCCCTCTTCCAGTCATCAGGGACCTCTCCAGAACACCACAAGTTGTGGAAGAGTTTCACCAGGGGTTCCATGATGACTTCAGCCAGCTCCTTCAGCACTTTCAGGTGAGTTCATTTGGTCCTGCTGACTTTCATGCATCTAATTTTTTTAATTGATCAGACACAAATTCTACCAGCATTTGGCTGGTGTGCTTTGGGGCAGAAAAGGTTGGGAAATGTTGCCCTACAGGTGTGGGCTAATGCTGCATAATCCTCCTTAGTGGTATTTCCTGATTTCCATCCCTTATAAGCTTCTCTTTTCAGGTTCTGGAGATCCATTAGTTCCCTACTGAGCCAAGGGGGGTCTCCCAGTTCTTTTGCTATCTTTCCCACAGGCTGGAATGGACTTCCCTTGTGCTTTTAGGATCATGTTCTTAAGGAGCAAACACTCATCGTGGACTCCCCACCCTGTCAGATCAGTCTCTCAGGGTCTCAACAACCAACCTTCTGAGCTTGTGAAAGTCAGCTTTCCTAAAATTGAGGATTTCTGCATTGCTAACTGCTTTGCAATGGATAGAGAAAGTGATCAACTCATGATCACTGTCACCAAGCTTCTTTTCAGTCCTCAGGTCACTGACTAGATCATCCCCTTTGGTCAGTACCAGATCCAGCAATGCCTTACCTCTTCTCGGCCCATAAACATCTTGAGTCAAATAGAACTTGTCAATGCAAGTGAGGAAGCTTCAAAATTCCCTCATGAAATTTAAATTTAACAAATTAAAATTGGAAACTTTAGCAGCAGAAAATGTTTCCTGGGACTGGGATTAAATGAAATTAAGCCAAAGTGTTCAGAACTTCCTGGTTCTCCATCATAGACAAGAATATCAATCTGTGGCTGAAGGTTTTTAGTCTGTTTCTGGGAAGTGAGTCCTAGTTAGAGCTGGCTATCCCAAGGTTTTTAGATTCCTGACTCCACAGCAGGGAGCCTAGATGCCCTGGAAGCCCTGGCATGGTAGGGCTGTTCAAGTGTTGCTGACCTTTGAAGTCCAGCTAAAAGTCTGCCTGGCAACATGAATATTTTATTATTAATCCTGCCTATGATTTGGCAAGAGCTCACTGAACCCTAGATACGTCTGTGGAATATCTGGGACTTGGAATGGAATATCAACATTGAGAAATAAAATTTCATTTTGTCAGGAATTTTTTGACCAAACCAGCTGTAAAAAGTCATAAAAAATAGTTGTCATCTCCCTGTAGGCACTGCTGAATTGAACGAACTGAAGTTCGGTACCACTCTACTTCATCTCACCACTCAGCACATTTTATATTGTGGCATCACTTCAGGACATGACATAATTACACAGTTAGAATGATACACCATGTCAATAAGTAAGGCTCTATGTTAGAGCAGCATCCAAAATTGGCAATATCAACCTCTGCTAAAAAATGTACTAGGTAAAACATTGCTTTTTCTGTTTTCAGTGGTAATGCTGAATGATATAATCTATTAGGAAACTTAATAGCTCTCACTACTCCCAGGCAATAGAATCAGAAACTCTAAAAATATTTTTATGAAATAGAAAAATTGAGGAAGGAATAAAAATGAGTTAGTGTGGATGGGGAAAACACAGAAAGTAAGGACCCATGTTAATCACTAGCTAAATAGGCTTTAAGTGATAAATATTAACCGTTATTAACTGGATTAGAATGTGAGCAGTTGGAAATAATCTCCTTTGAAAAGATGACACACATAATGACAGGGTCCATCTTTAGACAATGAAAAATATTCACATCACAATAGTCCTGATACCATATTGTATTATAGCATTAAACCCTAAAAAGGAAAAGGTCAATCCTTTCACATAGAAATAATCTGACCATTAATCCACTATATAGCCTATGATTAACAGCAGTTGCTGTCAAGGCCCATGCCATGCAAATGAAAAAAGTTCAGCAATTTATTTTTTGTAAAAAAAAAAAAAATCTGTATCCTTTTCTAAAAACAGTACAAACATTCAAACATACTGTTCCTTCTTCACTAATATGCTAGATTGTACTGGACTATTATGGCAGAAAAAACAAAGGCTCCATATCTATGCCCAGCATCTCCTTCTAGGAAATGCCTTAGAGACATGGAGTTTTTAGACAAGATAATGTCAAGGATTTCCTTGTGGAATTTCCTCCAAATTGCACCTGAGAGATGGAGTGTGACACCATGGAAACAGTTGCTGTTCCATCCTCAGAGCCCACTGGATTCATAGAAAGCAAACCAAAAATTTTCCCTTGTTTCCTCCCTTCTCCCTCTCCACCAAGTTCATTACCAGAACCTAATTAAATAGAGGCATAACAAGCAATTGTCGTGCCCTGGATGGTGGCAATGGCTGGGGCAGTGACAATAGCTGGGCTTGACTAGTGGCAGTTGGCATATTTATCACCCTTGAAATTGGCACCTGGGACTGGAGCCCTAGCCACCCAACCCTTATTTTGCTACTGTATTTAAGATATCCTGAAAAGAAACAATTCCTAAATACAGAATAATTCTTTAGCCTGAAGCTGTATTCTCTTGCTAGCAATTAGCTTCAGGACTGATGGAGAACTGCTTTCCTCAGATAAAGCCCATGTATTGCCATGCTCCTACAAAAACATCTGTATAAACCTTTCAATACAGTTTCAGAAGGACTGATTACTGAGCAACACTAACTGATCCTATGTGGTAGAGAGCTGTGTAGGATCTCAAAGTCAGGGCCAGACTCCCAGGACAGGTATGATGTTCCCAGTGCTTAGTAACTCAGCTAAAATC
The DNA here is from genome assembly GCF_001723895.1 of Crocodylus porosus. Lineage (NCBI taxonomy): Eukaryota > Metazoa > Chordata > Crocodylia > Crocodylidae > Crocodylus > Crocodylus porosus. Next base: position 65,920,064 of record NW_017728947.1, on the reverse strand, counting down.
ATTATTTTGTCTACAACAACTAGCATACAGAACAGGTGCTACTATTCAGTACCATGCATCATAATGGTAAAGTTTTGTATATTTTTTCTAATAAAATTACAGCTATATCTTATCTTCTCAGAAAAGAAGTAAAGAAAAATAGTAAAAAGAAAGAAGACATGTTTTATTTTGTTTATACTATTCTGGAAAAATCCTAAACAAAGGGCTATAGTTTGCATATAGCCAGGTCCAGAAATTTGTGTTTAAATTAACCCAGATAAAATAATGTGTTTTTTTTTAAAAGATCTTATTTCCAATATTTTTTTCTTGAAAAATAAAGGTAAAATAAATTAACATTCTCTGATTAGACAGGTACACAACATCTACAGTTCAAGGATGGAAGAAAACAGATGGAAAATTTTAAAAAAGGGGAAAGCAAATCAATTACTCAATTGCACTCAAAGAAGCAATTAAATAGTTTACCTAATCAACATTTTTCACAGGTGTTATTTTTAAAAAACCATAAAAATTATGGTGCTTAATATGAACCTGAAATTACTTAGCTAAATACTGAATAAAGATGCTAGAAAAGAAAAAATATAGCAAAATAACTTTTTAAATATACATTTCTGGCAGGGGAGGATATTTGAGTCATTAAGCATTAGAGTATCATAAAATCTCCATCTTGGATGCAGGAAGCACTTAATTTTAATAGAGAAATACACTTGTAATGTGAAAGGCTTATTTTCTACATAGTTTGGCAGGAAAACAATGTAGATACTACCATGGCAGGAACAATGAACTTTGCTTTTATCCACTTTACAGCTTTCCGTTTCCATTTAATCACTAATCTCTAAGTTATCCATCTAGTTTTTTAAAGAAAAAGTATGCCTGTTTCAAATAGAAAATAACCAGGGCTTTGTTTCTGTAATCAAAATCATGCAGATCAACATACGTGCCTGTAAGGAATCCCAAAGAACTTAAATTCTTCAGCCTCCTTCTAGTTCTTTGACAGGACTGTAACCTATAACAGTACAAGATTTTACAGCCTCAACAACCTAAGTGCAAAAAGGGAGCTTTATGCCAAAACATTTTAACACCTAACTTCTGGGTGTCTGGCTTCTGATTGGAAGCTAAGTGCATAGACTTCCTGTACAGTGTGCACTTCTAAATGAGACATTTACTGTGGAGCTGCTTAGATAGTTCCACAATAGGTATATTTACATGAGATACTAACTTCACAGTAGCCTAATAACCCTGTGCGGTAGCATGCTGTGCACAACCTGTGCTAATACACTGCTGTGCAGTAGTATTAGGCTACTGCACAGTTAGCACCTGTAAAAACCTGTGTGTTGGCATTACTGTGCAGTAGCACCAGCTACTCCACAGAGTTTTTTGCTCCAGGCACATGTTCAAATGGTGCAGCCAGCAGCAAAACACTCTGGAGCAATAAGGTCCAGAGCTTATTTGTGTGCATTAATTGCATGTGAATATGTGCCCTTTGTGAGCTTGTGTGTGGCTGTAGGGATGCCCCAGAATAGCTCACTACTGTGTACATGCAAGTGGGAATGGGTACACAGGACATGTTTAAATATGGCTCTTCAGAGAGCACCAGGGGAATTAAATAGATGTACTCTTAGGTGATTGAGAGTGATCTCAAAATAATAAGCATGTTGACTGGGGAGCTACTAAGAGCTACCCAGTAAAAAATATTATGACAAAGACTATGTCTTCAATTCTACTTCTCTCCAAGCCTATTTGTTATGTAGGTGTAGTGTGCCTAGGCTAACTGGGAAACTATAAGCCCTCCTCTGTTATTAGGAGGCTACTAGCTACGTAACAACTAAGTATTTGAGACAAAAAATGCAAAAGAAAAAAAGGAAAAAAGTCAGGAATGGGAGGATTTATTCAGAAATATGCTGTCCTTCATTTGGAATTCGCAGCCAGAAAACTTCTGAAGGTAGAGGTCTCGCCCTTGCTTTCAAAAACAGACGTGGAATCAAACTTTTCTTTTAGAAGCTGGCAAATTATAGTACTTCCCTTTTGTATATTAGCTTTGAATAATCACTTAAGTCCACTTCTCTCTTCTTTCAGAGTGGGTTCAAGTTGACAATGTCCTTCTCTTAGAGGAGTGTCCTAACCACCAAACTATTTTGAGCTATGGAGTAGGAGTCTTCTTTAATCTTTCTCTTGAAGACATTAAACTAAAAAGAAAATAATTCAAAAGTCATTGGCCAGTAAATAAGAGAGAGAGTAAACAATATTGTCTATCTTACTGTTTATAGCAGGTGGTGGTGGGAAGGTGAGGGAACCCCTTTTCCAGCTCCCAAATCTCCAGTCCCGGGTTCCTCTGTGGTAAGATAGCATATAACTGTGGGTTTTCAGGATCACAGATTTGGACTTGGGTGCCTAAATTCCTGCTGAATGTTGTTTAGGGCTGGCTCAATAATACCTTTTTGCAAATGGCTTCTGGTAGCAGCTCTACATATCAACTTCTGATGATTTTTCTATGGATTTATGGGTATATAAAATAGATTAAAAACACTAAAACTTAATAACAGGGAAAATGTGCCTTAGTATTTTTAATTTTGGCTATAAAGCTGAACTCAGGCCTTCAGCACTTCTACTTTGCAGGCAGAAAATATTGATTGCCTTTAACTATGGAGGAAGAATGCAATTACATCACCCAGTTTTTCAATTTTATACGCTCCATCCATTTTCCATGAAGAAAGCGAAGGCAAAAAGTTTGGAGCAGACAGTGCCACTGCATGTGACAAGATGAGGTAAAAGGAGAGAGATTTTGTCCTTGTTACCTCTATTGAAAAATGGATCTGGCTTTGAAAAAGGAAAACTGTGAAAAGTTGCTTTGATTGATTTTGCAATTAATAGTGTAGCACAAAAGACTGCTAATCACATTACCATAGAGAAAGGAAACTCCATTAGGATCCAGTCTCTGCACAAATGGGTTCAGCTCCCACTGAAGTTAACAGGAGTTGAGAACACTGATCCCTTGCCTCAGAGTTGAATTGCCCTTGTGAGTCTGTCTTACAACAAAAGTATGCATGGAGGAAAGCACAAAGCTTGAGGCAAGTAGCTTAAAGCAGAGGTTCTCAATCTTTTACACCTTATGTCTCACCAACCATTTTGTCAAAAAACCTCGGTCCCACCATGATAAAAACAAAACCCCACTGTTCAATGAATCCGTTGATTCGTCTATTTGTAAGTGCAAACAACTTTGATTTTTTCAATTGGGCAATGAGTTGAAGTCCCATCTATATGACCTTTGAGTCCCACCAGTGGGACACATCCCACTGGCTGAGAAACACTGGCTTAAAGTACATATTATACTGGAAGCGTACTAAACCTAAACTGGATTTTAGCAGTTCCAGAATAGTCAGTGTCTGTAAAAGTAGCTGAATGGCTTAATAGACGTTTGGACTGAGATACAGAAGGTCTAGGCTTAGTTCTGGTAAGTCTGCTCCTTCTGTGAAATGTGGTCATAGTAACTTCCTAACTCAGTAGAGGCATTCAGATGCTCAGGTCCTGTTGTCATATTAGTCATGTATGTAACTACAAAGATGCAGTTATGGCCGTAAGAAGTAAGACACTGGTCATGAGTGCCACAGGCTCACGAAGCAAGTAAAGAGATGCCTTTTCCACAAATTCCAAATAAACTCTGAGTAAAAGGAAGTATTTTTTTCATAATTGCAGCAGACAAATCAATATTATTGTTCTATACCAAATGCCAAAATGAATAGTGGTAACAGAAACTTTCCATTGCTTGTGCAATTTCTTCAGGGCTATTTTCAAGCTCCAGTGCTCTTCAGTATAGCAAGGTGAATAAGATGTCAATGGGATAGATTTAGTACACTCAGGGTTCACGTCATTTATAATATTTGCCAATTCTTGATTAAACAGATCGACATGCCTCTCAAGGTCAGTTAAATTAGATAAGGATGTGAACAAAGGTGAAGAACCTGTTCTTGAAGATAATCTATAAGCAGTTTAAAGATGCTCCATCTGATATTTAAAAGTAGAAATCTTTGAGCTTTGTAGGGAAGGTGGCAAGAACCAGTGCAGAGTGATTAGAGACTATTAGCCTGGCTGGATGAGTTCAAACTAAATTAACTAATATAATAAAAAAATATGGCTCACTCACTGAATAGAAAAGTTGGCAGGCTACTACACCATTGCATTGTGTGCTGTGGTCCAATCAGCTTTCACAAGTGAAATAGGATCCAGCTGGGTCAGTACTTTGAGGTGAGAAATCTAAGTAATACCTAATTGCTGCAGGAAGTAGAACCAGCAGTACAGTAAGTGACAATTTTCTCTCAGAGTCAGCTTAAAATCACCTTTTTGAAACATAAAACCAATATCCCTGATCATCTGTGGTCATTAAAGAGCTCATGGCTCTATCTAAAGTAGGCTGTTGACTCCAGAGTCTAGCACTGACATGTTATTTCCTTCTTTTCTCTCTCTCTCTTTCTTTTTGTGTAGTAGTGCACTTATCCATGTGTTTCCTAACTAAGTTCCTTCTTTGCAATAGAAAATACTTAATAACTACCTTGTTGGTAAAAAATGTATTTCTTTATAAGTCAGAGGTTAAATTGCCAAGTAGCATTTCCTTGGTTGTGACTTGAAAATCATTGATTTGGATATTAATCTGTTTCATCAGGGACAACTGGAACTTTAACTCAAGCTCCCTGCTGGGGTTAAATAATTACAGCTGAAAAACTAAGGGCAATCACGGTATCTGCTAATATACTGCAGTATATTGCTGCACATTTTTTTCCACAAGCAATACACTTTGTATTAATTATAGATTACATGTTTTAGCCCTACATCATTATGATTGCACATTCTGTAATCACTGGAAAATGCATTAACCATAAAGCACATAAAGGATAGCACATTAGCCATAAAATACTGTGTTCACTACATGTAAAAGAATGTTCAAGTGAACTAAAATGCTGTATGTAGCAGATCATTTTATGAATGCTAGAGCCTGTAGAAGCAGAAATATAACAAATCAAAAAGCAGAGAAGAGAAGTTGGCATAGTCTGGAATCATATGGGCCATAGTATATGCTTTGCACTTTATTACAATTTTCCAATTAGCTGACTACTTGAAAACACATCGGTTCAGTGTGTTAGAGGTACAATTTGCTGCTGCTGCTGGGTTGCAGAATGCTGAGACAATCACACCATATTGAGAGTGTTATGGGCAAACAGAGCAGAACCACCTATGTAACCTTTTAATAATTAAAATTTTCTACTTTTCTAAAATTCTTTCCGACTGTTCCATCAGGTTCGGGACCTTGATCATGTCTTGCATTTTGCAATATAATGGTGGCTTATATACCATTTATAGAAAATTGAGATTAAAATATTATGAAAATGACTTTGTTAACTTTTGTCCTTTCAGTAGAAAATCTATACAGTATCTATGTCTAAATATATTAGATAACAAGAACTGTATTGCACACTTAAAAAAAATAATATAGGATTACTGATCCATTCTTTTGGATTTACCTAAATTGAATCAATGTGCTCACAATCCCCTCTTTAGTGGCTCCACTACAGTGAGATTCACTGATTTACACATTTTCTCTTGTTCTTTATGTTTTGCCTGTTTCTTCTGCTAATACAGTTTGGAAAAAGAAAGAGAAACTAGCAAAGGCAAGAACCTCAGCTGGTAGAATTCAGCAAAGCTCCATCAAAATCAAGGCCAGGTTTCCCAAGTTGAGCATCTGGCTTTAAAATTACAGACAACTGCTGCTGCAGCATCAGCATGAATTAGACTGCAGCAAAGATTTTTGTTTACAAGACAAAATGCTGGAGGGTTGGGAGCAGTAAAGAAATCTTTCTTCTATATCATTCTGGTCCTTAGGAGATGAGGTAAGAAACCAAGTGTAGAATGTCCATTTCTATATGTAGCTTCTCTCTCTCAGGCCTACTGAAGACAGGATGCAACCTTTAAAACTGAGCTTGGAAGAATAGTTAAAATACACAAAAGGAGTTAAAGGCAAAAAGGGAAGGCCTCAGAAGAGCTCCTCAAGGACAGGCCACCCAGTACTACTGTGAACCATCAACTTTTTCACTTGCAGACCAAACTAATGCCATCTTTGACAGCAATTCTGATGAGAGCCTGGGTGCTTAGGAAGGAGAAATGTGTCAGTCCATAGCATGCTGAAGGAAAATCTTGCACAGCAGGATGAAATGCTGCTGCTGATTTCTTGTCTAAGGAGAGGGGAAAATTTAAATCAGTGTCCTTGAAGATGAAGAGCCTTATTAAATCTTTCTTTAAGAAGAAAAATCATAGAAAAAAGACATTTGTATTTTTTTTTTTACTTTAAGGAACAGAAGACCTTGATAAAGAAGCTATTATGAAGAGTTTGAGAATTACTTTAAAATCATGGACACACACAACTCAATCAGTCAATCAGGGTATTGTGCATTCTAGTAAATCACCTAAATTAACTAATGATTAAATATTTTTGACTAGTTATCACAGATAAATACAAATTAGAGAAAACACATTGAGTTGAACTCAAAGTCCAAAGGAAAAACAGATGTAATATAGACTTTCCAAGCTGGAAAGAGTAGAGATCCTGGCAATTACATTCCTATAAATGTAACTTATATCACAAGTAAAAGAAGAGATAACTAATATAAAGACTATATTATTTAAGAAAAAAATACATCCTAAGACATGCACAGAATGGGAGTTAAAGAGAGAAAACTGTATTGGAAAGATTTTTTTCATTGTTATATCTCACAATATCTTCATGAAAAATTAATTCTGAGGTGGTTGGAGTGAAATATTGTTATCTGGAATCAAAATTATTAGTAAGGGACACAAGAAGGAGGAGATGAGTATTAGGATACAAAAGGGATCAGGCTTAGCATTCTAATTTACCTTCATTTGTGGTCTAGAAGGCAGAGTAAGGAAAGCCTTAATTAAATGTGAATCTCTGAACTAGGAGGAATTGAGATATTGGAAACATGGGTAAGAAATAACATGAAATTCATTTAGAAAAAGCAAGCTAATACAGATGGGAAAATAATAATCCAGCATACCTACCCAGAGGAAGTAGCAGAGCTTTAAAGAAGAGACCTAGGAACCACACTGAATTCATCAGAAGCTTAAAATATCATGTCAGTAAAAAAAGGTCAATGCGAATTTAGGTTGTAAACAATGAAGTATTATCATATAAGACACAAAAGTAAAGATTCCTTTTTCTATGATCCTTAGGTGTCTGTATCTGGAATATCTGTTTATTTCTAAATGCCAAATTACAAAACAGATTTGGGCCAATTGAGTGACAGCAGAGAAAAGCAACAAGATTTTAATCTTCTAATTTACTTCCGAAGGCTAGCCTGCTACTGTCACTGAGAGTTGGGATGAAGCCATATGTAGAAAGTCATTGTAGATGTATCTAACAGAACCTGGTAGGTTGAAGAAGAGGATTTAATAAAACCATGTACAGAACAATTGCTCCAAATGGGGCTCCTTCCCGACGGAATACCAGCTTCTGCCTCCCTTCCAAATATGGAGTGCTATTCCATAACCAGCGCTACTGAAATCAACGGGACTGTTATGGCATGCTTGGAGCAATTTGTTCCCACCAGTAGGCTGGTATTGACATCTTGCAATTTGAGCAACCACCATGATTCTACAACCTTTGTCAGGCAATGTGGTTGAATAAAAAGTAGCCATGATGGGATTTTTTTTTAAATTAGTTACACTGTAACTGTCTTTTAGTTTAATAAATAAGTTAATGTCCCTTTTGTGTATGAAGGTAAATTGCTTACTAGCTACTCTATCAGCTGTACAAGATTTCCTGTTTCTAAAACCATTGGTCACCTTGGGAGTATTCATAAGGATTTTTATACTTTTTGCATAAAATAAATGATGATTTGCCTATGGAAGGGCCTAAGTATTTAACTCCTTCTGTTTTTTCTCATTTCAGTACAGTCACACACTCTTCTATATCCTATCATAAGACTACATTATAACATTTTTATTATTATTATTTGGGCTATCATAAACTTTATTCTTTATATTCATCCACATGGGGCATGTCTACACGTGCAGTTAATTTGATGCAATAAACTCCAGTGCAATATTGCTTCCAGGTGCACTGCTTGAATGCCTGCCCAGGATCACAGCATATTGAGCCAGATCAGAGCAACCTCAGTTGACACAGGACCAGGAGGGTCAGCCTGTCAGTCCAGGAATGCCCCAACCCAGCTCAATGTGCTGCGGAGGGGCTAGGGCATGAGAGTGCTACAGTATGGGACTAGCTGGCAGGTTTACTGTGGAGCTAATTAGCCTACTCCACAGTAAACATCTTGTGTAGATGCTTCCACTATTATTAGTATTGATCCATCTTTTTTTTCCCTCCCCGATAACAATAGCAGTATCATTTCTAGAGCTAATGCAAGCTCTTTTTACTCAGACTTAATTCATTTGGAGTATATTTTGTACAAACTTCTCAATGTATTTCTCCCTTTGTTTTACATTATAGTAATAGCAGGGCAGAGTTGAAGTTTACTTTAGTATTACTCTTTAGGCGAGAATTATTTAAACTTTTGAAGAAGATAAAAGACACTAAAGAATGATCAGAAGTTCCTTTTTCTGATGTTAAAAGTATTGGTTTGCATGAACCCTGCAAGCACTACAATCTTTAGAGCAACTGGAGATCAGTGAAGTGGACTTTAGACAAGGAACTTTAGGAGAGCTGTTGCAGCCGACTGTAGTTCTGCATGGGTGTTCTTTATGGCTGCTGTGAGGGTGAGTGATCAGCTAGGGGTTACTCATCATAACCAATGAGTGCTAGAAGGTGCAACGTGTGAGGATGATGGAAGTGGATAGAGAAAGAAGAAAAGATACAGCAAAGTTACAGAGAAAAGGTAGCACTGCAAGTAAAACTTAGAAGATCAGCAGTTAAGAATGGCAGAAACAGGCTATAACTGCAGTCGTAATCTGTGTATTATATTTGGGGTTCAGAAGCAATCTTGGCCTACTGAAATTATATATCCTAAATTGTGAAGTTCTCCATCATAGAAACTGCATTCCTAGTGGTGGCAGGAACTTCTGGACCACAGAGTTATAGAAAACCAAATTCCTAAATAAGATTCTGTGTCCCGAAGTGAGGGTTTTTCTGAAACTTTGAGAAGAAAGATTTGAAAATGTGTTACCTTCACCCTGATTCACTTAAGAGATACAAGTGACAGTTGTTTATACAATACAAGGTACAGAAGTGCAAGATTGGTGGAAAACTACTGTCCATGCCTGAGAGAGATCCTATTAAAGGTTCAGCCAGATTAATGAGTCATATCATTGTTATTTAGGATTTAGCTTTGGTGTGATCAAAGAGGCATAGCACATTTAAGTTGAGCAGTCCATTATGAGAGAGAATAGTACTCTGACTATAGCAGATACCATAAAAATAGTAGTCTGGGTATGGTGTTAATAGTAGGAATATGATGATAAACAAATCTTAAATTAATGTTGCTATGTAATTATTATAACTTAAATCTCTCAGAAGTTCCAATCTAAGTGCCTTACTATAGGCACAATAGAATATTACTATGTGAATCAGAAGCTCCATCTACTCCTTTCTCTTCAAATGGTAGCATCAGGTGTTCGAAAACTGAGTGTAACTGTTTTCCAGGAGGCTCTTGCATATCACAAGTCTCTGTTTCCAAATTTTTCATAGTTCCTTGAGGACATAATGCAACTGATGCACAGATTTATCTGGTTTCACAAGCAAGAGAAAAGCTGAGGACTCCTGAAATGAGCCGTATAAAACTGGTAATAAACAATTATTGACTATGATTGAAGTCATAGCCAGAACTGAATTCAACTACAACACTCTCACTTACTTCAGTAGGGCCAAGACATTGCCCAGTGTGAACTTAATGTTCATTCTGCTATAGAATGGTTATATACCATGGTGTATAATGGTGTCACAATGCTTCAGTGTACCTATACCACTATGGGTCCATTTGAAAAATAATCTATTCAGGAAGGGCATTTAAATAGATACTTACATCCATTAAAGCACATAAGCATATATATTCAGAGTTGGATTAATTAATGGATAAAAATGCATTATATTGCAAATAATGAGTGTATTACTCTTTTTTCATAGATATGGGTATTGAGGAGGGAAAATGTTTGTATTCTATTTTGATTCCTATGAGGGATCTAAATACCTATATTCCCTTATATATCATATTGAAATCAGTGGGATATCCTTTACTATACTTATGCCTGTATGTATGGCTAGAATACTGATTTCTGTTTTCCCCTTATAAGCCCTTATGTTTGTTAATTTAAATGTCATGTTGTGCTTCAAAATCCATTATGATAATTTAAGTTTTCTGAATATTTTTCTGAATATAAATTAACTAAAAAGAAACATGTGTTTACTTGTACACCCCTATCATTCTACCTTTCTATTTAAAATACATGGGATTGCTCCTAAGTCCAGACACATATCTGAACTAGTCTGAAATATACATATATTTAACAAAAATCTGTATGAAATACCACAATTTTAACACCAAGGCCAAATACATTTTGATAAATTTTGATACATTTTATATAGTCTATGTTCATTTCAGAGTTATAATCTACAACAATTATGAATATATGTAGCAAAAGTATATTAATGTTTATAACTATGTGGAATCAACACACCAGAACTCTTGTTATAATTATAATAAAAAAAATGAAAACACACAGATTTACAGGTCCTGTATCATCAATACAAAATTATATTTGAGGACAATCTAATACCACAAAATTACCAATGACATATTGCAATCAAGAAAGACCCAAATTTAAATTTATTTCGATAGAATTATTTACTGCTGGTTTTGTAATATCCTATTTTACAAACCAAAAAAGGTCCTTCTGTATGCCTACCTAAGGGAATAAATGTGCCTGGTGTGCATCAGCCTGGTAGTCAGTTGGGTGATGCACATTATTTTCTTTGTAGACCATTTCTGAGCTTTCACCAGAATAGGAAATCCCTGCTTCATTGCCTACCAGTGGATTGTAGGCACTGGATATGTCTACATGAGACACTTTACTGCACAGTAGAGCAAATTACTGTACAGTAAGTATCTGCATGCAGATGCTTACTGTGCAGGATTTTGCTGTAATCAGGAGTAAATTTGTTACCTGCAAATGCAAGTAGCAAATTAACTCAAGATTACTTACTGTGGAGTAGCTCATGTATATGCTCCCAATCAGCTGGGTAGCAGAGGGCAGGATATTGCCCCCAGCCCCCAGGAGCTGCTTGCTGCTGGGCAGGCTCTGCCACCAGAGCTTGGGCATGGACAATGTCCCCCTTCTCCAGCAGCAGGGGGTTCTCAGCCCCTGCTCTGTGATCACAGGGCTGGGAGGTAAGGATTGTCCTGCCTGAGTCCTGTACTCGTGGACTTGGGCTGGGAGTTCCTTATCTCCCATGCCAACTCTGTAGTCGTGGGGCTAGCACCTGAAGATCCTTTTTTCCCAGCAGCAGCTCGTTGATTGTGGATCTGGCACTGGGAGATCAGGATCTCCCAGCCTGGATCCCATGATGGTGGAGCAGAGGCTGGGAGCTCCCTGCTGCCAGGGCAGGGCTAACATTGTACCCTGCCAGGATTTGGTGGTAGAGCCGGCCCCAGCAGCAGGCTACTTCTGGTGACAGGGAGCAATGTCTCAGCTGTCTCCTGACATCGGGACTAGCACCCAGAGGGAGTCTAGAGCTCCCCCTGACTGCTGAAGGGGCCTGTTCTAGGAGCAGCAAATTTTCTCCTGCATGTGTACATATGTGCCTAGGAGAGTTTACTCTTTAGTAGTTTTCTCAAGAGTAAACTGCTTCTGGATTATCTGCATGTGTAGACATACCTGCAGAGCGAGACAGAGTGGGTGTGTATGTTTTGTGGCATAGCTTTTAGGGGCTTTATAGAAGTTGTATAATCATATCTTTAGGGACTTGCTCAGTGACACTCCAAGGCCCCTACACTGCCTCATTTCCAGGATTTGGTATGCACAGAGGCTGCTTAATGAAAGAAGTCCTTGGCAGTATTGCAGGGTGATGGAGGCATTCTCTTTGTGTTTCTGTGAAACAATACAAAACTACATGTGGTGCCAAACATGGGACTTGTGGCAAAGTCAGAATCTAGTTCTTATATGTTTAGGTTTAAAAAATGCAATAGGAATGGTTATGTGAATTTTGAAAGTCATAATATGCAAACAATATTATTTCAATACATTTTTGGACTACAGTTTTCAACTCTGTAATATTGAGATAGCTCAGATCAAGTTTCAGATTTAACTGAGCTTCCTTGTAACACAGCCTTAAATGTTCTTTGACTTTTCTTGTCTTTTTAATAGGAACTCCTCTTTTCTCAAGTTAGCATACACAATGCCTGTAAATGAAACTGAAGAGCTTCAAGACTGAGACTCATTACGATGTAAATGAACTAACAGGTTTTTTGCACAGCAAAAAGAAGGCCATAAAAAGTAAAACTTAGTTTAGAATTTAGTTTACTGATGTTTTGTATGTGTTTTAACAGCTTGTAAAATTGTCTGGAAGTATGGCGTAATGAGGTGTGTTTGTGCATCTTTGACAGATTAAAATATTGCCTTCCATAAAAATCAGATTACTTTGTTTGGGAGGAAAATGCATTTTTTGAAAGTCAGAGTTAGGTTTCTACTTTGTGTCTTCACTAAGAAGAACAGCTGATTTGTTGAGAATGGGGTTATGTACAGAGAAAGGCAGAAATACCTTCTACCTGGAGTTAGGATGGCAGAATACTGGAAGATGAGGCCACTCTTCCAGGCTATTTCTGCCTTCTGTTCTTAGAAGAGCTGAGGTAGACACGAACATACATTTGTACAGACCTGCTTAGCAGGATGAGAAAAAAAATCTGCATTTCAAGAAAGAAACCAAAGAGGCTGATCTACCTAGATGGGAAGCATAGAGAAGTACCAGTCTCTCCATTTGCAATGTGAAAGGAGAGAAAAATGAACAAGTGTCCCAGAAAGACTAGTAGGAACATGACATCAGAAGGCTAACAGTGAAGAAATAAAAACCTATTCATTATACATTCATTCCAGTTACCTTTCTCTGTTTTATCTAATGATGGCTTAATTTGAAGTTCACAAACAGCTTTTGACATTGGAGCGGAGAACAAAATCTCCCAGAGTGAATACAATGATCTCTAGGCTTTAGAGTTATACTCTCTCTCTAACCCAATGGCTTTTTTCTGTGGTGTTACAGCTTCAGCATTAGGGGTAGCAGGTGTTTCCACCAGAAAAAAATTTAATGTGGTGATTAGAGCACTTCCTTAGTAAACATTGATTAAACTTCTTCAGGCTGAGAAGGGAATTAAACTGGATATTAAAGTTGGGTGGTGACAGCAATACCTTCCTTACCCTTCTGTCCCCCTCTACACTTTAAATAAAAGTAGCCATGATGTCATTTTGTGAAGTACTGGATTTTTCTGCTACGTGTTAACGGTACACAGAACACGTTTACTAAATTTGGGTCCTCTGGGGACTTACGCTGAATAGTACTTAGTTCCTGGATCAGAATATTTATTTATTTCATAGATGTATATTCTGCCCTTCCCAAAAAAAGCCTCAGGCAGCTTTAAAAAGACAGCTATTATAGAAATAGAATAAAGTATTAAAACAAGGTATGACAAAACAAACTCCCTCTCCCACAGATTTAAAAACAGTTCATTCCCTTCCCCTCCCTGTCTTCGACACAGGGGAATACCCCACCACCTCAACCCAACCTCAGTCCTCAACTGATATTCACTACCTCTGTAAAAGAAAGCAAAAATTTTATCTCCCTCTTTATTGCTCCCTATCCCTACTCCCAATCCCCTGCTTGAAACAAGGGTCTCTTCCCCTTCCCTTTCCCCAGCTTACTGTCCCTACCATGGAGTCCCTCCAAATCTCAATGGAAGGGCTGTCATTGTCCCTCAAACTCCCTTATCCTCTGCTTCCCACTATTCAAGACACAAAAAACCCTCTAACCTCTCCCAAAAACCCATAAAAAACCCCAAACCAAAGAAACACATAATACTATAATTATTCCATCCCTATTGAAGGGCCACCCAAAAGGGTGTTCTTGATAATGGGATTATACTTAGACATGGCTTTGTTGAGCTGCTTAGACTGGTGTAGTTCTGAAAGACATGAAGATGCAGATCTAGAAAACCTTACATTGAAACAGAGAGGAACCTAGTTACTGAGCAGGTGATTTTGTGGATTGCAATTTTGGGTTTGGGTACTTTAGCTTTTGCCTGAATCACGCTTTCCCCTTTAAATCCTTTAATGAATCCTTAGGCTTTTTGAGGCATTTAACTCAATGCCACATGCCATTCTTATTTTAAAAATAGCACTATTGCAATATCAAAGGACAGTAAAATAGATAGGAGGCCTGTCTATATGTGCAATTAATGCACATGAATAAACTCATTTGAATATGCACCTGGGAGTGAAAAACTACAGTGTATATTGCTGTGCAGTTTATTCATGCATAATACATTGAGCCTGATAGGAACAGCCCTTGCTGGCACCAGCCCAGGGCTGCTCCAACTGGGCTCAGTGTTCTGCACAGGAGCTGGTTAGGGCATGAAGGTGCTTTAGCATGGGGCTAGCTGGCAGACAGCCTCCACACTGAAACACCCATGTCCCAGCCAGTTGGGTAGTGTCTACACATGCGGTGCTACACACAAAAAAGCCTCTGGAGGACAATAATACATGTATTTACAAGTACTAGCCTGTGCCAGAGTTTATTAGTTTCATGTGCCTGAATAGGGGTGCATGTGTAGAAGCAGAGTTATTTACTGTGGAGTAGTGCGGTGCAAAGTTTTTCCCAGTGTTTCATTTTAAAGTGTTTCAAGCTTGAAACAGCAATATTGAAATGAAACAAAAGCTTTTGAAACATCTTTGAAATGAACCAAGGGCCCTTGAAACGTTTCACAAGTTTCAAAATGTTTTGCTTTTCAAAGATGGGTTTACTTGGCTTCAGCAGTGGTCCCAGCTGGCAGCAGCAGCCTGTCATCTGGCATAGGTCCAGAGGCTGCATCCCCCCTGGAGGACTCTGGCAAATATTCCAGCCCCCCCCAGGGGTGCAGGCCCCTGGGTCTGCGTGCCAGATGACAGCACCCTGTTGCTGACAGCTGGGGTCAATGGCAGCACCAGTCTTCCTGGTGCTGGGTGTGGGCCGTGCCCAGCGCCAGTCCCAGCTGGTAGCACCAGACTCCTGTCATCCATCAGGCAGATTGGGGGCCTGACTGCTGCAGGGCTGTGCTGGACTCCTCCTGGGGGTGCAGGCCCTGGATATGCCTGATGGATGACAGGAGGTGCAGCCTGCACCCATCAGCAGGAAGATCGGTGCTGCTGCTGGCCCCAGCCAGCAGCACCAGCCTCCTGTCATCTGGCAGGCAGATTGGGGCCCATACTCCCGGGAGGAGTCCAGCACAGCCCCTGCAGCCCTCCTGGTGGTGTGGGCAAGCCCCTGATCTGCCTGACGGATGACAGGAGGCTGGTGTTGCTGACTGGGGCCAGTGGCAGCACCGATTTTCCTGGTGCTGGGTGCAGAATAGCTTATCGGTGAAATGTTGAAACAGTTTCAACAAAATGAAACAGAATAGTGCTTTTGAAACTAAATGAAACTCAAAATGAAACACTTTTCTGTCAAAATGTTGAAACAGAAGTCAAAGCAGAATGGTGCTCTTTCACACAGCCCTACTGTGGAGCTAATTAGGCAGCTCTGCAGTAAATGTCTTGTGTAGATGCACCCAGAAACTGGCTAATTGATAGATTTCAAGAACTAGTTTTCCTTAGGTCACTATCATCACATAAGACATGCCCACAGGTCTCAGGACTAAGTTTGATGCAAGTCAACAATTTCACCAAGAAACTAGAAGTACATATATAGAAAAAAAGAAACTATTCATATAATTTATGAGTTATACTAGAATTAGAATAATAGTGAATGATGGTAGTGAAAAGGCAATAATACTGGAAAATCTAGATCATTTGATAAGCTGAGCATGTACAGACAGAAGGTATTTTCAGACAAATGCACATGTCCAAATCCAGGAACAAGACATAAAGACCATAGTTACTATGCTGTATACATCAGTTACATTGAAATAGATCTAGGAATCATTGTGTAGGAATCATTGCAACTGAAACCTTTCAGGGTGATCCTGTGGTGGAAAGGGTGAGTGTAGTTCTTGGATATCCAAACACAGGAACAGTGAAATGGGAAGGGGGCGGGGGGGAGGTTGGAAATCACTGGAAAATGAAGGTAATGTAACCTCTTACAATGTCAAACTGTTAGTCAAATCCATGTAAATATCCCCAGTTTCAGGTTGATACAAATCATAACGTTTATTCTGAGAGCTGAAGAAAATGCCTGACAGTGAAAGATTTCAGGAGGTAACTGAATTAGTGTTACGTATCTTTATGGAGAGAATCTGTGACAGAAAAAGGCATAGAAGGTACCAAAGGAAGCTAGTACCAGACAAATCAAAAGGGAAAAACAACAGGGTTTGCTTTGCTTTTTTAAACAGTGAGGATAAATTCCACTGGAACAAACTGCCAGTGGGGAGGTAGTGGATTTTCCACCTCCTGATTTTTTCAAATGAAGATTGGACATGCTTTAGTCAAATCAAACTGTTTGAAATTTAAGGGTCGGTGGTAGTTAGGAGGCTAGACTAGATGATCTAATGATCCCCTTTGCCCTTAAAGTCTATGAATCTAATCAAACTAGTCATGTGCAAAAGACAGGAATACTGAAATTACTTCCATGAATTACCAGGGGCTCCTAGCATAATTTTAATGCTGATTTCCACTTACTTGAAAATCTACTTTAGCTATTCTGGCTTTTTCGAGAAATACCACATTGTAGTATGTTACTGATTCCAGCAGCATCTCTGTGAGAGCTCACCAGTGCTTGTATTTTACAATAATTTATTGTAAGCTTGCTGTGACAGACTCTTGGGTATAATAAAACAATATGCCATTCTACACTGCTGTAGGAATGTTAGTAATCAGCAGTTAGCTTGTCGGCTATTCTTCCCGCTTTAAACTCAAATTTCAACAAATATTTCGACACTTATTATTAATATTGATTGTAATTTACTTGCATGTATTTAATAATAAAAAGGAGAACCTACTCACAACTTTATCGTATCTAGTGGCAGAGAAGGTAAAAGACCCTACTATTCCTTTAGAAGCCATCCCCTGGTAGGGGCCAGTGACAACAGTAAGGTGACTGCTGGCACTGGACTGGATAGTCTTAGGTCTGGCTGGAAACCCAGGGGAGTCCATAGCCAATTCCAACAACCAGCTGAGTGGTGGCATAGCTTGGGGTAGCTCTAGTCTGAAACACAATACATGCCATGTTTTTACAAGACACCACTGGTGCATAACCCCTGGGTTTCTGTCTATAGCTGGCCCTCCATTCTTCCTCTGTGTTCATCTGCCACACCTTGGTCTTAAACAATTTGGGGAAGTTGCCACACCCTATAGAGGAATGTGTGGATTTAAGGCCAGGTGGCACTGCCTCATGCTTAGATGTATTATCACTATCAATGGATGGGTCCAGGCCCTGTTCTATAGCCTCAACCTTTCTGGCTGTAGGGTCCCTCCTTGGTCCAGCCAACAGTCCTGGTTTTGTCCCTTCTGGATCTCAAACCCAGAATCCTTGGGTTTGTCGGTTAACAACTCAACCTCTGGGCTAGATCTGTGGGGTCTCAGCTTCTGCTGGTTTGGAAGATCCCAAGCCTCAACACAAGTACTTGTAACATGCTAAAGGCCAGTTACTGCAGAGTCTCTCACCTTAGCATTTTGCTACATGGCCTCCACATCACACCTTATAGCCATGTCTGTTCCACCAGATATCAACAGAGATTTCTCATGCACTCTCTTGCCATTCTGGGCTACCAACATAAAATGTTGCCCCCCCCCACTTTGGGCCCAGAAAGATAACAGTGGGGGCGGGGAACATACCATACACCTTGGTGCCATTTGTTGCACCTCATAACCGGCGTAACCTTGACCTGCGAGCCTGGGTCAGCACAACCGGCTTGGCGCAGAAGGGATAGATGAACGCACAGGTGGGGAGTAGCGGCGAGTAGGAGTCAGGCGGCTTGAAGCGTATTGGTTGTATGAAAGGTTTATTGTACTTACGCTACCAGTGGTTGCAGTGTAGGCAGGATAGCTGACTTGTTCAGTCACAGTGCATAAAACAGAACGGTCTTAAGGGGTCTGTTGGTTCACTGGGTTCCTGAGCCGAACCCTTGCTTTCTAACCCGGAGGCTAGGTGCGGCTGCCCGACTCAATAGTCCCAGAACTGGCCAACAGCTCATGCACAGGGAAAAACTATAATGCACTTTCGATCAGTAAACTTCCGAGAGCTCTTTGACGAGAAGGACAGACGAACCGGTGAGAAA
>NW_017728947.1:65884216-65901091 GCF_001723895.1 Crocodylus porosus | reverse complement strand
AGATGCACATAATTTAAGATTTGGCTTTCAAAGAACCATAGAAAAGAAGGAATGGAAGGGACCTCTGGATGTCATATACTCCAAACCTTTGCAGAGGCAGGATTTTATCCCTATCCAAACCATCCCAGACTAACCTACTAAAACTTCATAGTCAACCCTGTCACAGAACCACAAGGCACAACACTCTCATCTGCCTCAGGTAAAGCAGGGTGACAGTGGTGGCCAGTATCCGGCTTCTGCACAGGTTGCTTGGATCTCTCAGGTATATTTTAACAAGAGGACCATGCCCTCCACTAAAAGGGAAGGCAACCCATCTTCCCCACTCTGAGTTCATAACAATCTGTCCATGGAGTAAAATTCCTTCCTGATGCTTAATGTGGTGACTGGACTGATCCTGGACAAAGGAGTAAGCTCATGTAGCAGGAACCTCTGGGTTTTAGTTCCAGAAGGAGCATTGGAACACCCCAGTTAAAATTCCCAGCCTTGGGCATGTGTAGATAAAATAGGGGCCCTAAATTGAAGCACTGGGTTTTGAGAAACGCTACTTCAATTTAGGGCTGACTAAAGCTCCTCTGTAGTGCACATACACTGTTGACTTATCTGTCTCTCTGGCAGAGAGGGGAGGGTGAGCTGCCAGTGGGAGAAGCGGCCCCTGGGCTGCAGTGGCAGGGGGTGCTTTCCCCTATGAGAGTGGTGCCCCCTCCAAGCAGCACCTGCCTGCAGACAACCAAGGGGCACCGCAGCCATGGAGAAAAACACCAGGCCCCCGCGCAGCTCAGCCAGGTGGGCAGGTTCTAGGGGCTGGGGGGGGAAAAAAAAAGACTAGGCTTGCCACTTTTTTTGGGCAGAGCCTGCTTTCCTGGGCTGCTGCCAGGCTGCCTGCGGGGCTTCCTGCAGAGCTGTGGAGCTGCACGGAGCCCGGTGCTTCATTCCACAGCTGTAGGGCAGCAAACTAAAACTCCTCAGATGCACATGTTGACAAAGCCACTGAACTTCATCTTGTTAACTCTAGCCTAGCTTTCCAATCTATCATGATCCTCCTGAATTGCATTTTTGTCCCCCAGTATGTTCACCAGTCTCTCCAGTTCTGTGTTTTCTGCAAATTTACTTAGGAAGCTTTCTATTTCACCATCCCAAACACTAATTTGAATACTGAATAGCACTGGACCCAGGACAGACCCCTGATCACTCAAAATATGCCATTCAAACATAGATTCATTTATAATTACTGTTTGATTACAACAATTGAGTCAGTTGTCTATCCACCCTATTGTAGATTTGTCTAGCCCACATTTTGTTCTCCAATTTGTTTTCCAAAAGCCATGCTGATGTCCAGATACACTATATCCTCTGCATTCCCTTCATCCTAGTAGTTATCTTGTGGAAGGAAGAGATCAGTTTTGTTTAGCATGATTTGTTGGCTGTTTGTGACTTTCCTCCTCCAGGTAAATGGACTTCCTTATGATATGCTCCAGTAACTTCCTGGGTATAGATAAAATAGAATAGAATTCCTGAGGTCTTCTATTTTGCCTTTTCTAAAAGAGGGCCACTATCTCACCTGTTTTCCCTGACTTCATAAATATTTTTGCCAAGGGCTTTGAGATCCTCTCTTCCAGTTCCTTCAGCGCCCTGTGGTGAAGTTTTTGTTATCTCATCCCTCAGCTTGTCCCCTTCCTTATCCAACTATTCCTTATTAGCTGTCTGTTTTTTGCTTCAGTCTTCACAAAAACAAAACTGAGCTAAGTGGCTGTTGAGCAGCTCCACCTTCTTTGTAGCTCTGTTAAGAGTTCATTCTGGGTATTTAACAGTGGACTTACAGTTTCCTTGGACTTTCTTTTCTGGTCAACATATTTAGAGCTTCGTCTCACTGTCTTTAACTTCCCCTGCCAGGTGAAACTCTGTTTTTTACTTATGCCTTCCTGATTTTGTTCCTGCTGTTCTGTAGTATGATTCCTTGGCAACCTGCCCATCTTTCCTTTGCCTGAATGCTTTGATTTGCATTTGAGGCATTCTATGCTCTATCTATCTATCTATCTATCTATCTATCTATCTAAGATCTCTCATCACATTTGTAAACAATGAGACACAAGGGAAATATATTGAATATGGGTGTAATATTGTTGGCAGGGGGTGTGTGCATTTTAAATAGCTGTAGTTTGTATGGGTTTAAAGGGAAGATTCAATTGGAGCACAGTATCTATAACCAGGTCAGGCCCACTTCTAGGAAGAGACTGAAACCACTCAGTTACACACAAAAAGAAGAAAGATGTTTCTAATAAATGAAGATGGCATAATGAAGAGAAAAATGGGACCTATGGCAGCATTCTTTCTTTAAACAATGGTTTGACAGATATTAAAAAATGTCCACATTAACAAATTTGCACATCAGCTATATATGTATACACTGTATAAGCTAACCAGCATAGAGAACACTCGGTAATTTTCTTATGGGTTTCTACTTGAAGTCATACCTTTTGAAAATCCAGGTCTGTAATGAAAGAGATTGTACTGTTATCTTCCAAGCATGATGAAAATGCTCATTAAGCATTTTATGGATAGATTACAGAAAAGTTCTGGGAAAAGACTGCTGTATTATCACAGAGCAAATTAAAATGTACATAACATGTACACTAGATAAGCATAGAAATGTGGGTCCTTTTATAACATTTGCTGGCTACACCAGAAATCCTAGCACATGATGTCTAACTCGATTAATATATGACAGTTATTTGTTTGATGAAGTAGCTGGCATATTTTTTATTGAAGTTATCACTAAATGATGTTTAAAAATTTAACGTGCATAAATATTTTACCAGAGCTCACAAGGTCCCCCATCCTGGTCCGAAAGAAATATTAGCTATTAAATGGATGGAAGATTCCATAAAGGACTTAGCCTTCCCTGAAACAATATGTACTTTTGGATTTGTCTAACTCCCATACTAATTGTTCTTTACAATATTTCACAAACATGTATTGAAGGCATACAAATTAAGCAATTATTGCTGATAAAGTTGTAAAATAGCTTTTAATTCATCTTAGAAGAAAGAGGAAAGTCTTTTTGGTTTCTACTTAACCCTTGCTGCAGTTTACTTTGTTTGAAACTATTTGCTGCCTAACCCTTAAATATTAGTCTCAGTATAAGTTGCTGATGAAATTTTACCCTTTTCTTGCTATTTTATGATACAATCTAGAGAAAATGGAAATGTTACAGAGAACATATATAAAATATTTTGGCTTCAAATTTCAATTCCTGCATGTCTTAAATAATGCTGGAAAATAGATAAACTAGATTCCAGTAATTTTCTGATATTATAGTTGCTATGAAATGAAAATGCAATGAAAGTAAAATACCTGACTAAGCATATAGATCTTTAATGACTTGGAAGGGTATCATTCTGTCAAATGCCATTTTACAATAGGATTTTGATACCTAATATATAAATTGTTCACAGAGAATTCCAGTATATTCTATTCTTTTTTAATAACATACATTTGAGTATTGCTGGGATTTAACTTGAGCTGTAAGAAACATAATTTGGATGACACATTTAAAATCCACTTAAAGACTTCATGCTCAGGCTTAATATTGTCAGCAGACCATAACCCTTTTTTAGCTGAACATTTGCATTTTTGAAGGGCAATCAATTTAACATGAAAGCTCAAAAACATTTCATAATCTACATGCTGCACCACTAGTATCCTCCATGAGTCTTGAGATGAGTCTAAGGTGTGCAAGAATATTTACACTGAACAGGCTTCATTAATGGGCATGCTGATGCCAGTCACACGAAAGGCATCTTTTTGGCTTTTATGGGCGCATCTACACATTGCCCTATGGCAATGTTGTTACTACGCCATGCTTTAGTAATAAAGCACAGTGCAGTAACCACCCATACAGTTCTGTATGCACAGTACGTAGTTATTTTTAGCAGCTACTTAACTGTAGCAGTGTGCTATAATGGAGGGGGCGTGTCCCTATGGCTGCTGGTCACATGTAGACACCAATGGATGCTTTGTCACTGTAGCTTGTCACTACAGTGATGTATCATCATGTGCAGGTGCACCCAAAGGTTCTTAAAAGAACTATTCAGCTTAAATATTTCTTAGGCCACTGCCAGATGTTCAGGTAAAGGCACAATAATATTTGATGCACAATCCATACAATCATGTCTTCTGTCATGCCACACATCAGATACAATTGTGCCTTATTGTTGGTACAGGAAGAGCTTGGGATTGGTCCCACCTCCCACTGTACCAGCAAGGAGCAAGTCCCCAAAGCTGGAAGCCCACAGCTGATGGGGCTCACAGATGCAGGTGCACACCATGCTTTTAAGGCTGATGGGGCTTCCACCCACAGGGAAGCATCTTGCCACATGTTCAATTAATGGTGTGACAGGGACAGGCCATAACTTGTGGCTTATTCATCATTTTATCACACCATTACTTGATTGAATGTGTGGCTGGGTCACAACTTAACATCTGATTAAGTGGTTAAACACATCTTAAGTGTAATGTGTAGCATAAAAATGTGATGATTTTGTAGCCCATTTATACCACCAGTGTAATTCCCCATGGGACATAACTCACATCGTGTAGTTATGTTGCACCTGAACTCAGCCTCTAGCTCACTAGTCTATTTCTTGTTGGCTAAATAAATCTGTTTACTTCAGATATTCAGAAGCTGCCTACCAGGCTAGTTCTCTCTTAGTTCAGTTTATTAAAGATTCTGGCTGAGAGTCATGCTCCCAGAAACGACATGAAAAACATACAACTATAATATAATACAGTTAAGCAAAAATAACAGAAATACAAATATAATAATAAAAGAGAGCCAACCATTATAAAAGCATTATTAGTATACAGAAATAAATCAAATCATGAATCTATAAAAAATTTTGTACGTAGGTTCTTTCTTAGAAACCACTTAGATCACTGCTGACTTGCAAATTTTAAGAGTATGTGGGTGCCTCTACAGGTCCACATTTACCGCACAGTAATCAAAATTACTGCACAGTGTGGGCACACATCTACATGTGCATACTCATACTGCTCAGCAAATATGGCAACTTATGCCGACTTGAGTGTAAATTTGATACCTGTATTATGCAGGTATCAAATTTATGCCTGATTAGCTTCTGCAGAGTAAGGCACATACAGATGCCTTACTGTATAGTAACACTGTGTGTGTGGACTGATTTGGGACTAATTTTAGTCCCAAGTCAGTTCACACAGCATTAATGAGACTTAACACCTGCACATGTAGATACCGGCCTATTCCCACTTACTGAGCAGTCACTTACTGTGCAGAAAATTTAAACCAGCATAAATGCATATGTAGACATGCCCTGTATGTCAGAAGGAGAAATTTGGAGAGAGAAACAAGCTCCTTAAAAAGGAAGAAATTTATTTAATTTTAGTTCCTATTTTGATGGCTGTAACACTGAAAGAATAAGAATATATTCTTCACTTAATTAGGAGAAAAGCTAAACAGAAACCACCACCGAGTTTAGAAAAGAATTTGTTCCTGAGCTGATATTGTTCTCATACAGCATATGAAATCCATGGTGGTACAGAGTCTTATGTTGGAAAAAGGATAGCAAGATATAATCCCAAGAGGAGAAAGAAAGCAGGTAAAAGCAACAAAATATGTTGTGCATCTCATGCCCCAGGATGACTTTGGGAAGTATGGTTAAGAAAAAAAGTGTGTTGTCTCAATTGGAAAGGTATTTATATCCTACTATGGAAATAATACACTCAAAAGGAATTACTGAGAAGAAACTTCTTGCCTCCACAACAAAATTAGAGAATGTGACAGTTAACTCTCATAAAACCTGCTGCTACTGAAGTGTGTACAGGAGATATACAAGGGAAAAAATAGTATATTGGGCCAGCCTGCACAACTGGCTTTTAATTTCACATATTAGTGCAGAGCTAAGATGAGGATTCAGCTGAACTGAGGCTTAAAGCAGGCGCTGTGGCATGTTTGTAGTTATTCATGGCTATTGTTTTACTGATGCATACATCTCCACGTAAGTTCCTGATTAACCCTAGGGACAGTATTTAAATTAATCAATATAAGTATTGTGCAAGGATCCAGAGCCACGGCTGGCGAGCCAAGCTCACGGTCTTGGTCACGGTTGGTTTGGTCAAGTGGTGGCAAATTGGAAATGGACAGGTAGGGATTAGCGGCAGTCGAGTCTGAGTGGCATGCACGTTTATGGTTCCAAATTAAATGGTTTATTACACTTACGCTTTGATGGCGTAGGTAGGATCTTCAGTTATAGTAACAGATGTAAACAATAAACAACGGAGGGGTCTGTTGGTCCATGAGAGCCCTTGCTTTCTATCCCTGGAACCAGTTCAGGGATAGGTGCGGCTGCCCTCTGTTAGTCCCAGGGCTGGTCAACAGCTCATTAATTGGGAAAAATGAACGAACAAATAACACAACTGTAACACAGTGCACACGGTGTGTCGCGTGACGCCAGTCCTGTAAGGACAACGACGAGAAGCGGTGGTATCGGAAGCCGAGGTCAAAAACCAGGTAAGTTGAGCCGAGGTTGCAGCCAAAGTCCAACAGGTGATCCAGAATTGTAGTCGATGGACGGTGCCAAGGTAGTTTGAAAGCCAGAAGGGAACAGCAACGGAGCGCCAAACAACAGCAAAGGAATGCCAAGAGAGGGAGGAGATTGATAGGCCCTCAAGCCTAACTGTGAGACAGTCCCTGCCAAGGCAGCCTCTGCCTCCAGCTAGTGCGATCTCTCCCCCTGGAGGAGGGGCTCACAGAACTTTTATTTGAATTTGGTAGCCAATCAGAACGCTCTCCAGAGAAATTTCCAGCCAGATTACCTCATGTCAGGTTCTGACTGAGCATGCTCTCAGTCAGAAGCTGACACAGTCTGAGCATGCATCTGTGGGGAAAGTAGGTCAACAATGATTGACAGGTCCGCAGGTCACCCAGGGGGCAAGGGCTGGGTGAGCCTTGGAACTTTCCACTCACAGAGTCCAATATGCATGTCAGTCTCAACCTTCTGTGTTGGCAGCATCTAATCAAAATTTTGCTCTGACAAGTATGTTTTGCCTAGAAACTGCCAAGCAGAAACCTTCATTTATTATCCACCAGTCTGTGAAACACTGAGGAGATATTGAACAAAACCAAATGGAAAGCTGTTTGGCTATGTATGCTCTTATAAGCAGTTTTGAATACTGCATTTTTGTTTTCCATCACTTTTCAAAGGGCCAGGGCCAGTTAGAACAGCCACATGAAGCTTTTCAGACATTGTGAGGAGTCTCCAAGCAAAACTGTGTGGAAGACTATAATCAGAAATGAAAGAAAGCAGATTTCACATCTCTTTACCTTTCCCAACTTTCTACCTGGTACTTGTTGAAATTTTTCATTAGTATTTGCTGTGCCACAGTCTTCAGAGTTCTGGCATTTCTTCAAAGAAGATACACAACCAGAACATTTCTGCAATAAAGCTGCTGAAAAAGAACTTCCAGAATTTTTTCAATTAAATGCAAACCTTGAGCTGCTCATTAAGTCTTCAAAGACCTGAGTATAGGAATATGAAGATATCACTGCTAGAATAGTTAGACAGTGGAATAGACTGCCTAGGAAAGTTGTGGACTCTTCATCACTGGAGGTGCTCAAGATGAGGTTGGATAGCCATCTAGGCAGAGACCTATAGGGATAATTATGCCTATGCTCTACTGCGAGAGTTTTCCAGGCTTCTGAGCCTTGCTGGTTGCTCCCTCTCCCACTTTCTGCTACATGTGTCAGGGCTGGGGATTTTGGCTGGGGTATCCCTATGGTCCTGCTGGGACCAAAGCTGGAGGTTCCTGGCCAAAGGGTCTTGCCCCTCCTCTCAGGGTCAGACCAATCACTATATTTAAGGTCAGGAAGGAATTTTACCCCATAGTCAGTTTGTTAGGACTGTGGGGATTTTTGTCTTCCTCTGTA
Source organism: Crocodylus porosus (assembly GCF_001723895.1). Lineage (NCBI taxonomy): Eukaryota > Metazoa > Chordata > Crocodylia > Crocodylidae > Crocodylus > Crocodylus porosus. The sequence continues at coordinate 65,893,134 of NW_017728947.1, read as the reverse complement.
GCAGAGGACATGGCCATCTAACTGAGATCCCTTGAGCATATTTTAACGACCTTGTATAGAAGCAGGACATTGGTTGCCTTACCTTTGGCAAGTTAGAGTGTTATGTCTTGTATCGTGTCATAGTTGATGGCAGTTTCATGCAGGGTTTCAATTATGGATTGCATAGGGTGGTTTGGATAGGGATAATCCTGCCTCAGGCAAGGAGGCTGGACTTGATGACCTCTGGATGTAACTTCCAGCCTTACTTATCCTTGTTAATGGATCTTTGATCAGTGATCAACTGAATAATGCACTAGAAATGATTTGATGGATATTTGTCTCAAGAAGAACCTAAACTGCATAATTCTTTATTCTACCCAACTCCTTAGATTTGTTTTGGACAAAAATTCTCTGAACAAAATTCCTCCTTGGAAATAACATGTTATCTTAATATCTGCAGTAAGACAACCATGGAGTATCAAAATATGAATACTTCAGAAATTCTTTTAAAAAACGGCTACATGATAAAGCCAAAAATATTACAAAGAGCCTAAATATAATGGCTATTTGGTAACACTTGATTATGGTTCCAGATCAAGCCATGATTACACAGGGAAACTTCTGTTTGCAAGACATAAAGCAGAGATTATGGTATCTTCTCTTACAAACAGAAGATTCCCTCTACAGTCATGGCTTTGACCAGGAACCATAATCAAGTGTTACCAAGTAGCCAAACATATGATAATATACTGTATATGTTGCCAAGTATATGATAATATCATATGGGCTACCTTGATATATACCTCTGTTTCTCTAGCTTATGAAGACTATACACTTAATAGTTGTAGGAAATACTTAAAAAGAGACTTAGAACAATCTCATGTTAATCAAATTAATATTAAACCCCAGAAATTCCTTTCAAGTGCATTCCTGATAAAGTAGGCTATATACAAGGAATTGTTTTCCTCAAGCCTTAAGAAATCATAGATTTCATAGACATTAGGGCTGGAAGGAATCTCATGAGATCATCAACTCCAACCCCTTGCCTAAAGCACAGAAAGGCATCTGGTATCAGATAGGAGATGACTTTCTAAGTAGCACAGCAGCAGAAAGGGATCTCAGAGTCATAGTTGACTCAAAGATGAACATGAGTTGACAATGTGACAAAGTGATCAATAGAGCTAACTGCACTCTATCATGCATTAACAACAGGGGCATCAGGAACAGGTCTAAGGAGGTGATACTCCCCCTCTATGTGGCACTGGTAAGGCCACAGTTGGAATACTGCATCCAGTTTTACGTGCTGCACTTCAAGAGGGATTTAGATAAACTTGAGAGGGTCCAGAGGAGAGCTTTTCATATGGTTAGGGGCAGCAGGCCAGGCCCTACGAAGATAGACTAAAGGGCCTTAATCTATTCAGCCTTCATAAGAGAAGACAGAGGGGATCTGGTTCCTGTCTATAAACTCACCAGGGGAGACCAGCGGAAAATAAGTGAGGCTCTGTTCCTCTATGCACCACCTGCGAGAACAAGGAATAACAGCCAGAAATTGATTGATAGCAGGTTCAGTCTTGGTATCAGGAGGCATTACTATAAGGAGAGATTAAGGTGTCTGGATCTCTTCAGTTTCCATAAGAGAAGGCTGAGAGGGGACCTGGTGGTCACCTACAAATTCATCAGGGCAGGCAGCAAGCTGTAGGAGATACTCCATTTACCAAGGCACCCCTTGGAATTACTAGAAAGAATGGCCACAAACTGACAGAGAGCAGATTTAGACATTAGGAAAAACTTATTTATGGTAAGAGTTAGTGGAGTCTGGAATGGGCTTCCAAGTGAGCTGGTGCTCTCTCCTATGTTGGAGATCTTTAAGAGGAGACTCTCACCTGACTGGGGTCAGTCTCAATGATCTACTGAAGTCCCTTCTGACATTAAAAATCTGTGAAATCTAATCATGGCACGCCATGATTACAGTCATGCCCATGCCTCGCAAGTGTTATGCATCATCATTCAAGTGGGACACTTGTTCCCAAAGCCACCAGGCCAGCTCAGGCCTTTAGTCCCTTGTTGGGGCTTTGGCCTTCCTAGCTTTTGCCCCTGTACTCTAGCTGGTCCTTTAACCAAGGCCTAATGTCTCAGACCTGGCTTCTTGGCTCCAGCTCCTTGTCTAACCCTTCAGGGCCTTTATCTCTGCTCCACCCAGGTTTTGGGCTCTCTGACCCTGTTTGCCTCTTACTGAGCATATCTACATGAGCTGCTACTGTGCAGTGGTTACTGCACGTTTATTTAGTACGTGTAAAAGAAAGTACAAAAAAGAAAGTACAAAAAAACCAAGGTAACTGGAGTTACTGTGCAATAGCACCGATGAACATTTTTTATGCGATGCTACTGTGCAGTAGTGCCCTGGCATGATTTTTGCCACGTAACACTACTGCATAGTATTATCAGGCTACTGCACAGTCACACAGATGCACCCACAGACTCTTAATATCTTCCCTTCTCAGGCTCTGGACCTCCTGGTCCCAAGTTCTGCCCCTCACTGGGATGTGAGTTCTCTGGCCCTGTTTCCGTCCTTCTCAGGCAATCCTGGGCTGCTTGACTCCTGTCCGTGTCTTGAGCCTGACTCATGGCTCAAAGTAGTCAAATGCTGCTTGGGACCTAATAGGACCTCCAAGCCACCCCTTTCTAGTCCCACCCAAACCACTAGTGTACAACTCTAACCCCAGAAAAGCCCTTTGGCTATAACACGATTTCCCAACTGGCTCTGTGCGCAAACCTCAGCTCCTGGGCTGTATCACTCAGCTCCCATCTACCTTGAGTCCCCTGCCAGTCAGCAGCATTATACTTGCATTAATCCCATGGTAATTCAGTTGTTAGCCAGAAGCAGCCGCCCTACCCTGGAGCTCTTTCCTTAGCAACTCCTAGAGCCTGGCTGATTGCTTTGGCTCAGGCCCTGGATTTATACAGCTGAAAACTACACCCCCTTTTGGTTATGTGCCTCCCCCAGCGCTGCACAGGGTTTTTCCTATCAATCAAGGGCCAGCCTGCCCTGCACCCACAGCCAGCTGAGCCTGTTCGGTCCTCTTAAAGGGACAGAAGTCTCCTGGAGCTCTTTCCTATTCAAATAATGAAACTAATCTCTCTGTTACATCCTTAATTTAACTTTGAAAAGGAGCAATAAACACATTAATCTGCTGCTGCACTCTGCTATGTAGAAATGGACAACCTAGAAGTTGCAAAAAATGAAGAATAGAATTACTTTATATTTTCAGCCATTTACAGCATATGAAGTTATGCTATTTAGATGTTTCTGAAAGTGACTATGTTATCAGTACCAAATAGATTTCCATTCTAATATGAATGTTGTATGCTGTGAACAAATTAGTGAGTTAACATAGACTGCAAACCTCTTGTACTAATGTTTCTTAGTATTGTATGGAGTACAATATACATTAGGCTTCAGCCTTCTGTTTACCAAGCAAAAAACAATCATGTTCTTTAAATGAATAGTTTTTGCAAAAAGTTTGTTCTAGTTTTGTTCAATTACTAAACTTTTAAAGCAATTATTTGAAATTATACCCAAACCCAGACAAAAATGCTGCTAGTACTAGCGTTCAAACAGGAGAAGCTTCCCCAGTTGATGGCACATAAAAGTCCTTTGTTTACTTTGCTTGACCTTACAATAGATGCCCATCTGGATAATTGCTGTTCTTGGTGCCAAAAAAAGCCATTAACCACTAAAATAAATACATGAATAATGTAATTAAAATGAAGAGCTGCCAAAGACGTATAATCTCAAGTCTTTCAGTTAAATAGTACAGATACAGGTCACATATTGATTACCTAGGAGTTTGTTTCTTATGAGCATTGCATGCTAGAAGGCATGCCCAATATTTTATGCTTAAATTCAGCTTTGTTCCATGCAAACTTCAGGTTGCTCCTTTTTTTATGCAGTATAGTAATAGACAGTAGGTTTGGGCAATTAATCTGGATGAGTTACTTAGGTATCCTACAACCTCAGTGGGAACTGCGGATACACAGAACCTTTAAAACGCCAAGCTCTTATTCTCTTTGAGCTTTGAAGAATGAAAAGCTGTTCATTTGTAGTAGTGGAAAATTCTCAGAAATGTCCACAACTAGAAATCTCTCCAGGAGAGGGAGCAGTATGGGCATTCAGCATGTAGCACTTTCCCCCTCCCCAACCCCGCCCCCTGCTGTTCCCCACATCTTCCCCAGATGAGGGTGATCATGGTCTAAGGAAAGCCTGGGGAGCAGTGGCTGCTCTGCTCCTGAGGCAATAGTTACCATGGTCTGGCAAAATGTGAAGATTATTATCCCACTGCTCTCTTCTGTCCTGGGTAGGGGGAGGAGAGGAAAATGCCCCCTGTCCTTTCCCCGAGCTGAAAACATGACTGGGAGGAGTTGAGCTATAGGGAAATGCTTCTTGCACTTTTCCCAGATGAAGTGCCTTAGTGTTGAGAAGGCCCAGAGGAAGCTACTGCTCCACTCGTCCTGATCACGAACCAGCCAAACAGAAGGAGGCATTCATTCAAGATGGGCACAGGTGAGGTGAAGTGAGGCACCCACAACTACTAGTATCTTAGAACATCTTGAAATATCTGAACTAGGTTAATATGCTTGAAAAATTAAGGTATTCAAGCCTCACTTTTAAATAGCTTTTGCTGTGGCTTTATTGCTTGTATCACTGATCAAACCAAGAAATGAAATAGATTTACTTAGACTGATTTAAGCTCATTTTTATCTTTTTGTTCACTTGTTCCAACCTGTTTACAATTGATATTCAATTTTTATTCCATCTTTTCTTCATATGTTAGCAGCTTTGAGAACCATTAGCGTAACTCCAGGTATATGAAAATGTATTGCATAATTAAAATATATTCAGGGTATTTAGAAACAATCCTATATTTTCCAGCAAATGGATGAATTGCCAAGGACATTATGAAAGTGTATCTCAATAAAAAGCAAATTATTTTGGCTTGCACGCTGCAATCATTCCGGATGTTTCTCTTGACAATAGTTCAGATTACCACTACTAAATCTATATATTTGATTATTTGGATACCTGTCATGAATAACTGGAGGGCAGTTGTAAAAAAAATAAAAGCAGGATTAATCAAAATAGGATTATAATTTTCTGCAACACCTGTTTCAACCAGCTGCCTCTCCTGTTTCTCAGAGTCCTCCCAAATTACACAATAAAGTAATTTTGAAATCAGTGGAGGGTCCAGCGTCCTTTTGCCAGCATGGAAAAGCTTTCATGGCTAAAGCTGTGAAGCCTTTGAAATATCTACTTCGATTTGCTCAGAAGATAGAAACAAACAATGTAAAATAAACTACTGAATGAAGATGTCTTTGAGAGGAACATTTTCTTTTCTTCAAATGCTCCAGTGAAGCCTTGGCCATACTGTAGTTAATGAAAACATTCCCAGTGACTTCAGTAGGACCAGAATTTCACCCTATTCCCACCCATCTTTCCACCACCAGCTCATATCCCATCCTTTTTTTGTTCAGTTCCTCCTAATTCTCTCTCCCTGATCAAAAATGCGATTCCTACTGAGCTCATGCTTCATGTATTCACACAGCAATATGCTTAGTCCCTATGTGGATGTTTATTTCTCCTAGACACTGAGGCCAGTTACAAACATTACGCTTTTACCAGTATAAGTGATCAGGAACCTGTCTATAACCATAACAGGACAGATGTTAGGCACATGTAGACTGGTTTAAAAATAATAAAACCTGGTCTAAGATTTGCTCCCTCTCCCCTCCCTGCAAAGGGCGAATGTGCGTTCTGTCCACTACCAATCTAAACTATACCACTTACAGAAAACTGCATAACTTTAATTCTGCCTTGTGCATTTTGAATGTCTTTACCTAGCTTAGTAGTTGATTTCTTAATTTTTTTTTTCTTTTTCTATGTGGATGGGCTGCATTGATTTTCCCTACAGTGCTCTTTTAAAATTACAAGAGAAACCCCAGTAGAATAATTCCTATTGAATGCCTTTGCTGGCAGAAGAATCCGTGAGTAGAGGGCTTGGGGGTCCCTGAAGGCAGCAGAGGGGCTTAGAATAGTTAGTAAACTTCCTCAAATTCTGTAGATCTTTTTGTGTCTGTGTGTGTTGTGGGAGGTGGGGAGGAGAGTGGGGAAGGGAGGGAAGTTAATCCTTTGTGGAATAATGTAGAATGCATTGTTTGTCCCCCTGTAAGTTCTCTCTCTTCAGATTTTCTAGGGGAGAGGTAAAATATCCTAATGCATATGTAGCTTTATTGTAACAGGCTAAGGACATGACTAGCGCAAAATAGAAATGAAACCATTTTTGTTTGTGAAAATTCCTTAATTTGGTGATTTTGCATAAAAGAGGAAAAGCAAGTGAGTGATAGTGAAGGTTCATCTCCCAATGAACTCCTTTGATGTAGACTGAGGAATATTGTTCTCCCTGGTGGAGAAAAAAATCTAGGGTTGGGTAGGCCACTCTTTAAATGACTATAATCAGTCTTACAAAATCTAAAAGTCACACTGTGATCATTTGGTGAATGTCAGGTCACGTGCTTTTTTATTAGGGATGTTCTGAATTGCATCCCAGAGAATAATTTGTCTTTAGCAGATTGTGAGTCTGTTAAATGTGAGCATTTGTATTTGATCCAAAGCTCTGCTATACATGTCTGCAGTTTGCTTACCGTCCAAATTGTTCTCTTGTACACTCAGCACTTCTTCAGACAACTTTGATGAATTCCAGGATGTAAATGCTATGTGCATTTTACAGTCAAACTTTGTTGCTTTAGTTTTTGTTACTCTAGATATATTCAATTTATAACAACATCCATAATTAAACTGCATAATAAAAATGTTACAATATACATCCCTGTTAAATATTCTTAGTAGAGTAGCCCTATGAAAATTCAAATTAGGATGTTCAGCATTTAGACATACTGCTGCAGTATTCCAGGATACATCATAGATCCAAATTAAAGTGTTTATTGAACCTTTCAGACTCTGTTATCATCACAAATGGGCTAACTCCAAGTAGAAGTTAGTCTTTATGTTGAACTTATATAATCATTCTATCTTAAGAGTTTGAGATGCACTAGTACACTAGGGTAATGTGGGTGGGCAAGTGGGGCACATACACCAAATGCAACCTAATGGCAGGGGCACCAGAAGGCAGGGTGGGGGGGAGGGGCTCTCTCTTGGGATTACTACCTGCCTTGCTGTAGTCTGCCTCACTCTTCCTGTACTTTCTGGTTACAGGAAGCAGCATACAGACAGTGTGTATCACAGAGTGCAAGGCAACCCAGGAATTATAATTTTGTAGAGAGGCAGTGGAGTACACTGATGCTGGGGTGACAATTGACACCATTATTTGCTGCTGAAATCAGCATTTCTTTTGCCCACTGGACAAAGGCTTTGGCAGAAAAAAATGAAAGTTTTCACACAGCAGCAGCAACTAGATAACTACAGTTCCAAGAACACTGTACATAGGCTGCTGCTTGCTTCTATTCCTGGCCAGCCAAAAGGTATGGGGGAGAAGGGAGGGAGTTGGGGGGAAGGGAAAACTTTTCCATGCTATGCCTCGGCAGTAGTTGTAAAATTTAAAAATGGAAGTGAGGACATTCAGCCATTAAAAAAGTGAAAATAACATTAAAGAATTCTACCATATTAACAAAATGCAATACCTTCTTTACCTAGCCAGTGAATAGGCTTCATAGCATACCCAGAGATTAGCTAATATGGATGCCATGATATGATTTAGAATAAATTTTGGATTTAACTGCACTGCAGACTGCAACATAGTACAGACATTCCCAAGCTAACTTTAAAAAAGCTAGCTCAGAAACCAGAAATAGCCTGTTTTCAAAACTAAGGAACTTAGTGTGTGCATCTACAAGAGATGCTAACTGTGCATTAGCCTAATAAAACTGTGTAGTAAAGTGACAGGCAACACCTGTACTAATATGCAACTGCATAGTAATATTAGGTTACTGTGCAGCTAGTGTCTGTAAAATCCCATGTGCCATTGTCACTGTGCAGTAGTTCAAGTTACTGTGCATTGATTTAGTACTTGGTTATCCAAGTACTAAACTTAATGCTCAGTAGCTATAGCATATTAATGAACATGTAGACACACCAGTGAAAGTTAACTTACCCTTTCAAGAAGGAAACCTTGAGAACCAGGACTGCACCTGGAGTTCTCAGGGACTCTGCGAGGTGGGAGATAAATCCTGTTTAGAGCAGGGGCTCCTAGGATTTTTAGGTCTGCCTCCCTGGATTGCAGGGATCACTGGCCTTGAGATGTACTGCTTGGGTTGTCTTCCTGCAAAATGCAGATCTTGGGAATGTGGGATCTCCAAAATGGGGACAGTCCAGCAGGAATACACGTAGGGTTCCATCTGAACTCTGCTTTTGATTTGGTGACTGAAGAAAACAAGGTATTTTGGACAAAACATTTTGGGCTCCATGAATTGAAATTTTATGAAATAATTTCCAACCAGTCCTAATGTTGGCTGTCCCTGGTCCCCCAAAAGACTGTTTTAGTGACCTGAGGTTGATGGGATTCCCTGGCCAAGTCCCCTCCATTAGGGTTGATGACATGATGGAACAAGCTGTGTGAAACTCTTGGGTACTTAAGGATTCTATAATGCAGAAGCAATCTTCAGGGCTGTAGCATTAGGGGCTATAGGCTTTACAGACAGGATAGAGAAGGAAGAAAAGGTAGGGGTATGGCGCTCTATGTCAAGGAGCAATACACATCAACTGCCAGCAAAATGGGGTTAGAGTGGCATGCTGAAGTGCTCTGGGTCAAGATACAAGGGGGCTGTGGGGAGACGGATCTAACTGTGGGGGTCTACTACAGACCTCCCAACCAATGGGAGAAGCTGGACCGGGAATTTTTGGGCCAGCTTGCAGAGGCATTTAAGGCGAA
>NW_017728947.1:65881653-65884205 GCF_001723895.1 Crocodylus porosus | reverse complement strand
ACTTTACAGTCAGGGCGGCTAGGATCTGGAACCAACTTCCAAGGGAAGTGGTGCTGGCTCCTACCCTGGGGGTGTTTAAGAGGAGGCTTGATGCCTACCTGGTTGGAATCATTTGAGCCCAGTTTTTTCTCCTGCCCAGGCGGGGGGTCGGACTTGAAGATCTACAAGGTCCCTTCTGACCCAACTTCTATGATTCTATGATTACTTTGTTCTATCAAGATAGCTAAAGATCTGGATGTAGCCCAGGGCATCTGCCATTGACCTGGTCTCTCTGCTAAATCCAAATATGTTACTACTGAGATATTTACCTCAATACCCAATGGAGAGTTGCAATAAAAGAACATCTTATGCATCATTTTTAATCCTGTGCAATAGCAGGGTACCTTTTCAAACTCCCTGTATAAAAGAATCACTTCACTCACATGTCAGTGAAAAGAAGTCATATCAAAGATGGACAAGCTTCGGTGAGACAGGCGGCTTGTGCTTCACAAATACTGCATATAACTTGATCTTTGTCCAGGCGAGTAGGTGGGGAATAGAGAAAGGCATTAGTAGGTTGTTTGCAGGGCTTCTAAGCATAGTGCTTTGTTACTCATGTCACGATCTATGCAGGTGAAGTAAACTGAGGGGAGCAGCTGCAGCAGCATGATGGGCCAAGCAAGAATGTTGTGCCCAGAATTCATTATGAGTTACTGAGCAGCTGCCTTGGAGAAAAGGAGTCTTGCATGGAATGTTTTTAAAGCATTGCTTTCAGTAGCTGCTCTTTACAGCTGCCCAATTCCAAATGTTCTTAGGCACAATGAAGAAAGCCCATCTTTCTGCTGACAGGAGAAGTAATTGGAAATCTCCAGAATGGTCACTGTCCATTTAAGCATCTGTGGTCTGCATTTATGACCTGGCCTGTCTTTGTCAAACATTTTTCTTCCTCCTCAGTTATGCTCATTTTATTTCTATATGGAGATTGTTTTCATATTACTGGACAGTGTACACATTTGTCTATAATGTCTTCTTTACCAAAGTGCTCAGCAAATATCGGGGATAAAGTTGTGAGCTGCTTACTTACACCCACGAGTAGTTTTTCACATAGTGTTTGATTCGGGAATTGCCATTAGCATATCCTGACATCTCACTGGCTTCAAAACAAGTGTATGACTAAGTGCTTTCTTAAATCGAACTCACCTAGTCACATTGCCTTAACAGACAATTGCTTCCAGCAAAAGGTTCACAACCTGTCCCTTAATGGTCAGGATTGCTTATTTGACTCCTTTTGTTTTTTCAGCAACATTGAGGTCCCTTGCAGGAAGGAGCTGGATCCTAGAGCTGTAACTGGCTCATCCTGAATATCTTTCTCACAAAGATCTCCTTTAAAGAAATTAGAAACTTCAAAAGGTAGAGCTTCAGTGATATAACAAGTAATTCCCTTATATGTGGATATATTTTCCTGTTATTACTGTATAAATTGAAAATAATAGAATTTTATCAACCTACAAAGGTATAATTTTATCGCAGTAACCACTCATTATTAAAAGTTAAATGTTTCACATGGAGGTATATTATCACTGATTTAATAGCTTTGATTTAATGGAACTATAACTATTTCTTTAGAAATGTGAAAAGCATTTTTTATTACAGCTGCAATTTATTATGTGCAATGTGCAGAGTAACTTCTGGGAACAAGATTTTTTCTTTATTTTCTCTTCTCATCTTGCAAATTAATATAAGGTTAATAAAGATGTTCACAAATTCCCATTTCTAATTATTTAGTTACCAGTACCATTAATTTCCTATGAGATCAGCAAGATAACAGTGCATTGTTTTTTCCATTAAATATTTGTCTTGTACTTCTGCACTGTGAGTAAATCCTATTTGGTAACTACATATAGTGCATTGTCTCAATGTAAAAATTAAATACTTTTTTTTGATAATTCAAGCTATTCTTCTAGTCAAATCTTATGCTATATGATGGCTAATGAAATGTATTGTTATAGTTTTACTTACACTGTTGCAATTTTTGGACCTATAGCATATACTGTCCTGTATAGTTAAAGGTTTTATAATTTTCACTACAGTTTATTTTATTAGTACAGTTGAATGCACATAAACTAGACAAGTTTGGAACAGTGTAAGTACCTGTTTTGCAGTGTTTACTGAAAGACTAAGAATAAACAGGTTTGCTTTCTTTGCTGGAAGCCTTGATTGGGTTCTTCCAGTGTTTTTAGAGATCAGAAATACCTTGGTAATAGCCGGTTTTTTTTATTCATCTGTTGGTCAAAAAAAACTACAATGCAGGCTCATAAAAAGTAGCAAAAAAGCAATATCAGCAAAAAAATATTTTTGGATTTGCTTTGTTAACTTGTATGACAGCTCAGGTCATTTAGTTCATTGTGATACGTGGAAGCTTGACAGGATGGTATGGTGTATCTGAGCATCAGGGCTGAAAGCTAGTCTGCTGAACAAATAGCATCCATTTGTAAAGCCCACGCTTTATTCTAAGGCATATGCATAGTCTCCACTGATTTTTTTTTACTGCAGTTGTATCATATATAAATTAA
>NW_017728947.1:65877964-65881642 GCF_001723895.1 Crocodylus porosus | reverse complement strand
GAGGAATTTATAAGAAGGCTTTGAGTCATATCAGAAAGTATAGACAGTTATTAATTTTGTCTGTATATCTGGCCCTCCTATCTCTGCCTTTGTGTGTTTCATATGAAAATAAATTAAAATAACTTTCTTGGTTTGTAAAGTCAAACATCCCAACATTGGGAAAAGTCAGAATTAAGGTTGCACATGCAACTTCAGGGTGGATCCCCTGTGCATAATTACAGAGTTTTTAATTATATGTTCACTTCCTATTTTTTTTTCTTTAGGACTACTGTCTTATCCCATATTGAATGAACAGCTATCCAATACTTTGAATTAATGTGAGGCCCTATAACCTTATTTACTTCACATTATTTAAACCTTTTTCTGCAGGTAGAATTTTTTATTACTTCATGGCTTCTCTATGTAGTATGTAAGCTTTAGAAAAATCAATCATTTTGATAAAATAATATGTGAAATAAAGAGGTAATATTATTTCCGTTTTAGAGATAAAGAAATGAGGCACAGGGTGATTACATGTCCACTAATTTTCAGTGTCCAATTCAAAACACACAAGACCTGATTTTTCAATGTAGTAGGATTATACAGAACTTTATATAGTCAAAGCATTGTTCACATTGACTTCAGTTGTGGCTATAAATGCTCAGTACTTTCGTATCAAGATGGGCACTTAATAAAGAGAAAATGTTACAGGCAAGAATCTTCTTATAACACAACCCTGATTCATTCCCAGAGCAACTCTGCCCTGTGTAGGGAATGGGACAGGGCCTTAGGGAACAAGTGGCTACTGAGCCTGTATGAACTAAGATATTTTTAAAAAAGGTTTATAATGTGGCAGAAGTAGGATAGATTTTCACAAGACTAGTAAAAATCATTGCCTGGACACACAAACTGTGGACAGACATTCAAAAAGCCTGAGAAGCATGTGTGGCTGGTGGGACAGGTGGAGTGTCCCATGGGAGTTGGTGGGGTGTTGGGGTTTTGCAGCCGGCCAGGAGTTGGAGGGGAGGGGAGGAGTTGTATCTGGCCCGGCACTCCGGCTGGTAGTGTGGAGGCTGCAAACCTCCCCACTCCCTTCTGGCTGCAAACCTCCTCCCCACTGTACTCCTGTCCACCTGCCCCACAAGTCTGAGTTCACCAGCCACACCTGCTGAGGAGGAATCAGTTTAAGTTACATGGATTTCTGCAAGCAGGCTAGTTTAAATCAGGAGTGAATAGTATATACATTTACCCTTTGAGGGGTGGGGTATGCAGGCTGCCTGCACTGGCCAAGGCCTGGAGGTTGCGGCACTTCTGTGTGCCTCCCAGTATTCCCCACAGACTCCCCAGGCTACTGGAGACAAGCTCCTGGGTCACCTTTAATTGGCTGTTGGACATGGGCAAGCACACCCATAACCCCCTGCCATCTCATCACAGATCCTCCCCTGCACTCAGCCCTAGGTTTCCAGAAAAGCCCCAGAGCAAGCACCCTCCACCATGAATTGCACATGCCTCTGTGTCCCAGCCTGCCTGCACCCTACCTCTCATCATCTGACTACAACTACATTCACTTCCCTTCCCACCTCCTGACCCCATCTGTCTCTTACCTGTTGACCAAACCAATTTACATTTTAACTGACTGGCTTTCTTGCATATGTAGTGGCCTCTAGATGCTTTACTACTCCATCCAGGAAGAGCATAGACCATCTGCAGACACTTCCTCTGCCTGACAAAAGGTAATTGTACCTGCAATCTTGCAAAGAAGAATTTCCAACTATTGGAGTTGGTTTAATTAAAGATACCAGGTTTACCCAAAGAAACTTGTTTGCTCACCCAAGCAGGGATATACAGGAGCTGTGGTGTGTCCTGCTTGCTGCCTTGTGCAACTCTTGTTGGAGGTGGTAGGACATCATGTGCAACCACCTGGACATGACAGGGTAACTGCTTCCCATGGGACTCAGCTTCCTGCCCCCAAGTCAACAGCTACATGTCCCATGTGAGTGAGGCCATCTATCTCACCCTGTGCACGCCAAGTATCCTGGACTAGGCCACTGACTTTCACATGACCAATGAGAACAAGGTCACTCAGGACACCACGGACACTAGGGTGCTTTGGAACCACCTCCAGACTATTAAGCACCAGTTCTGGTCCTGTGCCACCAGCAGCAACTGGTGGGGGTCAATTATCCTGGACACCCAAGACAACAAACAACGGGTCCAGACCTTCTGCATGTGCCGTGCCACCTTTATGGACATTGTTGCCCAGCTGCCTTTCCCATAGTGCACTCCAGGACATCAGTATATAGCTACCCTTCACTTCAGAGGTGCAGGTAGCCATTGCTGTCACAAAGTTGGCCTCCCCCAGCTGTCTCTGCTATGTCACCAACCATTTCAATGTGGGCAAGTCCACAGCTGAGAAGGTTGTTCAAGACATGTGTGTTGTCCTGGCCAAACACTTCATCTATCTCATCAACCCTCAGGAGATAGTCACTATCTTCCACTGCATGGAAATCCCCAACTGCATGGTAGCCCATCACCCATATCACTATCCTCTGCCCTCTCAAGGCTGCCCAGGCATTCATGAACTGCAAGGGTTACTTCTCCATCATCCCATTAGGCATTTTTGACCACCAGGGCTTCTACACTCACATCTTTTCTGGCTGGATAAGCAGCATCCATGATGCCCACATCTTCTGCAACTCCCTTCCCCCTTCTTCCTGAGATGTTTGGGAATGAGCACTCCACTCCTGGAGTCCTCAATTCATCATTGGCACCATCATCATCCTTCTGCTCATCATCAGGGACCTGGCTGCCCTGGGTCACAAAACCCTACGTGGGGTAGCTGGACCATTGGAAGGAGTACTTCAACTGAGCAGGTGCCACATGACGGTGGAGTTCCCCTTTGGCTGTGACTTATCACTGCCACATGTGTTCTCCACAACATCTGTGATACCACGGGGGAAAACTTCCATGAAGCCTCAGCAGAGGAGGCACAGCATGTGGACTTGGCATGGCAGCTCATGCATATGTGGTGCAGGGGAAGAGAGCAAGCCCCCCCACTGATATTGGGGGCACCAGGCCCACACAGTTGCAGGTAGTCTAGATCCACAAATCCCTACTTCCTCACCTTTAAGAAATCAGAGCCCTCCCCAGATGAGTAGGGCTGGAATGCCCTGGCACTGGGCCATGGATCTCCTGACCTGGGGTCTTCTGGACCTGTGTCTCAGGCAGTGCTGCTCACAGCCCAGGCTGCCTGGATACTTCCCCTTCCCTTCTCATCCCTCCCACTCCCCTCAGGGGAACACACTGGAAAGTGAGGGAATATGGTGTGATAAAAGAATGTGCCTGAGTTTGCAAGATTTTAGCTTCCAAACTTTTCTAATTTTTAATAAAGAAAACCCTTTAAATATTTCCCATGGCAGAACTTGGTCTCTCTTCCCGTTGATGAAAACTAGCAAAACTTTGGAGGGGGTAGGGTGGGGTGGGGTGGGGTGGAGGTGAGGGCAGGGCTGTGGGAGGTTTGTGAAAGGGGTGAAATATTCTGGAAGGGACAATTAGGACAGGTAAGGGGGAGGTGATTGGGGTCAGGGAGAATTCCAGAGGGGCTGAAATTGGATGCTTATCTTGCTGGGATCCTATGACCCCAGCTGACTTCCTGCCCTTTGGGCAGGGGGCTGGACTCGATGATCTCCCGAGGTCCCT